>NC_053124.1:4938175-5243175 GCF_010015445.1 Perca fluviatilis | reverse complement strand
GTGGTGGGTCAAGGAGAATAATTTGATCCCCTGTCACTATCAGACACACAGGTGCATAGTTAGTTATCCCTAATGAGGGTCTGTCACCAGAATAGGGGCAGTGATTGACAATACCTTCAACATATGGGGCCCGGATCTCTGGGGCCACAGGGTTGGAGGAGCTCCCCCCCTCGATCCCAACTATCTTGGGCCCCTTATTTATCCCAAGGGCCAGGATCTCAGCTGGTGTGAGCTCCTCCGGTGGCGGTCCCCCACCAGTACCCATGGATGCAGTCTGCTTTCTGGTGGCTGCAAGACATGTATAGATTCATAGCGCACATCTATTTTGACTGATACATTTCACATTACATTATGGAACACTTACCATTGCTAAGAATGTTCTTATATTTGATTTTGACCTGGTGGCCGGTCCTCCTCTGGCTACTGAGATTGCTTCTGTTGAGACATAACCATGAGGGACACACAGCATATTTCATACATAGAGGCAATTTAAAGAGATCATCATTCTTTTGATGTAACAAGGGTTAGGGCCTCCGATTGACAGGAGATAGATGATTGATTTGCGGTCACCTGCATTCACTTAGTTACTGTAACAGGGGTCCTCATCTCCATTGAATTGCTTGATTTGATAAATGATTCTAGATAAATAATAATGCAGGAAATCAATTAAAGCTATCCCATCGATTTGCATAACAATCAGTTGATGAATGTGAGGAATATCACTTTCTAACATTACTACTAGGGCGCGGCCAAATGATGAAATATGGAGAATTTCACATAAATTGCAGGGAAACAATAATTCTATTTTAATTATGTTCATATGAATGTTACTTATTAGGGCTGTCTTTTGTTCTTTAGGATTTTCCTTTTAATTTTAATGATTTGGTTGCATTAATAGGTCCACATAATTGATTAGTTTAAAACAAAAACCATCAAGAAATCAATTGGTAGATTATTGTCTACATATATTTTGTCCCTTTGATGGGGGATTTATATAACATGATGATGCTGAAATATTTAAATTTCTTTATCACTTACGCATTCAGCCTGTCGGCAATATTCTGCCACGCCACATCCCTCGCTTTATTGATTGCCGCAGTATTGCCCTTCTTCGTTGATTATGTGGCTGTAATCCCTCATATACCTCCATGAGGAGGGTTTGTTCGCTGCAGAGAACATTTCTGCACGCTCTTTCCCCTTGCTTTTCGGCATTTTGGACAGTTTCTGTCCCTCGACTAGAATAGGCTTTTATTTTCCCCTGTGGGCGTGCACAAGTTGAGGCTTAACAGGTGAGGCTTGACTAAGTGTCAAGTGGAGCCAGCTGATTTCACTTGATGGAACGACTTGGAGCTAGATTGGGAAGTGGAGCTTAGTCAAGCTTCAAGCTTACACCTAAGTCTGGCAATTCTTAGCTACGTTGATGGAATACCCCCCAGATCACCACGCCTTCCACATTTTGTTTTGGGTTTATTTAAGTTAGTTAAGTTCTGTTTAGTTTATTCTTTTGTTAAATAAATTACTTTTGATCATTTACGATGCCTCGCTCCCTCTTTTGTCATGGCCTTTGAGCCAGGTTGTGACAAAATGGGGGCTCGTGCCGTTTTTGTGTTCGGTTAGTGTGTGCTGTGGTTTAGTTTGTTGGGAGCGTGGCAGCCTGTTGGACTGGTAAGAAGTTTTTTTTGCGTTGGTTATTGTTTGTTTGTTTGTTTGTTTGTTTGTTTGTTTGTTTGTTTGGTAGTGCGGTGGTGCTGTACGTTGGTTTGGCTGGTTGAGTTGGGTAGTGAGGGCTTGTTTTCTGGCATTTGTATTATATCTTTGTTGGTGTTTTTGTTTTGTTTTGTTATTTAAGTAACATATTTGTTGTTTTAAGTAACATATTTAAGTATTTAAGTTGTTTGCTACGGTCGATAGGTGATCCGAATGGCTGGTGTGGGTCCTCGTGTGCGTGTTGTTTATGGTGGATGGAGTTTTCTCTTGTAGGCTGTAGCGACGGTCCACTTTTGGGCTTGTTGAGCTGATCTTTGATAGTGTTGTGGCGAACGTGGGTGAAGCTTTTGGCTTGGGAGCATGTCCGTGGTTTTCGGAGGGTTGCTAGCGTGCTAGTTGCTCTCCCTTGCCAGCGGTCATTAGTGCATAAATACCCACCACAAGTAGCTGCATGAAGACTAGGGTTGAGTTAGTTAGCGGGATTGATCTAGATAGTGGGGAAGCTCCATCCCAGGTGGGGGTTGGTCCTCTTAATGCGCACGGGGACGTTGAACTGTCTTGCTGGGTCTGTTGCTGTGGTTCTGTTTTGCCAGTTGTAGTTTGTTTTGATGGCGGAGTGTGATGCGTTTATTGCGGCTCCGTCTGAGGAGGCGTTGGGGCGTTGTACTAAGGAGCAATTGCTGATGATTGCGGAACACTTCCCGGTAGTGATAAGTGATAAACGCTTGAAGGAGAACGTTAAGATAGTTTTGAAGTCAGAGTTGAGAGAGAAAGGTGTGTTGGCTGGGGATGATGGTTCTCCAGTCTCCACGGTTTCCTCTGGTGCGTTTGTTCGGACTCAGGGCTTTTCGTTTGATCAGCAGAGGAAGCTGTTGTTGATTCAGCTTGAGCATGACCGATGTAAACATGAATTGCTAATGAAAAAGGCTAATTGAGGTGAAGAGGATTCGGCAAGAAATTGAGCAGGCCAAATTGGATCTGGAGGGGCGCCGTTTAGCTTTAGCAACTGAAGGTGAGGGGTCCAGTGGAGCTCAGAGCGGGCAGTTGTCTGGAGGTGTGCGTTCCTTTGATGTTAATAACTTACGACTACTACCACCGTTTAATGAGAAAGATCCCGATACGTTTTTCTTGTTGTTTGAGCGTGTCGCTAAAGCTAGGGGTTGGCCTGATGAAGATTGTGCCTTGATGCTTCAATGTGTGCTGACGGGACGGGCGCAGGAAGCTTATTCTTCGCTGAGTACAGAGGATAGCTCAGGCTATGCGGCTATTAAGTCTGCTGTGTTAAAAGCGTATGAGTTAGTGCCAGAGGCATATCGCCAACGTTTCAGGTCCGGGGAGAGACGTAGTGGTCAAACTTATATGGAGTTTGCTCGGGACCTGACTGGTCATTTTAAACGGTGGTTGGCTGCGCTGGAGGTCACTACTTTTGAGGGTTTGTGTGATCTTGTGGTTTTGGAGCAGTTTAAGGACATGCTTCCTGGTTACATTGCAACATATGTTAGTGAGAAGCAGTGTGTCAAGCTGGCAGGTGCGGCTACGTCAGCCGATGGGTACTTGTTGATTCATAAAGGAGGTTTTAGAGAGTGGGCTACAACGCTGAGCGTTCTTGGAGAGCTGGTGCGCCAATCTCTGAGGCGGTATCGCGAGTGTGATGCGTCCACACTAATTGTAACTACTGTCTGGAAAAAGGGTCACTGGAAGGCTGATTGTCCACTCCTGTATTTTAAAAACAAATCTGGAGTATTGAAGGTTAAGCCTGTGGCGCTGCCACAACGTGTAGTTGTGGACTGTCTATCGGAGTTGCTTACTACAGAGCTTGAACCGGATGTTTTGGGGCGCCTGCTTTATTAGAGATGGCTTTGTGTCACTGGTAGGAAGTGGGGCTAAGGTGCCAGTAAAAATCCTGAGGGATACAGGGGCCTTTGACTCCTACATTGTAGGATCTGTGCTGCCGCTGTCTGACAACACTGATACGGGCGATTATATACTTAGTCGTGGCAAGGGTTTAACTGTTTTGCCCATACCATTACATAAGTTGGTCCTGGACTGTGAGCTGGTGAAGGCGCGGTAGCGTCGGGTGTGGGCCCGGCGTTGCTCCATTGAGGGGATTCATTTCATTCTGGGTAACGGGCTGGTTGGTGGGCGTGTTTGGGCTGATTCTTCCTCCTTTGCCAATGGTTACATCTCGCGGTTCGTTATGGCTGTTGTTGATCATATCGTTGCTGACTTGCCTAGAGTTTTCTCAGCCTGTGTAAGTACCCGAGCTATGAGTAACGCGGAGTCTGTGAGGGAACCTGATGGGGGTGAGGTTGAGTTTCAGGCTCCATCACTGTCAGATTTTCCGCTATCTGTGTCATTAACCGAATTGGTACAGGAACAGCAGAGTGACTCTTCCCTTGAAGTAATGTTTGATATGGTTGCATCTGCTACGGAGATCACCAGTGTAGCACGTGGGTATTTTGTTCAAAATGGCTTGTTGTTTAGGAAGTGGTTGACTCTGGGTACTGACGTTGTTGGAGATGCTGTCGTTCAGTTGGTGGTACCGACTAAATTTCGTCCTCTTGTCTTAAAAGTTGCTCACGATGAGAGTGGGCACTTTGGTGTGAGAAAGACTTATCTTAACATTTTGAAACATTTCTTTTGGCTGCGGGTGAAGAAAGATGTTGCAGCTTACATTAAAACATGTCATGTGTGTCAGCTAACGAGTAAGCCCAATCAGTCTGTTAAGCCGGCTCCATTACAACCTATTATGGTTGTAAATGAACCATTTGAGCATTTGATTGTGGATTGTGTGGGTCCGATGCCATGTTCTAAGTCTGGCTGTAAATACCTACTAACTGTGATGTGTCAAAACACTCGGTATCCTGCTGCGTATCCGTTGAGGGCTATTACCACTAAGGCGTGGTGAAAGCACTAAGTCAGTTTATTTCGGTCTTTGGTATTCCGGGTCATCCAGGAGCCATCAGGGGTCCAATTTTTTCTTCGCATCACGTTTGGTCAAGTTTGGAAGTTGTGCGCGGTGTCAGTCATAACCAGTCATCGGGTTTATCATGCGTACAGAGTCAGGGCGGCCTTGAGAGAATTCCATCAGACTCTGAAGTTCTCCTGTGCATACTGCACAGAGCTGGATAGAGACTGGAGGGGGGGTCTTCCTTGGCTTATACCTGCCTGCGAGAAAGCTGTTCAGGAAAGTACTGGGTTTTAGTCCTAATGACTTGGTTTTTGGACACAAAGTGCCGGGCCCTTGGCTGTTTTAAAAAAGATGGATTTGTGGAGACCAACTCCGCCAAATTTGGTTGATTTTGTCAATGGCTTTAGGCATCGGTTGCTTGTTGCAGGTGAAATGGCGAGGGAGAATTTGCAAATGTCACAGAGTAAGATGAAAACTTGCTATGATCGCCGTGCGGAGCATCAGGAGTTTAGTCCTGGGGATCAAGTTCTTGCTCTGATGCCTGTTGTGAGCTCGCCGTTTCAGGCTAAATATGCTGGTCCTTATACAGTTGTTGAGCGAAGGTCTGACCTTAATTACATCATTGCTACACCAGGTCGGAAAAAGTCAACACAGTTATGTCATGTCAACCTTCTCAAGTCCTATTATGGACATGAGGCTGATGTAAGCCAGTCAGTGAGTGACGAGGTGCATCCTGTTTTGCTTGTGAGTTCGGTGTCTGACTCGCAGGGTGTAGATGACGTGGCGGAACCAGATGACAGTTTGTTGAATGGTCGTCTAAAGAATTCTGAGACTCTTTGTAATCTTGATAGTCTGTTGGTGCATTTAACGGAGTCTGAGCGTGATGAGTTGTCTGGTTTGATGCAGCAGTATCCATGTCTGTTTGGTGATGTTCCTACATGCACATGTTGATGTTGGAGATGCACAACCTGGCTTTTGTTGTTGGTACTGTTTATTTTTTTGTGTACCTGTTCTCTTCCTTTGCTTCCCAGGTATCTGGTTTTGCTGGTGATGGGACGGGGGTGAGCAATCGTCCCGGCGCAGGTTGGAGGTCAACGGTTCCTTTCTGCTTGGTATAAGTCTGTGTATTATCGTATGGTGATTCTGGTATCACTTGTTTTTTCTGTATAATTCGGTTGTGACGGGTGGTGGTGGTGGTGGTTGGTTTTGCCGTTGGCTCTTTGGGCCACCGGCTTTATGGGGGGAGGTGTGACGGCCCTGTGTAATCTGGCAGGGCCTCTCTGTGGGAGTGATGCCTCTCTGGTCTTACCCATCTTTGTTTCCATCCTTGTTTGAGTTGATTGCAGATCTGGTGCACCTGGGAGCTGGGAGCTGATAAAGCTCCACCTGGTCAGACTAGACTTCTCTCTTTTCACTACCATTCAGACCAGAACCATGGCCTGATCACCACGCCTTCCACATTTTGTTTTGGGTTTATTTAAGTTAAGTTCTGTTTAGTTTATTCTTTTGTTAAATAAATTACTTTTGATCATTTACGATGCCTCGCTCCCTCTTTTGTCATGGCCTTTGAGCCAGGTTGTGACACTACAAAAGGGGAATAACTGGGGAGCTGGGTGTGGGGGCAGGAAGCCGGTGTTCAGGGCTTCAGAGCGGGGATCCAAGTAAAGACAGAGCTGTCCAGGGCCAAGGCTGGCCGAGGCAGATGGGCAGGTGAAATGTGGCAGGGCTTGAGACAACAAAAAACAAAAAGTCAGACAAGCAGGCAAAACAGGCGTTGGGTGTGAAACCAGATTAAATACTGCAGCAGGAGAAGGTGGCAATCAGTGCTGAGGACTTGAAGGGTGTTGATTGAACTGGCAGGTGAGTGGAGGCTGATTGGCCACGCCCAGCCTCTCTCACTGGCACAGACAAACAAGAGGGGCAGGGAAATCACAGGGAAGGCTGCAGATCTGAAGGGCTCCTGCACACTGTAGCGCAGCGTTTCTGTTGCATGTCAGTTGCGTGGCGGCTGTGTGGCGTTTTCTATGTCTACACATGTATGTTTCCCATTGATAAAATTAAATAATAGCGTGTTCTTCAACTTAATTTTGTCAATATTTGTGTGTCTGCACATATTTTCAATAGAATTTATTTATATAATATTTTTTATATATATTTTAATTCCCTTTCCTGAGATAATAAAGTCCATGTTATTGTTTTATCAGAATCCAATTGAAATACAATTGAAAAAGAAATTTATGTCTGCATTTATGACAAAACCTAGAGACTTTCAAACATCAAAATGTCATTTATTAAATGTATTTGTGTCAAAATTACATATAAACATCTTTTCGCATTCTATTTTGCCTGGAAACGCTTCCAACACGCTTGTATGTCGCGTGAAAAATAGGCGTCGGTTCTATTTCTAGCATGCACGCGTTTTCTGAGACGTGCGTGTCACGCAGGCAGTGTGCAAGCTCTAACCTGTTAACATGGGAGCCAAAAAAAAAATGGACTCGCCACACAGCTGACACGCTCACACCACGCAGGCAGTGTGCAGGAGCCCTAACAACTTGTATTGAGTCTTGTTAGGGTATAATTATATCTCTGTCCAGTAGATGTCTGGGCCACACAGTAGTGGACCAACTGACAGAATATGTCCAATAAAGCATAAATGTCACCTTTGTGTCGTATGGTCAATTTTCCTACCAATGATAAAAAGCAGCAAACAGCCCCTTCACTAAACCCCCTACCACACAGACAATTTTAGGACAAAAATACTGGAAATTGTGTGTGTGTGTGTGTGTGTGTGTGTGTGTGTGTGTGTGTGTGTGTGTGTATGTGTGTGTGTGCATGTTGGACTGTGCTCTGATATCCAGTCATGCGTTATCACACCAGCAGAGAGAAAGTGGTGTGTGCTGTTGTTTCAGCCTGTCAGTGCAGGGAGACGATGCTGTGATGTAACCAGACGAGACAAACCATCATCGGCGGATAAATGTGGAGAGACAGCCACACACAGGAGAGAGTGTGTCAATGGTTGCCAGGCAACACAATTAGCCAGCATCTAGTTTCCATTTACAGAGAGGCTGCCCTCCGTTGTCACCTGTCAGTGACTGTGTGTGACTGTGTGTATGTCTGTGTGTGTGTGCCCGCCAGCCCACCTTAAGTTAGTGAGCCTGTGCTAAAGTTGTCGCTAGCGCCATTGCTAACCCTGTTGCTTGTCTAGCAAGCAAGACACAGGAACTTGGCTTGGGTCTTGGGTTATTCACCGTCAGAAACTGTACACAGACTGCGCTGCTACGTTCACAGCTATAGCTTTACTGCTAACTTCATACTCACCGACACACACACATCCCTCTCTCTCTTTTTCCCTCTCTCTCGCCACCTCACACTCGCTAATGTGTGGGCTGCAGCTGCCGCTGTGTGTGCAACATGCATAGTGTGTGTGACTTTGACCCTGTTTGTCCCACTGTGTACATGAACCATCATGCAGCACGTGTGCAGAAGACAACGAGCGGACGCCCGTCCCGTGTGTTGGCTCATCGTCAAGGTGCTCTCCACATTGTTTTTACGTTAATACGCTTAGGCGATGTGAAAAAAGGCTTAGGCACCGGGCCTAAAGCTTAGTTAATGCTTCTGCGTTGAGATATGGTTACGCATGTAGGTATGCGTAGATATAGACCCCTACGCTGTGGCCTGATGTGTACCTCGACAAAAATGTAACTACAAGTCGCTGCAACGCAGACCGCAACAACTGTGATTGGTCCGTTTGGCTGTGGCTTGGTAGCGTCACGTTTCCTCCGACATTTTGACATGAAATTAAGCAGAGGGTTAACTTTTTCTGCTACAGCTTTTGGAAAGGACAAGGGAGACACTTTGTTTCTCCGTCTCCACCACTGGAGTTGGTATTCGCTCCGAAGCTAACCCCGCCATTCTCTCACTCGCTCTACTACACACACCGGCTCTGCTATTCTGACATAGGCTACGGGGAAGGCTTTCCGTAGAGACTATGTACTACCATTTATTAGCCTTAAGCTGTATAATGGCAGGAAAAACCCTGCTGTCAGTGGCTAAAGCAGCACTTGATGGTAAACATTTGTTCAAAAAGGTTACATTGCAGCCCGGTTCACGGCTGCTGGTTACAGCATTCTTGCTCAATACTGGACCAATTTCAAAGATTTTTGTTCACATTAGTCACTTAAGTAGACACCAATGTATGTGAAAATAGGGTCTAGGTTTAAAAATACCAAATTATCCATTAAGTGTGTTGTAGCTTTACTGAGTAACCATTTTTGATAGAAATTGATTGTCTAGAAAATGTTCAAATTAGGCCTACTAAAAACAAAAAATCGAATTTATATTAACCAGATATAGTGACATATTTGTAGAACATCACTGCTTAGACACAGTTTATGTAACTATAGTCCATTTTCCCAAAGACAATGACACAAACATGTATTCAGCTCAAAAACGTGATCTTCCATCTAGTCTGGCAGTGTCCCTCCCCTTCCGCTATCTCCGCTATATATTCTGTAAGGTTACCATAGCTGCATTAGGGGCTTAGCCTTGTGACTGGTTGTAAAGAAATTCAAACAAGCCAGAGCGTCCCCCCCTATCTTAGAATTGATTAGCAGTGTAGCCAGACCATACTCCAGCACCATACTATTCACAGTTTTAACAGTACAGAGTTTTGTGTAAAAGAGTTTAAAAAAGTGTGTGTCCACCTTACAGATAATGAACATGCTAAATTAAACAAAATGGGGTACACGAAAGTATATTTCTCCTCACATGACTCAGGTAGACGTAGAGGAGTGGCGATTTTGTTGTGCAGTGCAGTAAATTTCGAATTCATAGCTGAGCATAAGGATAAAGAGGGAAGGTACATTATGGTAATTGGTAAAGTGGACGGAACCTTAGTGAGTCTGTTCAATGTTTATATTCCACCAGGTAGTGACTGGTCATTTTACAAGCATGTACTCGAAACAATGACAACAAAGAGTCAGGGTGTCTTAATATGTGGGGGAGATTTTAACATTCGATTAATTCCGAGACTTGACAGTTCAAATGGCAAACCCGACGCAAAAAATTGTTATAAAAAAGTAATTAATTTCATGAAAGACGTGGGAATAGTTGATATTTGGAGGGAAATTAACCCAACAGGGTGTGACTACACTCATTCTGGGGCGCACAATGTCTACTCCAGAATAGACTTATTTTTGATGTTTAAAAACGATATGTTTCGAGTGATAAATTGTGACATAGGAACAAGTGCACTCTCAGACCACAATCCGGTATACCTGTACCTCAGCCTTAGTGGTAAAATAAAGTCTACTCTATGGAGATTAAACACGAATATTCTGAACGATAAGGAAATCATAAATAAATTTAAATCTGAAATCGAATCCTATCTGGAATACAATGACAATGATGCAGTCTCACCAATTATATTATGGGATGCTTTAAAAGCAGTGCTTTGTGGGAAAATTATTGCAATTTCTTCCACTGTAAAGAAATTGGAAAAACAAAAATGACTAGATCTCGAGATGAGACTTAAAGAATTACAAAAAGAACATTCATCTTCCCTACAGGATTCAGTAAAAGTAAAAATGTTCGAAGTAAAGAAGGAGATAGACGAAATAAATACACAAGACATTAAAAAAAGCTCCTTTTTACAAAACAACAATACTACGATACTGGAGGGAAAGCGCTTAAGCTTCTGTCATACAGATTAAGGAAACAACAGGCGGAGAGAACAATTTTCAAAATTAAACATCCTGAAACAAAACAAATTGAAACAAAACTAGAACAAATACAACAGTGTTTTGAGGAGTATTATCGGAAACTATATTCTCAGCCTCAATTAAGAAGTACTACTGAAATTGATGCATTTTTATCTTCACTAAATTTACCTCAAGTCACAAATGATCAGAATAAGAAGCTGATCTCAAAAATTACTAAAGAAGAAATTACATCTGCAATTAAGAGATTAAAAAACGGAAAAGCCCCCGGGGCAGATGGATTCAATTCTGAATGGTATAAACTCATGCCAGATCACTTGGCACCGACATTAATGAAAGCATTCAACGGGGTACTTGAAACGAAGGCTATTCCTCCATCGTGGAGAGAGGCTATTATTTCTATTATCCCCAAAGAAAATAAAGACAAACTTGACTGTGGAAACTATCGCCCTGTGAGTGTACTCAATATCGATTACAAATTATTTACGTCCATATTATGTAAACGTCTCAAGGTAATGTTACCCGAACTCATACACAAAGATCAGACAGGCTTTATTAGACAGAGGCAGACGCAAGACAATATTAGGAAAGCGCTTCTGATAATGAAACATGCCAGGCAATGCAAATTAGAAACTCTTCTAATAAGTTTAGATGCAGAAAAAGCGTTCGATTCGGTACGTTGGACATTTTTATATAAAGTATTGGATGCATTTGGCTTTCATTCTGATTTGGTTGAGATATTTTCTGCACTGTACAACAAACCTACTGCCAGAGATAAAATAAATGGGGATTTATCCAAACCTATTAAATTAGGAAGAGGAACCAGCCAGGGCTGTGGTGCATCGGCACTACTTTTCTCTTTATTTATTGAGCCTTTAGCTCAATGGATTAGGCAGAGCACAGAAATTCAAGGGGTTACTTTAAAATCAGGGGAACAGAGACTAGCTCTATTTGCTGATGACATATTAATATTTTTGACGGATCCCACTCAGTCACTTCCTAATTTAATGAAAATGCTGGAGGAATATGGGTCTTTTTCTGGCTATAAAATCAATATTACTAAAACTCAGGTTCTAAGGCTGAATTACAATCCGCCCATAAAGATCAGAAACGCATATAAATGGAAATGGAAATCCGATAGCATTAAATATTTGGGAGCTGTTCTGACAGAAGATCCGTCTAGAATGTTCGATGCTAATTATGGGCCTTTAATCTCAAAAATAAGATCAGATTTACAAAGGTGGAACAATGTCCCATTTTTGAGTCTACACGCTAGGGTGGATTCATTTAGAATGAATATCCTCCCTCGTTTCTTGTACCTCTTCCTATCTGGATAACCCAAAAACATTTTGATGAATGGGATAACATATTGGCAAAATATATTTGGCAAAATAAAAGGGGTAGGATAAAATACCAAACAATGCAATTGATGAAGGAGAAAGGGGGGCTGGGCCTTCCCTGTCTCAGGGACTATTACTATGCTACTCAAATTAGACCTTTAGTCTGTTTATGCTCACCTATTTATTCGGCTGGATGGAAAGATGTTGAAGGGACTACTACGAAAGATATACCCATTATGGCCCTTTTAAATGACAAAAAAACTACAAATTACGGTGGCCGGGAAGTGCAATGCAACATTACAAAGAATGAAACACTTTTACATTTTGGAAAACAAATTTACATTTTGGAAAACAAATTTACATTTTGGAAAACAAAATAACATTTTGGAAAACAAATTTACATTTTGGAAAACAAAATAACATTTTAGAAAACAAATTTACATTTTGGAAAACAAAATAACATTTTAGAAAACAAATTTACATTTTGGAAAACAAAATAACATTTTCGAAAACAAATTTACATTTTAGAAAACAAATTTACATTTTGGAAAACAAAATAACATTTTAGAAAACAAATTTACATTTTCGAAAACAAATTTACATTTTAGAAAACAAATTAACAAGATGCAAAACACTTTTACAAGTCCCGAAACAAATTTACAAAATGACAGAATTCTTCACGGAAAGGGAATGTACCACATACCGGAAGTGATGAGGTGTTGTTGGTGGCGCCGATCAATTTGTGTTGTTGTGAGTAGTGTATGGCGTGAATGAAGTTTATGGTGACTTTACGTGTGGTCGGGTGTTTGGAGTTTTTTATGACGCGGACCTGACGGAAACATTGGAAAACGGGAACGTTACGTTGGCAGCCGGCGCCGGATCGAAGCTACAGCGGGGGGCAGCTGAGTCCGTCTGCAGCTGCAGGACCTGGAGCTCACTGCCCATTCCTGGGAGCCAAAACGACACCACGCAGCTGGAGACCCAGGCCGTACTGTGGGCCCGCTGGAGGGAAGGGAAGCCCGGGAGAATCAGATCCAGGACTGAACGGAGCGGACTGTCACAGCCTGCTGAAGTTTAAATCACAGGTTTCCTAAAGGCAGTCTGGCGGGACTCGGACTGTGGACCGACCGAAACCGCACTTTAAGTCTCGTTAAATAAATAAATACATGCAGAAATAAATGAATCATTAGTGGGGGAGTGAGCCTGGACATTTCAGTCTGTTTAAACTTCACTTTGAAAAAGAACCTCTTAGTTCAGAAGGGTGAAGTTTCCGTTTGTACTCATATCTGTGAACTGATTATAATAAATATTCTTTGTATTAACACATTAATTAGTCTCTTTGTCTTTTTGTTTAAAAAAACTAGAACATCGCATGAGATTTTGACGATTTATAGTGATTTTATTTCCGTTAGACCTTTGCCTACATTGACGCTGATGCATTAAGGACGGCCCATAGACAGTATATAAGGCAGTGGTCCCTTGTTCCAAGATGGCGCTCTATTGACGCATTCGATCCATAACTGCCGTAGTCAAGGCGACATGTATACAAAACCTCATCACTTCCGGTGGGTACATTCCCTTCCGTGAAGAATCTGTCATTTGTAAATTTGTTTCGGGACTGGTAAAAGTGTTTTGCATCTTGTTAATTTGTTTTCGAAAATGTAAATTTGTTTTCGAAAATGTTATTTTGTTTTCCAAAATGTAAATTTGTTTTCTAAAATGTAAATTTGTTTTCTAAAATGTTATTTTGTTTTCCAAAATGTAAATTTGTTTTCTAAAATGTTATTTTGTTTTCCAAAATGTAAATTTGTTTTCCAAAATGTAAATTTGTTTTCTAAAATGTAAATTTGTTTTCTAAAATGTTATTTTGTTTTCCAAAATGTAAATTTGTTTTCTAAAATGTTATTTTGTTTTCCAAAATGTAAATTTGTTTTCTAAAATGTTATTTTGTTTTCCAAAATGTAAATTTGTTTTCCAAAATGTTATTTTGTTTTCCAAAATGTAAAAGTGTTTCATTCTTTGTAATGTTGCATTGCACTTCCCGGCCACCGTAACAAATGAGTACAAATATAATTGAAGATGTTATGCACGAATCTCTTCTGAACTCCTGGAATAGAATAATGCGAATATGCAACTTAGAAAAATTGTCTAAAATTTTAAGGTGGTGCGCGTACGATTCTGACTTCAGACCAAATGCCCTTGATGGAAGATTTAAAGGTTGGGTCTCAAAAGGTATTACAACCTATTACTCTTTTGTGCACAAGGGAGCATTTATGAGTTTCGAATTCATGCAGAACAAATATGGTTTAGGTCAGGACGATTTCTACAGATACTTACAGGTTAGGCATTATTTTGATCGAAATATAAAAATAACATTGGAAAAGTGCAACTTGGGGTTCCTACAGACTTTCTTAGCATTAATTACATCATTTTTGCTAAATAAATTAGTTTCTAAGCTATACAAAGTCATTCAGCAAGGCAAAAAACATAACACAGAGTACATTAAGAGGAGATGGGAAATGGAAGGTAATTTACAAATGTCAAATGAAAGTTGGGTGAATATATGTAGAGTACAATGGAGTACTACTGGCTCGTACACCTGGCGAGAGTTTTGTTGGAAGAATATAATCAGGTTTTTTATCACACCTATTCAAAAGAGACACCAGGGTAGTGGAGACTCATGCTGGAGGCTCTGTGGGTTCTCAGGAGCCAATCATTTCCACATTTTCTGGGACTGCCCATTGTTAAGCCCTTATTGGTCACAAATATGTGAACATATTAATCATACATTTGGTAGTAAAATACCTTGCAATTTTGAAAATGTGTATTTGGGCAACGTGGATGTTAACAACTGGAGAAATAAGGACAAGAGGTTGCTTTGGACATTACTGGCAGCGAGTAAGAAAACCATAACCAGGAAATGGTTGAAACCGGACCTTCCGACCATCGAAGAGTGGATCAACATAATCCAAGAAATCTACATTATAGAAAAACTTTCATTTACTCTCAGGTCACAAAGAGACATGTTTTACAAAACTTGGACAAAGTGGTCTGAGTATGTCAAGCCCATAAGGTCAGACTTTGTATGAGTTATAGTTTCAAATGACAGAAAACCATTTCTGTACGGTTGCTCTTCCAACAACTGTTCATATTAAAAGATGTTAAAAATAAAAATTATAAAAAAAAAGTGTGTGTCAATTAAATATTAAGAACACATTTTTATTTAAGATTTGAGTTGGAGGTGTTTACTGAACAATTATCACTCAGTACAAGCGCAAATAATAATAATCTGCTGGATTTAATCTTCATGGTAATGTGGATGATATGGAGTGAAAGAATGTGCGTGAGGCATCAATACTAGAAAATATTAAAAGTAATCTTATTCTCATTTACTCTCTGCAATCTGACTTCAGTTCACCATCTCACCATCAATGTCGCCAATTCCTATTTTGTCTCCAAAATGTGCGTACGCATGGGTCAGAATTTGCATAGAGGACCGCACATTTTCCCGTCAAGTTTGATTTTTATAAATCACAACCTTTGCGTGGGAAGTGGCGTACGCACATTTTCAGCCCTGTTTTGTGCGTACGCCACGTTTATAATGAGACCCCAGGGTATTTAGTTGCTTTCAATTGTAAAATCCAAAAGGTCTCATGCTGGAGAAGTCTTTTTAGGAATCTCCTCCTCTGATGTCCAACCTCCAACACTATCACTTTCAGCATGTACGTTTATCATGTCCAATTTGCGCATAATGTGATGCCATAGCATAATCAACATACTTGTTTTTTTTGGTTTGTGTTCTGCAGCTTGGTCTTTAATAAGTCTTATTTTTGTTCGTCCTACATAGAAACAGCCACAGGGGCACTCCAGTCTATAAACAGCATGTGTGCTGTTACAATTGGTAAATGTCTCATTTGATATTATGCGAGATGTGCTCTTGTCTTGGAAATGATTGGTTTTCACAACATTATCACAATAGTTGCAGTTCCCACATTTAAAAGTTCCATGGGGCTTCTTCAGCCAGGTTTTTTTTTGGTACCGCTTTGTCTCTTTGGGTTGGTGTTTGTCTGATTAAAACTATAGGTGGATGTGTGAATAGTGGTTGGAGAGGTACGTCGTTCTGAAGGATGTTCGGTTTGATAGGTTTTTGTAGACTAGTGTGGTTTCTTTCCTTTTCCTATTGAAGGAATTTAGTCTAAAATGTGACCGATGACCGGTCTGGCCCTAAAAAGGCCAGACTTAATCTGACTCCAATTCTATGGTCACTGAATAGTGTTCGTTTACTGGTAGATCAGAGAAATAGACTCAGGATTCAAAATAAGACTCAGGATTCTTCCAGTTAAAGTTAATAACATGCTTTAGTGAATGATATTGCAAAATACAATAATCTTGTGCACAAGGATCAGATTACTTCCAGACAAAACAGCCTATCGCTAAAACCTAGCAAACAGACAGAGTTTCCCCCAGCATCTGATGCCGGCTAACCCAGAACCCTCACTTTTTTTCCATTTTCTCTGCTTCATCCGTGGTGCTGTTATCAGTTGGACGTAGTCCCGATCTTCTGGCTCCAGCCAGCTCCTTAACGATATGTAACACACCGTATGAAAACATGACCTTGACTCAGCTCAAAAGAGACAAGTGGCTATTGTTGGATCGTAACACCTGTCTGTTTTTAATCTCCTGCAAATTCAAGGAGTTTTCATGAGAGCCAGGTCATTCCCATACTTTGTGTCACAAATCACGCGCTTGCAAAACACTGACCATTGTTGTCTCTCCCTGTTCATCTGGGAAAGGAATCCTCCTTTTGGTTAAAGTTTTAATTATCTTTGTTGAGCACATGCTGCATCTTCAATTTAATAAGTCGTATCACTTCCCAAGACCAGATGGCTTCCTTGTGGCCCAGAAGAACAGAGAGAGACATGTCAGGTTATGAAATCTGAGGCCTTACACTATACTCTTAACAAAATAATCCTACACTATTCAAGGACTTGAAGTAATTTATGGAAATCAGAGGTGTGTCCTTAACCTGAGGGACATATAATTCGGATCCTGAGAGAGATTCGGGGCTTCAATCTGTGACCCGCAAGGGGAGCATTTTGAAGACCGCTGTTTACCTTGTATCGTTTTGTCATGTCGCATGGCTGCTAACTGTGTCCCCACAAGGGGAAGCATGTCTGCAGTCTGCTTCTGGCAGTGTTTCATGTTTTATGTTTGATTGTGTTTTGACTGTCTTTTTCATCGTGTTGTTTCATTAAACCTCTTGCTTAACTTTCAATTCGACCCAGCTTCTCCTTCCTCCAGAAATCTAAGTGACACGTCTTTTAGAGATTTCTTAACAGTAACATTAGCCTACCGTTAGCTAGCAGCTGGAGTAAACACGGTTAAAATGCTGACAGCTAAACGGTGTAAAGTGTGTCTGTATTTCACTGGAGAGGATTGTAACACCAGACTGTAGCTGCCGTTGTCTGAAAAACACAGAAGAGATGTGTCACCTTTTTCAGCAATTCTGAGTTTGCAGGTATGATTTTAATATAACATTATAGTCATTATGGCCTTTAGAAAAAATTTTTTTTGTGGAGGTGGGGTAGTGCACTATTAGGCCCCTATGGGGCGGGCTAAGCTTTTGTCAATGGCATTTTTTTCCCCTTACATTACTTTTACTTTTATACTTTTTAGTTTTGAAACCAGTACTTTTACACGTTTACTTGAGTAAAAAGCTTGAGTTGATACTTCAACACATACTTGTGTGTGTGTGTGTGTGTGTGTGTGTGTGTGTGTGTGTGTGTGTGTGTGTGTGTGTGTGTGTGTGTGTGTGGAGTGCACTATATAATAGAGCGCGGGAGAAGTGAGAGAATGACGGCGAGCGAGTACGACTCTAGAGTCATAGTGAGAGAAACAAAGTGTCTCCCCCCTGTGTTTTCTGACCACGGTGTGAAATCTTTAGGCATTTTGTGTGCAATGCAGCTCCGCTGTCTGCTCTGGTCCCTGTGTATGTGCGTGTTGCGGAGCCGCCCACAAAGCAGCTTAATGGTCCCATTAAAAACAGTGAAAACCGGACATTTTCATGAATTTATAAACCTCCCCCCCCCGGACATCCTGGACAGTACGTAAAAAGTGGACATGTCCGGGCAAAAGAGGACGTTTGGTCAGCATAGCGTTGTACTAAGGAGCAGTTGCTGAAGATTGCGGAACACTTCTCAGTAGTGGTAAGCGATAAATGCCTGAAAGTCTTGGCAGCCTATGCTCCTTTTATTAGAGATGGCTTTGTGTCACTGGTAGGAAGTGGGGCTAAGGTGCCGGTAAAAGTCCTGAGGGATACAGGGGCTTTTGACTCCTACATTGTAGGATCTGTGCTGCTGCTGTCTGACGACACTGATACGGGCGATTATATACTCAGTCGTGGCATGGGTTTAACTGTTTTGCCCATACCATTACATAAGTTGGTCCTGGACTGTGAGCTGGTGAAGGGCGAGGTAGCCGTGGGTGTGCGTCCGGCGTTGCCCATTGAGGGGATTCATTTCATTCTGGGTAACGGGCTGGTTGGTGGGCGTGTTTGGGCTGATTCTCCTCCTTTGCCAGTGGTTACATCTTGCCCGGTTATGTCTGTTGTTGATCATATTGCCGCTGACTTGCCTAGAGTTTTTTCTCAGCCTGTGTAAGTACAAGTGCTATGAGTAACGCGGAGGCTGTGAGAGAACCTGATGAGGGTGAGGTTGAGTTTCAGGCTCCATCACTGTCAGATTTTCCGCTATCTGTGTCATTAACCGAATTGGTACAGGAACAGCAGAGTGACTCTTCCCTAGTAATGTTTGATATTGTTGCATCTGCTACGGAGATCACCAGTGTAGCACGTGGGTATATGGTTCAAAATGGCTTGTTGTTTAGGAAGTGGTTGACTCTGGGTACTGACTTTGTCGGAGATGCTGTCGTTCAGTTGGTGGTACCGACTAAATTTCGTCCTCTTGTCTTAAAAGTTGCTCACGATGAGAGTGGGCACTTTGGTGTGAGAAAGACTTATCTTAACATCTTGAAGCATTTCTTTTGGCCGCGGGTGAAGAAAGATGCTGCAGCATACATTAAGACATATGTGTGTCAGCTAACGGGTAAGCCCAATCAGTCTGTTAAGCCTGCTCCATTACAACCTATTATGGTTGTAAATGAACCATTTGAGCATTTGATTGTGGATTGTGTGGATCCGTTGCCGTGTTCTAAGTCTGGCTGTAAATACCTACTAACTGATGAATTCATAACCGGCTGTGATCCGTTGACCGTTTACCGGATTAGGACTAACGACGAACGGTGGTGATAGCACTAAGTCAGTTTATTTCGGTCTTTTGTATTCTGAAGGTCATCCAGAGCGATCAGGGGTCCGATTTCTCTTCGCACGTTTGGTCAAGATTTGAAGTTGTTGCGTGTCTGTCATAACCATTCATCGGCTTATCATGCACAGAGTCAGGGGGCCTTGGAGAGATTCCATCAGACTCTGAAGTCTCTCCTGCGTGCATACTGCACAGAGCTGGATAGAGACTGGGAGGGGGGTCTTCCTTGGCTTATACTGGCTGCAAGAGAAGCTGTTCAGGAAAGTACCGGGTTTAGTCCTAATGACTTGGTTTTTGGACACAAAGTGCGTGGGCCCTTGGCTGTTTTTAAAGGATGGCTTGGTGGAGACCGAGCCGCAGAGAAATTTGGTTGATTTTGTCAATGGCTTTAGGCATCGGTTGCTTGTTGCAGGTGAAATGGCGAGGGAGAATTTGCAAATGTCACAGAGTAAGATGAAAAATTGCTATGATCGCCGTGCGGAGCATCAGGAGTTTAGTCCTGGGGATCAAGTTCTTGCTCTGATGCCTGTTGTGAGCTCGCCGTTTCAGGCTAAATATGCTGGTCTTTATACAGTTGTTGAGCGAAGGTCTGACCTTAGTTACATCATTGCTACAGCAGGTCGGAAAAAGTCAACACAGTTATGTCATGTCAACCTTCTCAAGTCCTATTATGGACGTGAGGCTGATGTAAGCCAGTAAGTGGGTGACGAGGTGCATCCTGTTTTGCTTGTGAGTTCGGTGTCTGACTCGCAGGGCGTGGATGACGTGCCGGAACCAGATGATAGTTTGTTGTATGGTCGTCTAAAAAATTCTGAGACGCTTTGTAACCTTGATAGTCCGTTAGTGCATTTAACTGAGTCTAAGCATGATGAGTTGTCTGGTTTGATACAGCAGTATCCATGTCTGTTTGGTGATGTTCCTACATGCACAAATTGGATCGAACATGATGTTGATGTTGGAGATGCACAACCAATTAAACAGCGTTTTTACCGTATGTCTCCAGAGAAACTTAAACATCTGGACTCTGAAGTTGCTTACATGCTGGAAAATAATATTGCTCTCCCGTCATTTTCTAGTTGGTCCTCTCCGTGTATTTTGGTCCCGAAACCTGATAAATCACCTAGGTTTTGTACAGACTTCAGGAAGGTAAACTCAGTAACTAAACCAGATTCCTTTCCGCTGCCACGGATGGATGACTGTATAGATCAGGTTGGTTATGCCAAGTTTGTTAGGAAGTTTGATTTGCTTAAGGGATATTGGCAGGTTTGGTTGTCTGCGCGTGCTCAGGAGGTTTCGGCGTTTGTTACCCCGTCTGGGCTCTATTCTTATAGAGTCATGCCGTTTGGTTTGAGGAGCGCTCCGGCCACATTTCAATGGTTGATGAATCGCGTTGTGTCTGGTCTAGAAGGTTGTTCTGTTTACCTAGATGATCTCGTTTTTTATATATATATATTTTTATATATATATATATATATATATATATATATATATATATATTGACACGTGGCACGCTCATCTTAAAAGCATTCAGGCATTGTTTGACAGGTTGTCTGAGGCACGTCTGACTGTCAATTTGGCCAAATGTGAGTTTGCGAGGGCTACTGTGTCGTATTTGGGATGTGTAGTGGGGCAGGGCCATGTAGCTCCGGTCCAGGCCAAAGTTAGGGCAGTAGAATATTTTCCTGTGCCTACTACTAAAAAAGAGTTGCAACGTTTTTGGGTCTGGTCGGATACTACAGGAGCTTTTGAAAAAACTTCTCTACAGTGGTCTTTCCTCTGACGGAGTTGTTGAAGACTAATGTAAAGTTTTTGTGGTCTGATGAGTGTCAGCAAGCCTTTGAAAACATTAAGTCTTTGTTGTGTTCGTCTCCCGTGTTATTAGCACCGCGTTTGATAAACCTTTCATGATCCAAGTGGATGCAAGTCAGTTTGGAGCGGGTGCTGTTTTGCTACAGGAGGATGGTCAGGGACTGGCGAGACCAGTTAGCTTCTTTCGAAAAAATTCAAACGTTATCAACTGAATTATTCGGTGATAGAAAAGAAAGCGCTGGCACTCGTTTGGTCTTTGCAGCATTTTGAGGTGTACGTTGGTGGGAGGCCCCTTGTGGTCTACACGGATCACAATCCGCTGACATTTTTGCAGTCGCTTAAATGTCCCAATCAGAGACTCATGAGGTGGTCGTTGTTTTTGCAAGCCTAGCTTGAGATTAGACATATTAAAGGAGTGGACAACGTAATAGCTGATGCGTTGTCACGTGCCCCTCTGCTCTAGGTTGATATTGCCATCTTTTGTTGTTTGTACCCTGTTTTTTTTGTGTGCCTGGTCTCTTCTTTTGCTTCCCAGGTATCTGGTTTTGCTAGAGATGGGACGGGGGTGAGCAGTCGTCCCAGCGCAAATTGGAGGTCAACGGTTCCTTTCTGCTTGGTATAAGTCTGTGTATTATAGTTTGGTGATTCTGGTATCACTTGCTTTTTCTGGATAATGTTCGGTTGTGACAGCTGGAGGTGGTGGTTGGTTTTGCCGTTGGCTCTTTTGGGCCACCGGCTTTATGGGGGGAGGTGTGACGGCCCTGTGTAATCTGGCAGGGCCTCTCAGTGGGAGTGATACCTCTCTGGTCTTACCCATCTTTGTTTCCATCTTTGTTTGAGTTGACTGCAGATCTGGTGCACCTGGGAGCGGTGAGCTGATAAAGCTCCACCTGGTCAGACTCTTCTCTTCTCTTCACTACACTCACATCAACCATGGCCTGATCACCCCACCTGCCACATCTTGTTTTGGGTTTATTTAAGTTATAGTTAAGTTCTGTTTAGTTTATTCTTTTGTTAAATAAATCACTTTTGATAATTTACGATGCCTCGCTCCCTCTTTTGTCATGGCCTTTGAGCCAGGTTCTGACACCACATTCCCAGAAACAGGTTGGCATAGGAGGGTGCATAGGTCATAGCCATCGCTGTGCCCAGTATCTGTCTATGCAGCTGTTCCTGAAAAATAAATATATTTAATATTTTCCAATATCCATCTCGTGAGTTGAATGATTAAATCTGTTGGGGATACTGGCTCATCTTATCTAGGAAATGTTGCATAGCTTCTCAGGCTTCCTCATGATCAGTGTTTGTGTATAATGACTCCATGTCCATTTTAATCATGTATGCATCTCAAATATTTTTTATATCTTCAATTTTGTTTAAAACTTGGTTGGTGTCTTGAATATAAAGACAAAAATGTCAATTAAGATGAAACGATTTAATATGATGATCAATACATTTTGAAATTGGTTTCAGAATTGAGCCATTTCCATTGATGATAGGTCTGCCAGGCGGATTGGACATATTTTTGTGAATCTTTGGCAACATGTAGAAACAGCGCAGTCAGTCTGGGATTTTTTTTCTAGTAGAAATGCTAACTCTCTGTAATCCAGTGTTGTTTTTTTTTCCTTATTCAACATTTCCTCCAGATGGCATTGCAGGTTTTCTGAAGGATTTGACTTGATGGGAGAATACTAATGTGTGTCATTCAGTTGTCTTCTTGGACTTACTGAGTTCTTCCCCAAATGACCACGACCAACTTCTAGGGGTGGGGGGAAAAATCAGTACAGCATGGTATCGCAATATTTTCCGTGGCAATAGTGTATCGATATGCAATAACATTTTATAATAAATGCATTTTATTTATTATATTTTTTTAAAAGTTTATTTGCAAACATCTATAGGAAACACAGCAGTGTGAAAATTCAGCAATGTAACGCTAACCGATACAGCTGGGACCACCTACATTTTTTATCTGCACTAAGTAAGGAAGCATAAAGAAAAGTTAGCTAAGTGTAAGTGACACTAGCAAAGCTAGCTAAATGTAAGTGACGCTAGCAAAGCTAGCTAAATGTAAGTGACGCTAGCAAAGCTAGCTAGCCAACCTTATCAATCTGCCTATGTACCAAAACTCTCCAGAAATCTCTTCACCCCTCACCCAAATGGATTAAGTGTATATTAGCTATACATATTAGCTAGTTGTGTACTGTATGTGTTGTGGGATGTTGGTGAATGGCGGACCCAAAATGCAGAGACCGAAGCAGAGGATCGTTTGATGATTTAATAAAACATAAAAATATACAAAACCAAGGGAGTCTTGGAAAAGGCAGGCAAAAAGGTAATCAAAAATAAAGTCCAAGTCAAAATAGAAACACACGAATACGAACTGGAGACGAAACACACAGGAATACGAACTGGAGACGAAACACAATGATCTGACACAGGACAAGGGGAACACAAAGACTACTACATTTACAGAGGGTAATGAGGTAACAAGAGGCAGGTGAAAAACATCAGGCAATCACAAGAGCGGGAAAAAGCAATCCTTTATGATTAAGCATTAATTCCTTTCCTTTATTGGTACTGTTGTGGAGTCTACACACCTGCTGGCCAGCTGGGGTTGATGTGTGCCTGAACTGCTTGTAGATGGTTGCTCGTCATCTGTATCGTCCTCTTGGCCACATGCTCCTCCATGTACGTATCTCAGCATTGACCCTGCATTAATTTAGGAATACAAAGAAAAAGGATCAGTATAGATAGAGACAAAATATTCAAACAAAGAATCTTATACCGAAAAAAATTATAAACATTTCAAACTGAAAGCATGCAGCTAGGAGTTCTCCCCCTTTTTTACATTACTACATTAGCAGCACATTTCCCGTATTTAAGAATGATTAAACATGGACTTACCTGCAAGTCATGCAAGGGCATCATCTCGCAGTTTCTTCTTTTTTATTTTCTCTGCTCCTGACTCCTGCTGTCTTTTCAAGGCCATTTCCAAAAAAGTTGACTTAGCCTACTGTCAAACTTCGTCAGGTGCAATCCAACAGACCACTGAGATAAGGAAGGGCACCCACGGGGAGCTTGGGAAGTTGAGTGTGTGTGTGCGTGCGTGTGTGCGTGCGTGCGTGCGTGCGTGCGTGCGTACGTGTGTTTGGGGGTGGTGGGGGGGGCACCATCGTTACTTTCTTGAGCAATTACATATATCTCTTGTTCTGCCTGTTTTGTGATATACATACCTAAAAAGTGCCTAATATTTCTATACTGAAATAATATTGGCATTTCCCCACTGGGGATCAATAAACAGTATAAAATAAAAATTATAATTATTATGACTATGATGAGTTTTCATTAGGCATTTTTTGGTGCCCCCTCAGCACTTGGTGCCCAACGCACAGCGCGTGATGTGCGTGATGCGCGTGGTGGGAGCGGCGGCGCTGGACATAGTCTCGGTTTAGGTGGTCTTGACTACAACACTGAATCCCAGACCACTTTTCTTTCTGAATTTCGAGTATGGCCCCCTTTAAGGGATGGCTTAAAGCAAACCAAACTTGTAATCATGAATAATTATACTACCTGGTACTTCCTTTACCTCATTGTTTTTTACATATATCTGCTCATATTGTATGTGTGTGTTATTGCATTGTATTGTATCATATCACATTGTGTTGTTTTCTAATAATCTGCCAAGAGAACACAGATGAAAATTAACTCATTAGCTAACTCTGGCACATGGAAACTCAAATATAGATTAAAGCTGCATGCAGCGTTGGACGGGCCCTCGCGCCTCTGTGCGTGCCGGGGTTACTGGCGGACGCCGCTCCTTGCAACCGTGCATTTGCGCGGCACTCAGACACCGCAAATCGTCACCAATGAAAAGGGAACTCCCTGCTGAGTTCAATGATACCTCACACAAGACTCTACGTCATACAGTTCATTAGCTATGAAAGGGGGCGTGGCCAAAGCATAACGGTCAGGGGCAAACCTTTACCAATAAAAAAGGAAGTCTCTACTGAGTTCATTGATACCTCACATAAGACTCTACCTTAAACGGGTCACCAGTTATGAAAGGGGGCGTGGCTTAAGCATAGGAGGGCTGGCAAACCATCACCAATGTAGAAGGAACTATCTGCTGAGTTCAATGATACGTCACACAAGCGGGGGGGCGCTATGACCAAAAGTCAATATTGGCTTGTATATGTCCTTAGGCTCTTGTTGATTGTGTGAAATTTCAAGCAGATATAACAATGTACACTGTAGTTACAGCCACTTTCTTGTTCATCGCTAAACACTCAAAATGGCCGCCACGCCCACACCGTTTGATGAAAAGTTTTTCTTTATATATCTTTTCATCTTTAAGGTGTTGAGATGATACAGACCAAAATTGAAGTCCATCGGATGATATCTCTAGGAGGAATTCGTTAAAGTACGACATGTGGAAATGGCCAAAATTGCACTAATTTCAAACTTTCAATTCAAAATGGCGGACTTCCTGTTACGTTTAGGGTATGGCTCCAATGACATTTTTTGTATGTCTTGACATGTGACATATGTGTATCAAGTTTCGTTAGTCTACGTTAAACGTACTGCAGGGGCTAAATTTTTTTTAACTTTTTAGGGGGCGCTAGCGAGCCATTTTTGTGTGCCTATTTGTGTGGTACATTTTCACCAGAATTGATGCAATCGCCAATTTTGGTGAGTTTTTGAGTATGATAAGCCCCTCAAAAAGGGCGATTCATTTGCAGAAAATAATAATAATTCCTTCAGTTTCAATAGGGCCTCGCCACTGTCGGTGCTCGGGCCCTAATGAAGCGCACTGCTCCTGGTAAATAAATAAATTATAGCACTCACAAATTCACCCAGAACGTTTGTATAAAACTCCATAAAATCACTGACACTATAGCAAAATATTATCTATTTCCTAAATAACAGTTCCAGCTCAAAATGAAATATTGATGTTAACGTTACCTTTTCATGCATGTCCGTTCCGCGCTCAGGCCGAAGTCTAACCTCCTGTGGCCTACATGTGCTCTTTTTTCAATTAAAGCTATAGTGCGTAGTAGTAGTAGTTTCTGTCTCCCACATGAGGAATTCTAAGTAATGACAACAACACTGTGGGCGCGTCCACATGATACAAGCCTTCCATGATCGCGCACCCTCCTCCACAGTTGCTAGTAGCCAAGGAGGACATGGAGGATTAAAAAAAACATGATGGACTCTTCAGAAGAGGTAATTATCTTCACTTGAGTTTCTGCGTCCGAAAGTCTTGAAATCACAATCTTGAAAAAAAAAAACAGAGAGTTTTGTGGAGCTGATAGTCTTAATTAGCTTTATAGCAACTCATTTGGCAATGGCTTGAATCTAACAACGTTCATTAATATCAAAAAGTTACCCACTAAAGCTTTAATTACTGTGAATTCATGGTAATACTTGAAAGCACCAACATTTTTATCAACTCCTTTCTTCTCCCCTCTTCTGGCAGCTGGACTGTATACAGATTATATTGTGTGTTAGGGTGGATTTTTCATTTTTGTGTTTTCATGCTCTCTAGTAGAGCAGATAGGGCTGTCTGTTTTCCCTGTCAGCTTTTCTGAATGGATTCTCTCTCTGTGTCTTGTTTTTCAGGTCGAGGGATGGCGCTGTCATTTCTTCTCTTCTTCTCTGCCATGTTGCCCTTACTCAGAGTGTCTGCATCCTATAATACATCTGCTGGTAAACACACTCACACACACACACACTTTGCTATGGACGAAGTACACACGGCGATACACTGTCAAGAACTAATGAGGTTTAACCATGTATCAGCTAATTTAAATCGCTCACATTACTGTATTGTGTCAACAGATAAGTAAGGGTTAATGCCCGACGAGGTGTCCATTGTCAGGTATTAATGGACACGGTTGCCTCCGCCGAAGTCCATTAATACCTGACAAATGGACACCTCGAAGGGCATTAACCCGCTTATACCATGGTCACTTGCCAAATAACATATTTTTAAAACATTATTTCATATTTTAATTAGTTTTACAATCGAAATCTAAAGTTTATCCAAACAATAACTCCGTTTCCCTGGTTACGCCTGACGGTTTGACTAATACCTGGAACAATCATTCCCATCCATCAGGTTCTTATGCAATGCAAACGTTGTTCTCTCAACCAGGAATTAGGAAGAACCTTAGATACGATTTGCCTCCCTTAGCAACCGGAGATATTTATATAGTCCGCTCAGCTGATAGAACCCTTCAGTTTAGCTACGAGCCAGAAAGCTAACGCTATGCTAGCAAGATCCAAAGTCAATAACATTGTGTACAGTTGGCAATCAGTAAAAATAATTTGACAGTATGTTGAACAACAAGACAAGCTAGCTATCCAGCCATGTCATTGTCCCCAAAACAATATAACGACTTTAACGAAGAATTTGATCCGCGATGTGTAACGTTACTGTCGGCTGCAGCGGCGCAGCCTGAAGCAGCGAGCTGAACTGTGAATGAGATGTGAGATAACGTTATTCGCTGTGAAACTGAGTCAGTCCAGAGGGCCAGTAGAACTTACTTCTTGCAGCCTGTGTGTTTTAGCGCCATCCTGTGGTGTTCAGAGGACGATTTGGAAATAATAAATCCACATTTCCTTTTTGATTTAATATAGCGCATTCATATATAACAGTAAACAGTCAGTTTCACCGAACTCCTTTAGTAGGTTTCCTACATCACTTTTTAATGGACACCCTGCAGCCAATCAGAATCGAGTATTCACCCAGACCATGGTATAAGTAAGGGATAATCACCGAGAGGCAGGGCAATAAACAGTTACCGCGGCTTTCCACTTTTATGGCGAATGAGGACGCACTCAGTTCCCGAGTGCCCTCCCTGCCTCGCCTCGCCAAGCAAAGCTGGAGGTCAAACCAAACTTTGGAAACTAGACCTAACGGGGTGTCCGGGGAGAGAGCTGTGGATTCACGCAGCAATTTCAGGTCAGCCTCGGTGACATGGGGATGGTGTTTCGCCTTGTCTTGGCCATTCTTTCGATGTGTTTTTATTATGGATTTGAACACCCTGTTGCTGGTGGTAAACTCACTGTCCGCATATAAATTGAACCTTGAGAAATGACGGTTCAGTGAGGCTCTGATGCCGGTCATCGTTGCCACACTGTATGGCTTGCGTACGCTGCTTTGAACTATATCTATTAATTCTTTAACATTTTTTCAATCAGTTGTCTCCCCTAATCCTATCAAAATATATTAAAATTGACAATGAATTTGTCCATTTTAAAGACACTGTAATATTTAGAAGTAGCCTACAGCGAATAATGTTAGCTCAACTGTAGCTCAACTGTAGCTAACGTTAATAGTTTCTATAGCAACCACACAAGGCTGCATCTGATCACTAACGTTAGTTTAATAAGGTAGTTGCTACATTGTATCTCGCTTGCAAAACTATGTATCGACTGACCCTCCGATAGATTTCAGACACGTTTTAGAAACTTTTTTTAAACAAGGTTTATTTTTACAATGGACCTCATGTTTGAAATTTCTGTGATAGAAAAAAAATACAAGCGGCGTATTGATCTACTATTTGATGACGCTGTACTCAGTCAGCGGGCAATACACAGCGGGCAATATGCCGGGTTAATGCCCTCCTCCCAGCCAATCAGAATCAAGCATTCTTAAACGAAGTAGAATAACTTCATTTAATATTGTATGTGGAGTTTTCTTTTGCGGGGTGCAAATGTTCCACCAAAACAAGTGCCTTCCTGCAACCAATTGGGATATCAGCCTCACATAAGGGACCCAACGGCAAGGTTGGAAAAGGTCTGGTTAAGTTATGGTATAGGCTCAAAAACTACTTAGCCAGCATTGGAGAAAGATCCTGATTTGGGTTTAAAACAATTGCTTTGTTATAAGGGGGTTAGGGAACACTCATCGTCATGGTTACCAGAATGATTACTCGGTTGAGGCCAGGAAAAGAAAAGAAACCAATGTAGGAAACGGACAATTTTTGGTCATATGGGTCATATTGCACTGAGAAACTACCTTTCTTATGTGGTTTTGGTAAGATGTATCAATACCTGACTATTATTCTTAAACTGATACAGCAGTAATACTTCCTGGGTTCACAGAACTGTGCAGTAACAACAATGGACCACTAAGTGGATGTTTTTGTGTAGGTGTTGGATCTGCATGCCTCTGTATTCACCTTTCTACAGTCGTGTCTATGCCCTTTTCCCTCTGTCATATCAGTCAGCCTCTGAGCATGAAATTGCTGCTCAGACAAGCACCGTTTCCCCCCTAACAGCCCAGCTCGGCAGCCAGGCCTAGCTCCATATTCAAAAAGCAATCTGCAACCAATAGCAGCTGAAACCACTAATGAATATTTGCAGTAAAGTCATAGTGCTTATTATGTGGCTTTTATATTCAAGCTCATGCTTTGACACTAATGCTCAGAGGCAGATGTCAGATCTCTATAATACAGACATAAACCTGCCATCAGATGAGGGAGCTGTCATTTCCTCTTTTTGCTGAGCGGTGGGTGGGGGTATTTGCTATGGTAGTCACGTCTAGTGGTCTTTCCTGGCCTCTAGTGAGAAATGCGGGGACTGTTTAGTAGTTAGGGTTTTACACATTGGGTGAACATTAATGGAATGGCTGGCTCCAAATGTATTATCCCCAGGGAAGGCAAGGCAAGGCAAGGCAAGTATTTGAGAGATGGGGAGACTGAGGGGAATCAGACACACAGAAAATACTTGTGTTGCTTCAGTGAAACAGAGCTTTGCAGTGAACTGGCAGGAAATAAGGAATGCCAGCACAAAGATGAGGCTCTGAGGAGCTGGTTTCCTCCCAGGACTGATTGATGTCATGCGCTTTAATGGATTACTGATGGCCAGAGTGTGAAGTAAGGTGGTGGGTGGGGTGTATCGAGGTCACTTCCCAGCTACATCAAAGCTAGGCTGACATCTTCATCAAAGAGTCTATTACCATTCTTGGGGCTTATTTCTCCCCCTCTCTGTGCGTTGGCTTTTTTCGGCCCATTTCTTCCACACTGTCCTGTTTTTATTAAAAGACTGCTCAGGTTGAGGGGCTGATACCTCCTGTTGTTAGCAGTGTAGGTCTTATCTGCCTATATCCATTTATTAGTTTAGTCTTTTAACAGGCTCGCTCTACATTATCCCACTTATTACACGGCTACTCACCAAATAAATCAATAATATGACACAAAATATTGATTTAAAAAGGATTTTATTGATGTAAAAACAATGTTATTGCTTCTGCTAAAGAAAATAGTCTGTTACATCTCTGCGGTTGGAACACTGTGGCCATAGCAACCTAAACTCTATAGCCTCCCTAGCGTTATAATTCACATTAAAATTAACATTTCTGTCGATGGTGAAGTGAGACAAGGTGAATGGGACTTCTTTGGGAATATTTATGTTGACAGTTCTGTCCTCACTCATCTTGTTTCCTTCTTGCCCAGGTGCTGCAGTTGACACACCTGGAAACACAATGTTACAATGTAACCATTGGCACTACCGCTGAAGTTACTGTGTAGCGATCACACACTGTATATAGAGATGTAGCGATAGGCGCTCACCACATGTGCTGCTATTGCCTGGATTGGAGGACAGGATGTGTAGTCTATATCCATGAGGTTCCACTTCCGGGATTGTTCAGGTGTCGCCGGAGTTACCTTCCTCTTTCTTTGTGTTGGCGTTATAAACTACGGTGGATTTATGAAGACTATGGTTAACTGCTCCTCAGATCTCTGCAGGGTAAATCCAGACAGCTAGCTAGACTGTCTGTCCAATCTGAGTTTTCTGTTGCACGACTAAAACAACTTTTGAACATTCACATGTTCCACCCAAACAAGTTCCTTCCCGAGGCTATTTTGTATAGACGCGGTTGCTCCGTCTGCCGCTTAGCCCCATCCAAGACGATAGTGATTGGTTTAAAGAAATGCCAATAAACCAGAGGCAGGTCTGGACTAGCCAGACCTTCCTCCATAGTGCTGTGGAGGAAGGCCTGGCAATGCGAGACTAGATCTGTAGTGGTTGGAGCCCAGTAGCCCCTCAGGCTGCCCTCACATCTGTGCCCAGTCACAGACATTATCTCCCTACTCTCAAGACCAGCCTGAGGGAGGAGCTGGACAGCTGTGATTGGTGTATCTCCTTGAAAGCCAGGCTGCCTGGCTGAATTGGAGTAACATTTGCCCAGGGACATTGTTTCCCATGGGCTCACGACAGAACCTCACTGCTTGTCTGTTCAGTAGCTGTTAGTCTTTTTTTAGTGGTTGAAGGTAGAAAGCATAAGCGTCAGCAGAACAAAGAGATACATACTTATTTTTTTAAACTAGCAACGGGGCAGTTTGGATTGTTAGGCTTAGAGAAGATGCACCCCCTGTAATTTTCTTCACACACTCTTTGGCATCGTTGTGGTTCTTGGTCTCGGCGTTGCGAGTGAGATAAATGTACTCATTGCCATTCTCATCCCGTTTTAAAAGAGTCTCTTGTCAAGTCTCGATTGCCCTCTCTGCCTCGTCTTGCCAGATGCAGCTAGACGTCGAACCACACTTTTCGGACGAGTCCACTCGCTATGTTAGGGGACAGCACCTCTGAACATACAGATTTAAATACCCCGTGGCTGGATTTGAAGGTAGCACAAGTCCTTATGTAAAACTTTAAAACGTGTCAACATATTACAGCGCTAACTGCTATGTAACTGGCAATCGAGTACGTTCCAACGTTGGCGTTTCTTACAGATGCATAAAGTGATCGTAGGATCTGATTGAGGTTTTCTGTCTTGACCTGTGAAAGTCTGTTGACATATTCTTCTGGATGAACCAGTCTTTAAACACTGCCGAGCCCGTACTGACGCCGTTCAGTGTTTCCTTCATGTCTGTCTTCTTCAATGTTGTCCCTTTCTCTTTCATCCAGCTCTTTGTGTCTTTTAACCTCTCTTGCTTTGTCTGTGCTGTTTTCTTGTTCTTCTTTTCGTTTCTTTACTGGGGACTGTGTAGCCATTACCCACAAATCCAACATTTCGTTATAGGGATGTCCTGATCCCGATCACAGTATCTGATTTTCTTTTTTTTTTTTTACTGATTGGGGATTGGCATTCATCCCGTTTACCTACTCCAAGCGTGTACATCAGCTTGTAGTGATCTTCGTGTGAAAGTCCGTCTTTCTTATTCATCTGTTTTTTTAAATAAGCAGATTACTCTAATTCTCCACACTTTCAGTAACTCCACCAGGAAACCTCGCTTTCAAGCCGTTATTCCCTGGAACTGACATCTGTAAACACAAGAAGAAAATCAAAGATTGACTATTAAGCGCAAGAGGCATCACTAAGTTTTCATTATCCAGCGACTAAAATAGAAAAAGATTATACAATGTAAATAAATTAAAATAGGAGACTAAAAACTTAGATAATGTACAAAAGATTGCTAAAAATACTTTGGGGGATATTGCATTTGTCGCAAAAATAAATATTGCAAATATTGCACAGTAGTAGTTCACAGTAGAGTGAAGTAGTGAGGATTATTGCACATTTTATCATAGTGAATTGTTCAGTGTTTTATCATGTTTTTGCCATTAGTTTGACTGTGGCAGGGAAAAAACTGTTATAGAACTGTTTTATGTGTATTGATACTGTCCGCACTACTGTGTCTGAGTCTGTGTGTGCAGTGTTTGGGTCTGAGCAGAGAGTGAGCTGGGTGGAGTGAGTCTCTAATGATGCTCTGCTCTTTTCCAGCCTCGCTGTTTGTATGTTGTGTCCATAGAAGGAAGCTTAGTCCCAATAATCCTCTTTGTAGTCTTAATGACTCTTTGGAGAGCCTTCCTCTCTGTCTGTTTGGTGTTCCCATACCAGACACTGATGCCTGTAGTGAGGATGCTCTCTATCAGTCCTCTGCAGGCCTTGGTGAGAGGGCGATGACTCAGTCCTGCTTTCCTGAGCAGCCTGATGAAGTACAGCTACGTCTGGGCCTTTTTCACTGGGACATTTGTGTTCAAGGTCCAGCTCAGGTCAGATGCCGGCCCAGAAACTTGTAGTTTTCGGGCCCTCTCCACCTCAGTCCGTCTGATGGTGAGAGGATGCAGAGGGAGAGGATTCTTCCTGAAGTCCATTATTATTTCCTTTGTCTTGTCCCTGTTGAGGATGAGGTCATTCTCCTCTCCATAAACAAGAATGTCCTTTCCCAGACTCCTGTAACCTGACTCAATCTGGATTTACCCTGCAGAGGTCTTAGGAGCAGTTAACCATAGTCCTCATAAATCCACCAGGGTTTAGAATGCAGGAGCAATCCCGGAAGTGGAACGTTGTGGATATAGACTGGTCCTGCATCAACACAGCTTCGGAGAACAGAGAGAGGTCGAGCTTGTGACCATCACTAATCACTGAAAATCCTCTGATAAAACTGATTTGAAAAACACAAAGCATGTGAAAATACATTACTTTTAGAAAGAAATAATTGTGGTGGCAGAATTTAATTTCTGTCCCATTGTCACCTTCCAAATCTTTGTTCTGTAGCCTGAGTACATCAGTGTTAGACAGTCTGAACATGCAAATCTGTCTCCTGGCCACTAGTCATGCCCCAGCTGGCCCCATTAACCCCGTCCCCATCTCACTGCCAGCGCAATGTTTCCATGTGAAACCATTACAGGTGAAAAATAAGCTCTGCTGGCAGCAACAAGCCCAAACTTTATATGGCTGCTGAAAACATAACAGAGGTCTCCATCTAGTGGTGGGGTCATGAGACAGTCAGAAAAGCCTTTTCTAAATAAAAGAAAAAGCTTTTCTGACAGTTAGAAAAAGTACTTTCTGAAACCTGCCAAACATGTTTCTCTCTATTTCTACTCTCTGTGTTTCATCTCTGGCTTTTTGGTTGAATCATTTTGTATTTGTCTGTACATATTGTCATGTCCTTCATTGTCATTAAGTATTATTTGGAATATTATAGTGTATAGCAGATAGAATATTATAGTGCCCATGTCAGGGTTAGGGGTTGCTATTTGCTTCTTAATTTCATTGTAAAATGAAATTGTCATTAATTGAAGGTAATTATAAAGGATAAACAGCCAACAGTCTAAGGGCAAAAGTGTTTAAACCTTTTCCGAAAAGGCTTGTCATAGAGAGGCGAAACGCATCGAATCACACAACAGCCATAACAGGGTACCATGTCTCTCCTCAGAGGCATTTATAGTGTTGTATTGAGAAGTGACAGAAGTAGGTGTGTGAAGAATATAAAAAGAGAGCTTGAGAGAGAAGTATTGCACGGTGTTGCATGGGTTAGTACTGCCACCTCACAGCAGGTTCAACCTGGCCGGCTACGGCCTATCTGTGTGTAGTTTCTATGTTCTCTCTAAGCCTGCTTGGGTGTGTTCCAGTTTCCTCCCACAGTCCACAAACCTCCAGGTTACGTCCTTGCCTACTGGAGATTTGAATCTGTAAAAATGTGTCAAAAATATATAGTTTTGTAAACTTTAGTAATTCCCTAAAACAGCTGCTCACTGTAGTTTCTATCAAACAAATAGGAAATGCAAATTTAGTTGGGGACTCTTTTCAGCGGTGGATGAATCCACATTTGGTTCTCTAGTTAGGATTTGTGGCAGCCGGACGGTGTGTGTGGGATTGAGTCAAAATAAAGTACAGTGTGTGTGTTCATGGTGATGAAGGAACATGTCAGCCAGTGCAACAGTGAGGCTTAGTAACATGAGTCTAGGCACAGAGGGAGAAGATATATCCGGCTGTGATAGACACACAATGCTTGTAAGTGTGAAAGTTTATTGAAGGAGAGCCTCAAAGGGGGTTCCAACAAAAAGATGGATGCATCGTTGGTTTGATGTTTTCATGGTATTTGATGGCCAGGGATGGGTCACTCTCTGCTCCACCTGACCGTGTGTCTCTCTTTCAGGTTGTGCTATCATCCGTCCTCCCAGAGATGGAGGGATAAGGTACAGAGGTCTGACACAAGAGCAGGTGAGAAGGGCTGTTGAGTTATAACAGCTGCACATAGATCAGTTCAAATTCACTAGTCTGGTATTCACAACACAGATTAATGTCATTACAATTATATATCAACTTTACTTTTTATATTCCAAATCCTACAAAGTACTCCGGCTCTGACCAGAGTTTAAAACATTCCACTTCTTTGTATTTTATGTTTTTATTTGTATTGCCCTTTGGCCTAGAATGTGTCAAAGTTTTGGCATAAAACAGTCAAATTGATCCATACTAAATATCATCGTATCAAAGGCTTCAATTTCAAAATATTTGTATCAGCCTTAAAATTGTGCGTGTGTTGAACTAAGACTGGTCATTATAGCCTGAAATGTGCACTGTACAACAACAGGGCCATGTCATAGTCACCACACTGCTGAGTTATGCTGTACACCAGGGGTCTTTAACGTTTTATAACCCAATGATCCCTTATCTTTAAGAGAGACGGAGCAGGGACCCCCAACTACAAAGCCTTTACACATACCTTTTTAGTGCATATAATACCAACCTATTAAAATAATTTTTGTTATGATTTTATAAATTATGTTTAATGTTAAACATACATGTGGAACAGTGAATCGGATTAACTGTGGATCTTAGTGACTACCTTACATAAACGCCAGTAAGCCTATCATTAATATCTTTTTATTTTTTTACAAATAGGCTGATTTATAAGATGTTGGATTCATGTTAAGACATTTTCATTTTTGAAAATACTTTCAAAAGTTGCAAAGGAACTCCATTCATTTTGCCAGATGATGGTCTAGTACCCAAACATTGACTATTAAATATATTTTTTGCAAGTTAGACAGTATTTTTATGGAGGAAATATTTATTCATAATTCAAATTGAAAGTCCAAAGAGAAATTGAAAGTCCAAAGAGAAAACGAGAAAAAGCGAGATCAAATTAAAAATATTATTATTTATTTTTTATTTTTTATTTTCCATTTGGCTTTGGCTTTTGAATTTAATATTTGGCTTTTGAATTTCAATTTAACATTGGCTTTTAATTTTCATTTAATATTTGGCTTTTGAATTTCAATTTAACATTGGCTTTTAATTTTCATTTAATATTTGGCTTTTGAATTTCAATTTAACATTGGCTTTTAATTTTCATTTAATATTTGGCTTTTGAATTTCAATATAACATTGGATTTTCATTTGGATTTAATATTTGGCTTTTGAATGTCCATTTAACATTGCCTTTTTGTTTGGACTTGACACATGTCAATGTAAATGAGGAGGCGTGGCCCAAAGGCTGGTGGGAGGGTCTGAAACGAAAGGGGTGCCGAGGCACCTTATGAGCAGCAGGGGGAGCTGACTGCTGAGGAGCATCTGTCTGCAGCTTCACAACCAGGCTGGCTTGGCCTCTTATTTCACATGATAGAAAATGATGATGTAGGCTAAACACAAACGACATTTCGTGCACCACAGTGAAGTTTTCATGTAGTTACTATAATTGGGCCCGTGTTAGTGAGGACTAGATTAGGACTGTATTTAAAGCTGATTCTGGTTCCCAACTTCGCCCCAGGTGTGTCTGTTTAAAACACGACTCAGACAACTTCTCTCTTTAGATGTTATATTTAATTAAGCAACAGTAGAAACATGGGTGTGGGTAGCTCTGCTTACGTGTGTTTGTGTGTGGTCAGATCTCGAGGACGCACACACACACACAATCTCAACCGGATAGTCATCGTCCGAACTGCGACCTCTCCTTTTTAATTCTCTCACTTTTTTCAAAAGCCAAATATTAAATGAAAATGAAAAGCCAATGTTAAATTGAAATTCAAAAGCCAAATATTAAATTCAAAAGCCAAAGCCAAATGGAAAATTAAAAAAACAAACAATATTTTTAATTTCATCTCGCTTTGTTTTCTCTTTGGACTTTCAATTTCTCTTTGTATTTGTATAAATATTTCCTCCATATATTTTAACCTACTCCTCCGATGCACCTGTCTCACATTATAGATGTGCAAAGTATTTTTCTGTACTGAAAAAACTTTAAAAAAAATTAACAATGACATGCGGTTTCTCCTATGCTTCGTTCACCCCTGCCTGTATGATATATGTCATTTGTTCTGAAAATTAAATAAAAATAGTTTAAAAAAAATTAACAATAATTTGGAGGCCTGTCTGGGGTAACTCTGAGGACCCCCTAGGGGCCCCGGACCCCCTGTTGAAGATCTCTGCTGTAGACATTCACATTCTACTGAAGGTAAACATGGAGCAAGTGCTGAGTTTGCAGAGTGAGATGTTACTAAATATGAAAAAATATACTTATAGACGAGGGAAGAATAAGAAATAAAGTCCTGCTTCTCTACAGTAAAGGTTAAAAAAAACTGTTTCAAAATTTACCCTAACTCATATTAATTTGATTGAAGTGTTTAATATATGTACATCTGCTTAAAGTGGCTAAATGTCACTTTCAGTTTGTGTTCATTCTAGCGGTAGTTCTTACCACACCTGCGTAAAGCTCTTTTCTCCTTCTGTGCTGTATCACCTACTGTAGATTACTGAGTAGTTACTTATAGTCGTGATGAATGTTTTGCTCTGACAGATAATCATTCATTTACAATAAGAGAATACGTTACAGATGCATCGTTGCATTTCCAGTGTTGCATACGGTAACTTAGTTATAAAATAACATTGAATGAAATAGACATATTACATACCTTAGGGCCAATTCGGGGTGGGTTTTGAATCATTTACAATCCCGTAATTGTCTCCATCTGTTAAAGCCTGACCAAGTGATACTCACGTTATCGCCCGTTGTCTTTTACGTTCCCTTTTATTTTTTTGTTGTTCTTGGTTTAATTTCCTTATTTCCTGTGATGGCCCTGCCCCAGTATCAGCCAAAAGTACAACAGATAACCTCTAAAATAACACTGAAATACAATTTCTATATAAAGAAATCTCCTGCTTCCTTTTACCTGGCTCAACTGGCTGGATACACTAACACAGGCTTTTCCAGTGTTACAAAGAAATCTGTGACCCATCAGAATGTGATACTGTAGCACCGTCTACCTGCCGTAAATCATTCTGTGACTTTGCGGGAACAATCGGACCCGGGCAGATGCCGTACTAAAAACTATATAAAAATAGCGTTCCTGTCACTGTTAGTTTCATTTGCTGTTACAGGTCATTTAAGACCATTGTATAAAAAATGACAGAGCTTTAGAAACATAAAAAAAGTTACATATAGTCACTTTAAGGCAAATACAGCCCTCATCCAGAAACACACACTCTACACTTAACCATCCAAATCCTTTCTTTGCTTGTACAAACAATATAAACAAATCTGTTGTGATATATTTAATATAATTTGTGTGTGTGTGTGTGTGTGTGTGTGTGTGTGTGTGTGTGTGTGTGTGTGTGTGTGTGTGCGCGCGTGTGTGTGTGTGTGTGTGTGTGTGTAGATCCGCAGTGTGCAGGTGCTTCCGGTAGACTATGAGATAGAGTACATCTGCAGGGGCAACAGGGTGATTGTGGGACCCAAGGTCAGGAAGTGTTTGCCCAACGGCACTTGGACCGATCTGATCCAGCGCAGCAGATGCTGTGAGTTTAACCTCAGCTGACTCTCCATCACACATTCATTCATCTCCCACCTGAAACACTGTTTCAGACCAAGCAGCAACTTCCGGGCCTGAACGCTGAAGCTCCTTAAAGCTGCATTCTCACTAGCTTCCAGCAGGGGGCGACTCCTCTAGATCCAAAGGGAAGTTTGTTTATTTTTGGACATTTTAGGCCTTTATTTATATAGGACAGCTGAAGACATGAAAGGGGAGAGAGAGGGGGAACAACATGCAGCAAAGGGCTGCAGGGCTGAGTCGAACCCACAGCTGCTGAGTCGAGGAGTAAATATATGGGCGCCTGCTCTACCAGCGGAGCTACCCAAGTGCCCAGAAGTCTCTTTCTATAGAAGTCTTTGAGAAAATGAGCCTACTTCTCACTTGATTTATTAACTCAGTAAACATTTTCATAATGAGTTTATGGTCTCAATCTCTAGTTTTAAGTCTTCATTAACAAAGCATGATGTTCTTTTAGTAAATGATGGTCCCATTTATTTTAAAATAGATGATAAAGCAGGGGATGCTTTAGGACCAGTCAATCGAGACAGAGGCTTGCTAACCATAACACTGTGGAAATTAAATATTAAATTAAATTAAAACATTAAATTAAAATACACCTCAACTTGTTTTGGCTATTGTTTTTTGGCTTTGACCCTCTCACTGTGTGTTTTAACTGCAACAAAGTTAACTGGAACATTTTAGTCACATTGAAATGTCTTGTTTAGCATGCTGCTAACCCCGCTAGCAAGCTAGCACTAGCATTAACTGGTAACTTTAAAGAAAGTGTGCCATACATGCAGATGAATGGTAACTCTCCACTGGAAAGTTGAGTCAAGTGAAAAAGGTTGAAAATCAGCAACTTTCCCTCTCTAGCATTTAGCTTAGCGAAGCACCATTGAAACCATTCACAACAATGGCTTAGCTGCGTCATTCTCCCCAGCCCCTTTTGTCCAAATATGGTCACTTGTGGCTCCAAAATACCAAGATGGCAATGACCAACATGCAAACTCAAGGCTCCAAAACAGCATTCCACAAACCAGTTGGTGACGTCACCAATGCTATGTTCAGTATTTTTACAGTCTATGTTTTAGACAAACAAACTCTGACTCTTGGATCGTCTGGTCTCAGAAGACAAAGATATCCTGATTTAACATACCTGCAAACCAGTGGCGACTGCTGGTCATTCAAAGAGGGGAAGCTAATTTTTGGCCTACATCATAAAAATTGTCCATTTATTTATATTAATATTATAATATATATAATAATAAATAATAATATAATACAATAATAATATAATTATTATAATAATAATTTATAATATCTGTGAGAAGGTTTCATCAAGAGGCATGGCCAGCAGTACATTTTCTTTGTCACAGCACTTCCAGTCAGCCAGCTACCTTTGTCATACCAGGAAAGATGAACAAACCTGTTACTTTGCCCTGTCTTTTGCACTAAATCAATCTTAAGTGTTAACCCTGCTGTTTAATTCTAAGTTTCTCCTCGTAAGGAAGACTTTCAAATGGCTTTGCCAAAATCAGGTCGACAATATTAGCATTGTCTGCCATCGTGTGCAGTTTGCTTGCTGGCTAGTTCACCCTTACAACACTAGCCTAGCCTACTGTATGAATGAATGAATGAATGAATGAACAAACGATCTAACAAAACGATATTAAACTCGATGGAGGAAATGTGGGAATTAGGTTAAACTGAAACAAGGAATGTGGTGTATAATTGTATGAAATGTATGACGAAAATTGTCTAGCAATTTCACCAAGCAAATACCAAGAAATAGGTTGCAGCAGTTGGTCTTTCAACAACGCTTGCAAAATCCGCGATGGGACTGAGCTGAGCTCTGCTTGAAGTTGAACAGCTTCGGCGACTTTTTATAGTACAAAATCACTGTCAATCAAAAGGAGATACAGTCCTTCGACAGACCCTTCAATCATTACGCAGAAGCCCCGCGTCCAGGCCAGCCTACTGCTCCATTGACCCCCAGAGACGCTGAGCGTCCGTGGGCGGGACATAATCGCAGCATTTATCCAATGATCGTCTAGTTTCGAAGCACTGAAAAAAACTGCTCAGAGCAGCCCCATTGAAGTCAACAGACGCTATGCTTCAACAGGGAAATGCACTGAGACGCTACGGGAATGTATGAGAAGGAAATCGAGTCAGCTGAGTCTGAACCAACTCGCCTTCGAGATTAACATATTCTAACGCATTTTAGTCAATAAAATGTTAACACAATAGTACATATTTGACCATTACATTTTAGACATTTTAGGGGAACCTGAGCAAAAATCGCTGTTTTGAATGGGAAAATGTCATCCATGTGAATCGTGTATATCCAGAGTTTTTATTTGGGGGGAGGGGTACAATTTCCCATAAACGGGAGTTTCAAAAACCTACTGCAGTCTTCTTCACAATAAAACATCTTTAGTGATATGTCACGCGAGTCATTTGGCCAATCACAATAATAACAACAATAATAATAATGGACCAGTCGCCATCAACTCTTAGGAAATATCATTATTGCTGTTAATTGCTCCTGTTGTTTTTTTTTAAACTTAAATGTTCAGACCTGAGGTTGTAAGCCCATTTGGCTCTGTTTCATTACAGGGAAAAACAGATCCACCTGCATGTCACCTTTAAAGTGTGATTGACAGTCATCAGTCTAGCTAGAGCTGACATGAGGTGTTACAAGTGACACACAAAAAAAAAAAAAAAGAATTATGTCCATTTCTTTGCTGGGTACAAAACAAACTGACCTTGAGTTTTTTGTAAACTGTTAAGTGTTTTTCTACATGTTTCTAAACTTGCGCACACAAGTTCAGACTAGATGTGAGATTTTATCGCAGCCTACGCTCATACGCTCACGTTCAAATTGATAAATGCCGAGCTTTGCGTAGGAATTGGCGTACGCCCGTCCTATGCCTGTTTTAGGTCGTATGCACGTTTCATAAATGAGGGCCTATGACTCTAGAGTCGGTACTCGCTCCGAAGCTAATCACCGTCACTGTCTCTCTCTACCTGGTGAAAATTACTAACGACCTTCTAACTGCTGCAGACAAAGGACTTGTCTCCATTCTTGTTTTACTAGATCTTAGTGCTGCATTTGACACTATTGACCATACCATCCTGTTACAGAGACTGGAACACTTAGTTGGCATTAAAGGAATCGCACTTAGCTGGTTTAAGTCCTATTTCTCTGAGCGATTCCAATTTGTTAACATTAACGATAAACCCTCCAAGCACGATAAAGTTAGCCATGGCGTTCCTCAAGGCTCAGTGCTTGGACCAATTCTATTTTCCTTATATATGCTTCCTCTAGGTAATATTATTAGGAAACACTCAATTAACTTTAACTGTTACGCAGACGACACCCAATTATATCTGTCAATTAAGCCAGACGAAAGTGGGCAGTTAGCTAAACTTCAAGCCTGTATTAAAGATATAAAATCCTGGATGACCCACAATTTCCTGATGTTAAACTCAAACAAAAGTGAGTGAGACCAATGCACCTCCGAACTTCATTATCTAAAGATATAGCTACTCTGGATGGTATTGCCCTGGCCTCCAGCACTACTGTCAGAAATTTAGGAGTTATTTTTGATCAGGATATATCCTTCAACGCCCACTTAAAACAAACCTCAAGAACAGCCTTTTTCCATCTTCGTAACATTGCCAAAATTAGGAATATCCTGTCTCAAAACGATGCTGAAAAACTAGTCCATGCATTCGTTACTTCTAGACTAGACTACTGCAATTCCTTACTATCAGGTTGCTCAAATAAGTCCCTTGAGATTCTCCATCTGATCCAGAATGCTGCAGCACGAGTTCTGACGAGAACTAAGAGAAGAGATCATATTCTCCTGTATTGGCTTCTCTGCACTGGCTTCCTGTAAAATCTAGGATCGAATTTAAAATCCTCCTCCTGACCTACAAAGCTCTAAATGGTCAAGTACCATCATATCTAGAAGAGCTCCTAGTACCTTATTGTCCTAGTAGAGCACTACGCTCCCAGAATGCAGAGCTACTTGTGGTTCCTAGAGTCTCTAAAAGTAGACTGGGGGCCAGAACCTTCAGCTACCAGGCTCCACTCCTGTGGAACCACCTCCCACTTTGGGTTTGAGGGGCAGACACCGTCACCACATTTAAGAGTAAACTGAAAACCCTCCTCTTTGATAAAGCTTATAGTTAAGGAGTGAGGAGTTGCAGCGTCCGCCTAACCGGCCCACCTGCTTCTCTTCGTAGTCATCAGTTTTATTTATTATATAATTAATAATATAGCGAGAGTAGAGGGAGGCAGGCCAGTACAGCCCGATCCGGTTGGGGAGAGTACTAGCCCGACCAGGCACCTCTCTTTAACCTGCCTCTCTTAGTTATGCTATTATAATTCTAGACTGCCGGGGAATTTCCTTCCTTCCTGTGACACACTGAGCTGCTCTCTCATCTCTACTTGTTTCCTTTTGTATGCATCCTGTCCCGGAAATGCTTTAACCTAGCTCTGGGGAGTTTACTCCCCGGAGTCCTTATGTTTCTTCTCTGCGATTCTCTGCAATTCCCGGCTGCATCCTGCTGCGTCCTGCTGCGTCCGCCGCATCCGACATGACATGAACTTCCACGATGACCTTCAAAGTCACTGTTCCATTATCTTTATTGTGACTATTATGTGCCACTGTTCATCACACCCCCAACCGGCCCGTCAGACACCGCCTACCAAGAGTCTGGGTCTGCCGAGGTTTCTTCCTAAAAGGGAGTTTTTCCTTGCCACTGTCGCAATAGCCACTGCTAATGCTTGCTCTTGAGGGAATTACTGTAATTGTTGGGGTTTTGGAATTTATAGAGTGTGGTCTAGACCTACTCTATCTGTAAAGTGTCTCAAGATAAAATTATATAATAATAAAATTGAATTGAATTGAATTACCTCGCTCTACCACACACTCCACACACACACACGTGCCGGCTCGACGCACACACCAGGCCACGAAAGCTCTGCGTGGAGCCTCCGCAGAACCATAAAATAGGCTTTAAGAAGGGTTGAAAATTGGCGACTTTGGGCGCCTCAGTTGGTAGAGCGCGCGCCCACGGATAAAGGTTTACTCCTCGACGCAGCGGCCATGGGTTTGACTCCGACCTGCTGCCCTTTGCTGCATGTCCTTCCCCCTCTCTCTACCCTTTCATGTCTTCAGTTGTCCTGTCAAAATAAAGCCCTAAAATGCCCAAAAAATAATCTTTACATTTTTGTTCCCTCTTTAGTGTTTAGCTTAGTGCTTGCCATTGCAAACATAAACAACACTGGCTCTAGCCGGTTTGCTGCTTCCTGTTTGCTGCTGGAGGGAGTGCACCCATTGATTGTTCACATGATTTTAAAATAATAAAGTTTGAACAGTTTTTGTTATTTCTCTCCACCCACTAGTTTGAGGTGGGTGGGGCTCAGTTGGAAGAATGTTGTACCAATTAAAAACTATTATTTGACATAAAATTGAATCAAATCTGATAATTGTGGGTTTGTTGGCTTATTTTAAACTACTCACAAACAGTCTTGATGAATCAGATTAGCTGAGTGATAAGCAATGCTTTTTTCTCACTTACCAACAAAGTGAACTTCAGCATCTTTCAACCTGGACCCTATTTTCCCATGTATTTGTGTCTAAGTAAATAATGGGAACAACATTTTTTGAAATTAGTCCAGTATTGAGCGAGAGCCCTGCAGCAAGCAGCCACACTCTGGGCTGCGATGTAACCCTATAGAACAAATTGCGCTCCATCAATGTACTGTATGTCCACTAAAAGTGCTGTTTTTGCCACTCAAAGGCCCAGATTATTAGTATAAGTGTCCGACTGCATTATGGAAAGATGTTGCTGTTATCATACTATGCTTTTGTGTGTAACAGTTTAGCATTTAACACAATAGTTCCCTCCAGGCTCGCCACAAGGCTCACGGACCTGGGATTAAACACCTGAATGTGCATGTGGATCCTTGACTTCCTGACAGGCAGAACCCAGGTGGCGAGGGTGGGGGCGAACACAACTCTTCCACACAGCTGTGGTGGGCCTGATCTTAGACAATGAAAAGGTCTACCTGAAAGAAGTAGAGGACCTGACTCGCTGTTGTCAGGACAGCAACCTACTGATTCTAGCAAGACTAAAGAGATGATAGTGGACTTTGGGAAGAACCAGGGAAGGAACTATGTCCCCTTAATGTCAACGGTTCCTCAGTGGAGAGGGTGGACAGCTTCAAGTCACTTGGTGTCAACATCAGCGAGGGTCTGACCTGGGCACTGCATAATGACTCAGAGGGGAGAAAGGCAAGCCAGAGACTGTTTCCACGCCCTCAATTACTTTTGAATTTCTCCATTATCATTAAAGATACAATTTATTTCTTAAAGGGGTGATAGAATGCAAAACCGATTTTACCTTGTCATAGTTGAATAACGACAGTTAAGCTCAAAATCCCATTGAAACCCCATTACTATGAAAATCTCATATTTTGAAACTGCCGCTGAAAACGGGCGAATCTCAACAAAGCTGGAAGTTGACGTCAACCTCCCAAGACCTGTACCTTTGTCACGCCCATGGGTGTATTTCAATCAGGAGAGACTTCATTGCAGATATGCAAACATTTATTACAAGATAACCAAGTAAGTACAAACACAAGTTATTTGGAGATTAGTCTCCATTGTTAAGGGGAATCTGTACAAATGTCATGGTTTAGGAAAAGCAAACACATCCCCAAAACTTGAAAAGAATTTACGTGATTAAATGAAGAATTAGTAATAAACCTTAACCATACTATGCCAAAGTTCACCCCATGACATGTGAAAATGCAACCCACCCACGGACCGTAAAACAAAAACATCGGCATTTCAGGCCGGTACAAATGAAATCATCGGCACTTCAGGCCGGCACAAATAAAAACATCGGCACTTAAGCCGGTACAAATAAAATCATCGGCACTTAAGCCGGTACGAACACCATCGGCAATTCAGGCCGGCACAAATTAAAAAAACATCGGCACTTAAGCCGGTACGAACACCATCGGGAATTCAGGTCGGTACAAATAAAAACATCGGCACTTCAAGCCGGTACAAACAAGACATCGGCAATTCAGGCCGGTACAAACGAAACCTCGGCAATTCAGCTGGCACAAACTTGGCTATCCAGGCAGGGAGCAACACGACCCTCTGCAGACGGTGGCACCTGTAATTATAAAACAGAACACTGCAATTCGAGCTGGACACCCTCACATCGGGAACCCAGCAGGAACCACGGGACAATAACTACTACTGTAAAACAATACAGGAATACCATTTGAGAAAACACCCAAACATGTGCCACCACCAGTTATATGCAATCTTACCTCATCAAGGTTTCAGAGATCTCTGATTATTGATGACGTCCTTTACATCAGGGCGAATGTATGAAGAGTACGCAGAGGAAGCCCACCGTCCAAGTTGTTGAAGAGATGTACTGGAGACACCCTGACTAGCAGCAGTAGTAGCAGCCCCTATTCTAAATGAATGACTCGTATACCCCTTCGGTGAAATGTTAGCTTTTATAAGAACAAGTTTCAAATGCTGGTTGAACCAACATTTCGACATAGGAAAATCCCCTGGAATAACAAATAAGGGTGCCAAGTTACTGCTCTGAGGCCTGCAAGATAGATACTTGATCATAGCTTTAAATGGGCAAAACAGTGTATCGTTACGGGCAACAATGACTGAACAAGAGCTGCCACTTTTAGAATGCTTGAGTTGCAAGCTGTAATGTCGGGAATGAAAGGTTAAATCAGAAAATGAGATATCTCGTTTGGAATTAAAGATCTTGGATGGAGTGGTAAATTCACTACACCGCAAAAAGGCATAAAACGCCATAAAGAACACAGCTTCCAATAAAGAATCAACATAGGAAGAAATGACCCCGCGACGTAGCGTCGACACCAAAACATGCAAAATCCTGAGGGTAATAGCCTGTCTAAGGTCAGGAGTAGAAGGATGAACCTTAGCTATACCTTTTAGAATCAATTTAATTGCGGGATTAGAAAACAGGCTAGGAAACGAGGGATCATAACATCTGATATTGAACTGTATGCCTGCAAGCAACCCGCGAGTATACTGAGGTTTAAACTTACGAGTATCAGTGCAAAAGCAAATAAAAGCACAATCCGTATTGATGAGAACTGGTTTTAGTGGAACATCAATGGAAACACAAAAAAAAGCAAAAGTACACCAAGCGAAATCATAGGTACTTAATGTTGACTCAGCCAAACCCGTCCTCATATAAAACCTGGCAGAATCACCGTAAGCACGTAGGGGTACCTGGTTTAATACAGCGCTAAATCTACCAGAGAGGGAAGCACTACTGGTACCGGGCTGGCTGCGGGGCAGTGGCTCCGAAAGGTATGAAATTGAAAGCGAGAAAGAGCATCAGCAGCTGTTTTATAGTGACCAGGGACATGTCGGGCAGTGATAATAAAGTTGTTCATAACCGCTGACCAAGTGATGCGTCTCATGTAAGTCATGATTCTATTACAGTTAGAACGCCCTCTATTAATGATGCTGACCACAGACCGATTGCGCGCATAGTACTGATATGCGTTTCGGACCAATGATCAGCCCCATACGTGACATCACGGCGCAATGGGGTAAATCTCGTTACACGCGCAGACAAATCTGACACTGTGAACTCGGAAGGCCAGTGACCCGCAAACCACTGCTCGAGGAAAAAAAAAAAAAACCCCGCTGACGGGGCAGCGTCGGTAAACAACCGCAACGCGTCGGAGGAATACACCACGTCATCATAGAAAAAGGAAACCCCATTCCATTCACTCAAAAGACGAAACCAGAAACCCAAATCAGAGCGGCACCCGTCATCCAAGGCCAGGACATCATGCAAACCAGGAACAGAGGAAGCCAAATCCAGCAACCGAGAAATAAAAGAGCGGCCCTGGGGAATAACGCGCATGGCGAAATTCAAATGACCGAGAAGCGAAAGCAATTGCCGTTTGGTCACGCTACCCGCACCAAGAAAAGACTCAGCGATCCCACGGATGCGCTGCAATTTCTCCAGCGGAAGAGAAGCTTCCATACGGACCGAATCGAGGGTAATGCCGAGAAATCGGGACCAACAGTTTTAGCCTCCGACAGAGGCACGCCAAGTGACTGAAAACAAGCCCGGAGCTTGACAAGGGACAAGCCAGCACTATCCTGAGGGGGATCAACGAGCAGAAAATCATCCAGCAAATGAAGCACAGACGGCACCCCAACCCTGTTAAGCAGGATCCAACACAAAGCCTCCGATGTGTGGTTGAAAATACACGGACTACTCCGACACCCGAAAGTCAGCCGCTCCCCGAAATAATACTTGGAATCCCACCTAACACCAAAAAGAGGCCACTGGGAAGGATGAATGGGCACGATCTTGAACGTGTCAGTGATATCAGCCTTAGAGAGCCAAGCCCCGTTACCAGCCACTTTAATCAGCCTGATGGCATTATCCACAGTAGCGTAATGCAGAGAAAAAGGCACAGGCGGTATCTGGCTATTGACGCTAGTGATCTCACCGCTGCGCGGCACAGACAAATCAAAAATCAGTCGCTTCTTACCTGAATATTTACGAGTAGCTACACCAATAGGACTAGTACGGAACACCGAAAATGGGGGAGAAGCAAACGGCCCAATGACATACCCTTTCTTGACCTCGGCATCCAACAGCAGTGACACAGTATCAGGATCAGAGACGGCGGAAAGAAGATTTTTACATACTTGCGTCACAGTCGGATAGGAAAGCACGCTCACCCGAAAACCCTGAGAGAGGCCTGAGAGAACATGATCAACAAAAACGGAATTAGGATGAGACGACAGTTCAAATGCCAAAGCCGGAACATTTATTGCAGTGGACGGATGAATCTTCAAAATGTCTTTGAACCTCGTCGCGATTGCTGCTTGCCCCTCCGAACCGGAGCTGGGCGCCGGGGGCAGACAGACCTGGGATGCGCATCTCTGCAGTCGCTGCAGATATGAAGGAAAACGCAATTGGGGTACGTACAAACACCTTCATTGAAACTATTACAAATGGGAGTATATCTAGGATTATAAACCCACGGGAATCCACATCAGGAACCGGATTACTCTGAGAAGCCCGTTGCACCAGACCCACACCGGCTACATCACGCTGAAACGCCACACTAGGGCAGAAGGAGGCAAAATGTCCAGCAACGCCGCAAGTCACACACGCCAACGCCGGGGAACCCCCCGCGACCAAGATTAAAAGCTCAGTGTAAAGAATGGACCAGTTCAGGCGGACATTGGATCGGGCAGTATACATAGCAGACTTCCTGGCAAAGGCCTTGTGGTACTGATAAAACACATTCCTACCATACCTCAAATTAAGATCAGCGATGAGCGCCAGATACACATCAAACTCCTGTCTCCGTTCCGGATACACAGAACAAATCACATCCCGGTAGATCCCGAAAGCCACCACAAACTGCCCGGTTGACAGCTCTTTAGAAAGCCTGGGATCCGCAGATTTAAACACTGCAGAGAAACTTTCCCCGGAGACTAGAGACCTATCACACTCCGGTGACGGCAAAGGGAAGCACTACTGGTACCGGGCTGGCTGCGGGGCAGTGGCTCCGAAAGGTATGAAATTGAAAGCGAGAAAGAGCATCAGCAGCTGTTTTATAGTGACCAGGGACATGTCGGGCAGTGATAATAAAGTTGTTCATAACCGCTGACCAAGTGATGCGTCTCATGTAAGTCATGATTCTATTACAGTTAGAACGCCCTCTATTAATGATGCTGACCACAGACCGATTGTCGCAAAGTACTGATATGCGTTTCCGAGACCAATGACAGCCCCATACGTGACATGCGACAGCAATGGGGTAAATCTCGTACAGCGCAGACAAATCTGACACTGTGAACTCGGAAGGCCAGTGACCCGCAAACCACTGCTCGAGGAAAAAAAAAAAAAACCCCGCTGACGGGGCAGCGTCGGTAAACAACCGCAACGCGTCGGAGGAATACACCACGTCATCATAGAAAAAGGAAACCCCATTCCATTCACTCAAAAGACGAAACCAGAAACCCAAATCAGAGCGGCACCCGTCATCCAAGGCCAGGACATCATGCAAACCAGGAACAGAGGAAGCCAAATCCAGCAACCGAGAAAAAAAGAGCGCGGCCCTGGGGAATAACGCGCATGGCGGAAATTCAAATGACCGAAGCGAAAGCAATTGCCGTTTGTACGCTACTACCCGCACCAAGAAAAGACTCAGCGATCCCACGGATGCGCTGCAATTTCTCCAGCGGAAGAGAAGCTTCCATACGGACCGAATCGAGGGTAATGCCGAGAAATCGGGACCAACAGTTTTAGCCTCCGACAGAGGCACGCCAAGTGACTGAAAACAAGCCCGGAGCTTGACAAGGGACAAGCCAGCACTATCCTGAGGGGGATCAACGAGCAGAAAATCATCCAGCAAATGAAGCACAGACGGCACCCCAACCCTGTTAAGCAGGATCCAACACAAAGCCTCCGATGTGTGGTTGAAAATACACGGACTACTCCGACACCCGAAAGTCAGCCGCTCCCCGAAATAATACTTGGAATCCCACCTAACACCAAAAAGAGGCCACTGGGAAGGATGAATGGGCACGATCTTGAACGTGTCAGTGATATCAGCCTTAGAGAGCCAAGCCCCGTTACCAGCCACTTTAATCAGCCTGATGGCATTATCCACAGTAGCGTAATGCAGAGAAAAAGGCACAGGCGGTATCTGGCTATTGACGCTAGTGACCTATCACACTCCGGTGACGGCAAAATAAGGCTCACTAAATTAATGTCCTCCCCCAGCAGAATTTTAGATCTCATCCGGGCCGATACATTAGCAGCTTCGGAGATATAAGGCCTACCCATAGCTGACAATGCCACACTCGAAGCCAGGGAATACGTAACATCAACCGGAGCCGACACAGACGGCTGAGAAAAACGGCACCGGCAGAGCCGCAGAAGCCAGAGCGGCATTAACAGTCACCGAAGCACCGGCAGCCGAGGAGCCCTCCACAGCCAGCAGCCTCGCATCCAGAGACTGCATCGATCTGCCCAGAGCCTGTAGAGACTCGAGAATAAGGCCGGATACGGAGGAACCACCAGTAACAGCAGCAGCAGCAGGCCAGCGGGAAGAACCACCACTGCGATGCTTCGGCGGGGCGCAGGGAGGAGTATCCGCCTTCCTGGTCCGCTTCCGACCACGAGCCGCCGCCGGTACAGCCAGCACGTCCCTCGGAGAGACGCACACAGCTACCTCCGCCAGCTCCCGGATGTCAGGAGAATCCAGCCCCGAAGCCGGAGTGATCCCACGAAGATGAAGATCCTGCAGCAAAACCTCCGGCCCCTCCGAACGAGACCTGGGCATCCCAGCCAGGCGGGAGCTCCGGCGAACCCCATCCAGAGAATCAGCACGAACCACAGGAGAAACCCCTCGTACGGGATCCGGGACCCCCAAAGAAGCAGAATCGGAATCCGACATAGCGAGAGCGCCGAACCAGACGCAATACAGGAAAAACACAAGTGCCATAAGCCAACACACCAGTCGCACTATAGTATGAAAAACAACTGACAGAGGCAGGAGAGAGAACAGCTTTAAAACTTGGTAGTCAGCTGTGATTGGTTAGAACCTAAGTGCCCGCTCCTAATTGGTATACAGAGCCGTACCATCCACCGCCCAGCTTATCAGTGAAAGGGAGAGAAGCCACGTAATAGAAGTCTCCCTGTCTGAATTTACGCTGAGCTACATTAAGAGAACGGTCACGCCCCAACATTTACATAGGCTACACAACTGACCTGAGATCAGGTAGTCTTCTGAATCTAGGTCAGGCAGATCTCTGCTATTCCATTACAAAATTCACTTCTGAAACTTTTTTATGCGATAAATCAACTATGTAAAGCTCAAATATGGGCCGTTTTACGAAAATTGATGGCTAATTGCAAATTTTGTCCGACTGTGTGTCGGAGTTCAGCGGCCGGTGCTGCCTGGGTTGCTACATCGCCACCCTGCCTGTCCTCCGTCACAGACCCCGGCCTGCTGTGAGCTCGATTGAGCTCGGCCCGGTGGCCTGGTGCTCAATACCCGCGCAAACTTACCCTTCTCTGGGTGACTGGACTACTACACGCTGCTGCCCTGACAGAGCTCCAGGGCCTGCAGCTCGCTGTTCTCCCTCCCCTCTTTCTGCTGCGGTGAGTGACTGAGAGTGCGGTCAGCGAGCTTGTTACACCCGCAGGTTCCATTTAATCTTATAATGGATATGTGTGTTGAGTTATTTAAACAAACAATCGGGGAAATAAACGCCTCTTGTCTGCAAGTCTCATTGATAGAGCCCGCAGTGAGCTGGAGTCCATCAATGAGAGCTAGCTAGCCTCCTCCTAACGAGACCTCTGACATTGACAAAAATGCATTAAATTGAAATCCGAAATCGTATCATAAGTGTTAGCTAAGCTTTGTAAGACCTTGGGGAACCTGTAATATTCATGCCGTGATTAAATTCAAACTGTAAATATACTATAGTTATGCCGAAAGTGTAGCTAGCTAGCTAGCTGCGATATTTCCCCATTGTATTGAATGGGACATATAGCTAGCAGCTGCTCATCCTACAAAGACGCCTCACGTTCATAAAAATGCCTCAAAATCAAATCGGACACAATGGTTAGCTTTATAAGACATTGCGGTAGATGTTATATAAGTGGCGTGACGAAATTCAAACCGTAAATATATTATAGTTATGCCGGCAGCCGGCTGCAGAGCCCCGGTAGTGCAGTATCCACAAAGGGTGACTTTGCGCTGGGTATGGAGCCCAGCAGGCTGCCGCTTTCTCGTCAGACTGTGTGAAGCTCCTAAAGTCCGACACGTCTTACCAAATTTGCAATTAGCCATCAATTTTCGTAAAACGGCCCATATTTGAGCTTTATATAGTTGATTTATCGCATAAAAAAGTCTCAGAAGTGAATTTGGTAAGGAAACATTGTAGTGTCTGGAATATGAGATTCTGTCGCGTCTGTAATATGTGTGTATGGCGATTTGCTCAACCAATCAGCGCAAGTCTCTAATGTGCGCGTATGGCAATTTGTTCAACCAATCAGCACGCAGCTCATCTAAATATTCATGAGCATACCATATTTGGAAGAAAATCTCTTGTTACAAATAGGGCCAAAACACAGGGATGCATAAGGGCCAATAAAATATCAACCAGGCCATTTTCAGCCCAACCAATGTTACATACCCCATTAGGAGACCATAAGGAACAGTGTGAAATACCCTATATAATCATTCTATCACCCCTTTAAAATATACTATATAGTTAGGTGGTTACCTTGTACACACTATACCATTTACACTTTAGATTGATCTGTTCAGATCTGTACAAGATGTACTAGAATGCCCTTTCATTGTGACTTTAAACAAGACAAAGGTGCTGCAAAATTGCCTAGTAAAACTTTGAAATGGAGTTACAACAGGGGAGGGGAGGGGATGGGAGGGTGTGGCCTGTGCATGTAATATTTACACCTATACACCTTTATCCTTTATATGACAGGTCAAACAACTTAGATCTATGCTGCCTTTATGAAGCAGGTAAGATGTTTGTCCAGTTGAACACCTGGTCCTGTGGATATGCAGCCTGAACACAACACAGAAATTGACTCGGAAGAAATTGACTCCCAGGCTACCATGAATGGCCTCAAGATGTTACTGTTGTTCTTTTAAATGAGCTTGACTCTTCAGTCTGAGCATGATCCTGTTTAAAACTTCTAAGCTAGTCCTCACAAGAGTAAAGCTTGATTTATGGTTGTGCTGAGGCTCCATGCAGAGCTTTCGCCGTAGCCTACATAAGTGGTACTGAAGTTTATACGATCTCTTAGGGCTGACGTGTATTTGTGGGGCGAGTGTGAGGTCACCGTCGATTAGCTTCGGAGCGAATAGTGACTCTAGTGCAGGGGTCACCAACCTTTTCTAAACTGAGAGCTACTTCATGGGTATTGAGTCATACGAAGGGCTACCAGTTTGATACACTCTTCTGAAATAACAAATTTGCTCAGTTTGCCTTTAGTTATATATGATTATTAATGAATAATGATGCTCATCTATGTAAAGACACTGATCATGTTGATGATTTCTCACAATAATTATCAATAATGACTTAACAAGGTGGGAAACAGATAATATCAATATTCAATTTTCATTTTTAGAACAGGCCTGAGGGCTACTCATGTGGTCCTTGGGGGCTACCTGGTGCCCGCGGGCACTGTGTTGGTGACCCCTGCTCTAGTGTCATAGTGAGAGAAACAAAGTGTCTCCCCTGTGCTTTCTGACCATGGTGGGAAATCTGTAGCAGGAAAAGTTAACCCTCTCCTTGATTTCATGCTGTTTATGGAGAAGTACCAGGAAATGAGTCAGGGGAAATGCAACGCTACCAAGCCACGGCCGAGCAACGTGTGGCATCGCGATGTGTAGTTACATTTTTCGAGAGTTGCACATCAGGCTAGGGCATAGGGTCCAGCGTAGGTCCGTGTCTCCACGTACCTATATACGTAGCGATGGCATAGATATTATGCAGAAGCATAAATCACGCTTTAGTAGTGATTAGACTGGACTCGGGCACTTAATAGGCAAGTGAATAAGTTAACTGAATCCAATGACAATAGAACACTGATCAGGCACTGGTGTACAACATGAATCTCAGGGGGGGTGATAGCGCAGAGGATATGACACATGCCTTTGGTGTGGGAGACCTTGGTTTGATTCCCACTGTGATACATCAACCAACATGTCCCTGAGCAAGACACTTAACCCCTAGTTACTCTAGAGGCGTGTGACCTCTGACATATGTGTATATATACATATATGTAAGTCACTTTGGATAAAAGCATCAGCTAAATGACATGTAATGAATCTAAAACATAGATGAAAACATATCAACAAAATTACAGAAGGAAGACTTGGCCTGAAGTGACACTGGATGGAATCCATAATTATAGTAGTTATTTCAGTATACTTACCCATTCAAAATATACCATTTACTAGCAAGAACTGCGAAGGTAAAATGGAACATTTTGGAAAAACTGTTCAAATGAATTAGTCTCATATCTGTGTGTTAAGTACCGAGCTGGAGTCAGGGCGAGGTTAGCCCAGCTTAGCAAAAAGACTGGAAGCAGGGGGAAATAGCTAGCCTGGCTCTGTCCAAAGTTCAATGACAATTAGTGGTTTGTGGTAATGCTAGAACGATTTCTTAACAGCCATCAGTGCATACAGCTGCCCAATACTTCTCTTCAGTGTCTCTGGCTATAGGGCAGGTTGCCAGATATGGTCAGTGAGTACAAGTTTTGGGTTTTCACTTTGTATGAAACCTGGCAACCTCACTCTGATGCCAAAACTCTGGCAGGCTGTGCACAGTTGCGGCATCTAGTTGTTCACAACTAAGTCATATTGACATTCTGTTTGTCTAAAGATTCAACAAATAAACAACATGTTAATTAGTGAGCTTTAGAGGTGTTGGTAAGTGTTCACTTCTATGTATTTATGTTAGGTTAGGTTAACCATATCCTGACTCCAGCTCTGTACCTAACACACAGACATGAGATTGATATCCATCTGAACATCTCACTCTCAGAAAGTAAATAAGTGTATTTCATGAAAATTAAGATATTTAAAATGTTGCTTAATTTAAGTAGGTGTATGTTATGATATGGAGAGATTCACTAGAGATTATATTGCAAGTAAATGCAAGGTAATAGTATTCTTGAGGCCATTCTGATACCACCAGGCATGTGCTACCTCTTACCTGATGGTCTGATGATCATCGCTCACGTTGCCTATATGGGTTAACAGTTGGACTCCTTGTTATGAATCCTGCTTTGTGATACACTGTTCTTACTCTATTCTAATATTTCTGTACCTGTTTTTAGCTTGTGGTGGGGTTGGTAATTCCTTTAGTTTATCCTCTAAAGCTAAACTAACATCATGACCTGATGTTATGCTATGCTACCATTCCCTTACTCCCTTTTCTCTCTTTCTCTCTCACCATCTAGCTCCAAAGATTTTACATAACTATGTCAATTGCACTCTTTTAAAGTAGTAAAGTATTAAAGCCACTATTTGTAAGGTTTGAACATATTTGCAGTGGCCGTATAAAAATACATGACTGAACTGCTATAACTATCACGTAGGGGTGTCACGATTTCAATTTTAAAAAATTAATAAATGAGCTTACGATTTCATTTTTATCAAAATCAAAAGCAGGCAATTCCTCGAGTATTTTTTTCTCTCTCCACCCCTGCCTACTTGCACAAGAAAACCAAAAACGGATACAGCATGGCTTATCGGCTGGTAGCATGCATCTAACAAATGTGTTAGTCCCCCACTTGACATTTCTTTCCCCTTCACCTGTTCAGCTCCTTGGTACACCACCGAACTTCGCTCCACGAAGGCCTCTGGTTGTCGATTGGAGAGACTTTATGAAAGAACTGGCCTCACAGTCCACCTGGAGGCCTACAAAGACGATGTGAGCTGTTACAAAGAAGCTCTTATCAAAAAACAAGACACAATACTACACCACCCTCATTGGCAACCAGCAAAACCACTTCACAATGCGATTTTCAACTATAAACCACCCCATTGACACCCACCAACCTCCAGGTGACCCTGACTGTTGCACCAAGTTTGCGGATTTCTTCCAGGCCAAAGTGGTTCTTATCCATCAGCAACTCCTGGTGTCAGGCCCCTCCCCTTCTTATGCCAATTTGCCACGGGACATTGCTCCCTCCCTTACTCATCTGCCTCAACTCTCCTCCTTGACACTTGTGGATGACTTTCTAGTGACAAAGTTGGTCAAAGCATGTCTGCCTGTCCTGTGTCTCATCATGGTGGATGTCATCAACTGCTCCTTGGAATCACCCTCATTCTTCTAAACCGCCTTAGTCACCCCTATCCCTAAGAAGCCAGGTTCGGATTTGGAGGATGCAAACAACTACCTGCCAATCTCCAACCTTCTATTCCTAAGTAAAATCCTGGAAAAAAAAGTTGCCGCCGAATTCCATCAGCCAGCCAGTCCAACTCTATGAAACCCTTCAGTCAGGATTCAGACCATATCATAGCACAGAGAATGCCCTCATCAAAATCACAAATTATCTACGCACCGCTTCTGACTACAGACACATCAGCATACTCACTTTCCTCAACCTCTCCGCAGCCTTTGACACATTCTCCCATACCATTCTACCGCCTATCTCATCACCTTGGTATCACTGGCACAGCTCTCTCCTGGTTTCAGTCTCTCACACAGGAAGCAGTTTGACACCATTGGCAACTGCCCCTTCCACCCAGCTCTGGACAACCACGGCTCTGTGCTATGAACCCATCCTCTTCACCATCTACATGCTCCCCCTTGATCAGACCATCCGGCAACATGGTCTCAGTTTCCACTCCAACACCGATGATACACAGCTCTATATCAGCACCAAACCATCCACTCAGCTCCCCCCCTCTCCTTGTTTAAACTGTCTGCATAACTGAACAGCAATAAAACAGAGCTCTTGGTTGGGGCCCCCAAGGTGCTGCTCCAGAAGGTTGGAGATCGCATCCTGGATGTTGACAGGTGTGCCATCTGCCTATCCTCTGAGGTCCGCAATCTTGTTGTAATCCTGGACTCCACCCTCTCTTTCCATAGTCACATCAAATGCATCACCAAATCAGCCTTTTTTTCATCTTAAAAACATCTCCAGACTCCGGCCATCACTCTCTGACTCCGTGGCAGAAATCCTCATACATGATTTTATTACCTCCTATTTGGACTACTGTAATCGAGTCCTCCCTGGGGTCCCCTGCAGAACTCTGGACAGGCTCCAGTATGTCTGAAACTCTGCCGCCAGGGTCCTCACACACACCAAGACCTGGCAGCACATCACCCCAACCCTCATCCACCTTCACTGGCTCCCAATCAAGTCCCGCATCAATTATAAAATCCTCCTTTTCACCTACCAATCCCTCCATGCCCTGGCCCCACAGTACCTCTTCGACCTCCTCCATCCATACACCCCACCCGGCCACTGCCGGAGTAGGAGATGACAGAGAAACAACAAAAAATCCTCCTGCTTCCCTGAAGTCACTGTGTGGGAACATTTTTGCCTTCCCTGTGAGTGAGTTATGGAAACAAACCGCGAAGGTAGAGCATGTAGGCTCTGACAGGACTCCATATTACATTCATGTGCACCTTGTTTAAATCATGGTGCATTCCATTGCACATTGTTAATTTTGAAAAAATCGAACTGTTGCAAAGTACCCTACTGCCTTGTGGCATTGCTGTCACAAAACAAAATATCAAAATCAAATCTAATTGTGTATTTGGATAATCGTGACACCCCTACTATCACACTATAACAAAGTATGAGATTTCTCTTCAGAACATGAAAAAAATAAAGCCTCCTCTGTCTTCCTGTTCTAGTGTTATTGTGTCCTCGGGTATGGACATCATTGGAAAATGGCCGGGTGTCTTCTTGGCCTCTGGGGCCCCCAGTGGAGGGGACAGTGCTACATTACAGCTGTCTGCCTTCCTTCATACTCATGGGTCGAAACTCAACACAGTGCAATAAGATGGGCAAGTGGGACACGCCCAAACCTGTGTGTCACTGTAAGTCACTTTCATTGAAATTACCTGATTTCACATGCTGACACAGTCCTAACAGTAGAAGCCTCCCTGTACGTCTACACGTTTAGATGGCCCGTCAGTACACTAATGCTAATAATAAAGAGCAGAAGGAGCCAGTGTGAAATGATGAACAGGACAGTGTATGATTGGCTCTAGTGTATTTTTGCAGTGTACAAATCTTGGAACAAATGAAATATGTTTGAGGCCTATTTCAGTTGGACTCATAGGAATTCTCAAACTTTTAAATCTGAGCTGTAAAACCCAAATCTGTTTTGTCTCCTCTTTTCTGTTCCCAAAGATGACCGCCACTACAAAGGTAAGAACATTTTCTCTCTTCCCACTCTTCCTTCTTCATTTCATTACTTTTCACTGGTGATGTTACATGCTGTACCGAGACTTCGGAGCGTGTCGAGCAATCCAGGAAGTTTTCTGTGAAGCAAGTGTCAAGGTTTTATGGTTTAAGACCAATGATGTCATTGATGACATCCGCAGCCATAACACAGTTAAGAAATAATTTTTCCTGAATAATAGTCTTCCATTTACATCACTTTCCTAGTTACACAAGTAAATTCACCGCCCTCTGCCACTGTAACTTCCAGTTTTAGAACACTAATAGTGCCCTTCCTGCCATTATTATGAAACAATTATTTACTAAAGGATTGATTACACAAATTTGATGCATTACTCACAATACAGATACAGTTATGTTATGCTATCAAATGCCTACTTATCAGAAAATCAGTCCCTCCAGGATTTCAAGGCTTTTTTGGGGGATTGTTGTGGCCCAAAATGCTTGATTTTAGGGAAGCTTTTATAAAAAATTGCAATGCACATTGCAATGTTGTTTGTATTTTTGTTACGATGAAGTCCCGATGTTTGTTTTCTTGATAAGATACCGCATGGTTTAGATCACCCCCAATTTATTCTAATAGCTCATGGTGAAATAAGACAATAAGATCATCGAGGGGAGACTGTTATATGAAACATTTCTTGGCAAAATGTGCTCAAACTGCTTTACAGTTACAGTTACAGCAACAACAGAAATTGGGTTGGCCCATAACTTTCAACCCAGTCTCACAGCAGTTAATAATAATAATAATAAATTGAATTTATATAGCGCTTTTCACAGACTCAACAAGATTTAGGCACAGATGAAAAGGGAGGGGGGCTACGGATAGGCAGAGGTGAAGAGATGGGTCTTGACGCGGGACTGGAAGATGGTGAGGGACTCAGAGGTGCAGATCTCTTGGGGGAGGGAGTTCCAGAGCCTGGGAGCTGCCCTGGAGAAGGCTCTGTCCCCAAAGCTGCGGAGGACTTGTGGATGCAGCAGAGACCGTGAGGGTTGGTAGGAGGAGAGGAGGTCAGTGAGGTATGAGGGTGCCAGATGGTGGAGGGCTTTGTAGGTGAGGACCAGGATTTTGTAGGTGATCCAGTGGGAGATGGGAAGCCAGTGCAGTTGTTTTAGGACTGGAGTGATGTGGTGCCAGGATTTGGAGCGGGTGATGAGTCGGGCGGTTGCATTCTGGACCAGTTGGAGTCGGTTGATGTTGGTAGAGCTGATGCCGAGGAGAAGTGAGTTGCAGTAGTCCAGTCGGGAGGAGATGAAGGCTTGAATGAGTCTTTCAGCAGCGGGGGGTGTGAGAGAGGGTCTGATTTTGGCAATGTTGCCGAGGTGAAAGAAGGAGGTTGGTGAAATAGTCACTTAATTTAATCTATTGATACGTGTACATGGACACGTTTTGCCCATTTTTTGGGTGACTGCTATCCTCAGCCTACTGCACAAAGACACAAGTACTTTTGCGTATTTTGCTGAAAAAGAGACCTGTGTGCACTGGTGCGATGCTGACCTTCTCATTCAACCATTACAAAAACTGGGAAATGGTCGTAACATGGGTCAGTGGGTATCAGAGATCATAAATGATGAACCAATCAATCACGTCTACTCCTATATGTACATTGGCATTCATTTGGACCACACCTTTGGCTGGAAGGCCTGTGTGATCTCATTTACAGACGAGATTATACTTTCTACACACACTCAGGGTGAATCAGAGGGTTTATGTTATACCAGGCTGTATTACAGAGCATCTTCATATTGGGATGTCAGAAAGGATGGCAATATCTGGAAACATTTAATTTAAAGCTTGCTTGACAGGTAAAGACTGCCATTAAGGTTGTGGAGAGGAATTAAAATCAGTCTCTTCAGGCACGCAAAGAGAATATGGTCTGATCTATCTTTATTCTTCATGCCACGTATGAGCGCTTATCCTCTGGCAGAAGATATAGGTACCCCAATGTAAACTCAACATTTTTGTAAACTAGGCCTAATTTCAATTAAAATAAAACTTTAAATAATGTTGCATGAGGCTGCAGGGGGTATGCAATAACTTCATGCAAAGGGTTGTGTACTGGATAGGTTGTTCTTATTGTGAAAGATGTACAATATATGTGATGTGCTTTGGTATGGCTAAATGTCACATTGTTTATATGTTGTTTTTTATTGTAAGTACTATGTCAGCTGTATGATTTACTTTGTCGTAGGACTTAAGCAAACACATTGTTGGAAAGGTCTCAACTTGGAGACTAACATATGTCAGTCTGAAGAGGATACATTACTCCTGCTTAGAAATATTGACCTCTGAATCTTGAACCCATTTTCACCTATGTAATAATTCAATTTAAAAAAGATCTGTGTATTTACTTTGTCGTAGGACTTAAGCAAACACATTGTTAGAAAGGTCTCAACTTGGAGACTAACATATGTCAGTCTGAAGAGGATACATTACTCCTGCTTAGAAATATTGACCTCTGAATCTTGAACCCATTTTCACCTATGTAATAATTCAATTTAAAAAAGATCTGTGTATTTACTTTGTCGTAGGACTTAAGCAAACACATTGTTAGAAAGGTCTCAACTTGGAGACTAACATATGTCAGTCTGAAGAGGATACATTACTCCTGCTTAGAAATATTGACCTCTGAATCTTGAACCCATTTTCACCTATGTAACAATTCAATTTAAAAAAAATCTGTGTATCCCAAAAAAAAACAGGGTGTATCTAAAATTCCAAACTGCCAACTTCTAATTATGAGAAACATGCCAATGTATTTTAAAACTACAACTCCCAATGGAGACTAGAACAAGTTACGAAGCTAGTATACTTGTAGTTCTTCCGGGATGGGTGGGTGGACCCGTTCCACTCCTGTTTTGGTGCTGTCTGCCGTGAACAGGCTTCATTCCATTTCAGATTGCTGGCTGCCGGCCGGCCGAGCAAACAGTACATAGTACAAATACATGAAACAGTATTTCATTATCTTTATTGTATAAATCCTTAAATGCAACATCAATATTATGCATATGATGTAATTTTCTTTCAGAATTGCAGTGCGGTAATTACTACGTCACTTCCTGAGAATCCCCACAGGTTGGGTACACGTTACCATGGTGCATAACTTACTGAGCAACTTGTCCCACGGTTGCTGGTGACAAAATCACTTATTCAAAATGTACACTGAAGCAATATTGGCATAAAAGAACTGCCTGCTTGCTGTCCAATTGTCTGATATCTCAATCGATCCGTGTTCTGTCTTACAGCATAATATAATATTTCACCGGTAATAAAACCGAGAAAATAACATTAAAATAAAAAATAAAACCATGATAACATCTCGTGAATAAATGTTGATTAATAGTTTTAAAAACATCAAATATCAATAAACAACAAAGCAGTGCAGCTTTAGTAATGAGACCAAAATAATAACATTAAAAGAAATAAATATAAACCATGATAATATCTAGTGAATAAATGTTGATTAAAGCAACGATTATGGGCGCCTGGGTAGCTCACCTAGTAGAGCGCGTGCCCATATACAGAGGCTCAGTCCTCGACGCAGTGGCCGCAGGTTTGATTCTGACCTGTGGCCCATTGCTGCATGTCATTACCCCTCTCTCTCCCCTTTAATATCTAAGCTGTCCTGTCACAAATAAAGGCCTAAAATGCCCCCCCAAAAAAATTAAATAAAAAAAGGCAACAATTATGTCCTAAAAAAACCAATAATAGCAAATCGTGACAGCTTCTATGCTGCAGATAAAAACATGGTGCAGATGTGAAAGATGCTTCCAATTTCAATACATTAGTTTAAAAAACATCCTGATCGTCGCCAAAAAATGGGGGAAATGTGTCTGTGTACACGAATCAATAGATCAAATTACGAACTGCCGTGAGACTGGGTTGTGACTTTGCCAGTTCTTTTTTCCACGAACGACTGGCAAGAACGTTCTCCTCAGGAACACAAGTATGTACTCTCTCATCCACCGTTACATATTTCATATTTCATATTTCATATGTATGGGGATGAGACAGTCTCTTCACTCAGAGAACCAAGATTACAACGTAACCGAGCGTTCTTTGCATTCTTGGGATTGAGAAACGCCCAAAGTAAACAGTGAAGTTGTCAGGTGGTAGTGTACGGTATCGGTTTCAGTTTGTCCATGAACAAACAGCTCCATGAGACCAACATTTGAGCTGATTCTTTAGATGAGTAATCCAAGAACAAACAATTGTTGAAAATAGTATGATTACCTTGGTAAATTCTTTAAATTAAATCAGTCCTTAATTATTTGTCTTAAACATCATTTACCTTGTCATGTGATAAGCTGGTTTAAAAAAAAAAAATGTAACCAGGTAGGGCGATTGAGAAAAAATTCTCATTTGCAACGACGACCTGGCCAAGACAAAGCATAAAGATGCGAGACAACATAGAGTTACACATAATAATAAATATGCAAAATATAAACATACAAAAACCAGTAAAGAATCTACAAAAAAATACAGATAAAATAAAGAGACTATATACAGGGTAATGTCTAAGTGGTCTGGCAGTAACACAATACAGATACAATAGTCCAAGTAAAAATACTGAATGTAGTGCAGAGTCTATATAAAGTTTGTAGAAATGGAATTGTGCAAAAGATCATCAAACAAATATGACAGCAGTGCAGGTGAGAATGTGCCAATATGCAATGGAGCGAGAGCTCACTCAGCAGTACTTTAAAGGCAGTTTTAAGGTTTAAAGTGTTAAGGTTTTTTTTGTAATTTATGCTTTAGTACACTGCTTTAGTACATAACCAACAAATATTACTGGGACCACTACAGATGAGCATTTAATATCTATATTCACATTATAGACGCCATCGCTGACTATCCCTGTAACAATTTGGCCACAATTAAGCACATTGACCATACACGTCCAGCCATATGCTAGGTTATGACCTAGTCCTGTTTTTCAAAAAGTGAAACTGCACGTGTGGGCTATGGTGGCTACAGAGATAGCACATGGAGACTGACAAGAACTGTGATTGTGTTTTCTTCTCCAGGTTTGTGATGCTGGGAGAGGTTATTCAGAAAGAATACAAGTTGGAAAAAGTCTTTGTTATCTTCTTTTCAGTAACACTCAACAAAGCCTTACTCTCATTTCAGACATTTCTTTAACTATCACAGTGAATGAAAGAACGTGAACACTGCACAGCATATGGTCACATTCAGCAATGAAAGCAGGCGGACCTTTTCACTGTCTTTGCAACACATTCTCACTTCCATCGCGTCAAAAAGCGATGCTTGGCCAGGTGCCTTTGGCGTTTGTTATTGATGCAAAAAGTCTCCTTTAGCATCTATTTAGACGTGCTTGGTCAGGACTGTTGGTGTCACTTTTTGACGCTCTGGGTCAGGACATATGTTTAACTCAGGGCCGGTTCTAGCCCTTTGGTTGCCCTAGGTGAGATTGAGTTTTGTGCCCCCCCCCCAGTCTCACATTGCCAGATCTCCACAGCACTGTGTCAGCAATAGAGTAGCAATGTATGTTCATTTTAGTTTCTAGCTTCCATGGAAGTTAGATGGCACCAACATTTGGTCTAATCATAACTGGTCTGGCAACCCAAAGGCCAGTGTTTTGTTTCCAGATTTGTGTGCGTGGTGACTTATGATGGGGGGGGGTGGGGGGGTCTGGGGGTCCACCCCCTGAAAAATTTGAGCATTAAATACTTCATTTCCTGCATTCTGGTGAATTTTAATGCACTTTTTAAAAGTAAATATCTTTATCTAAAGGGAAACAGAGATTACAATCCAAATATAAAAACATAATGGAATATTTTGCCCCCGTCTGGAGCCAGGCCCAGATGGCGGGCTTGTCAGCGAGCATCTGGTGGCCGGGTTTGCCACGGAGCCCGGTCGGGCACAGCCCGAAAAAGCTACATGGCCCCCATCTCTCCAGCCCATGGGCCCACCACCTGTGGGAGGAACCGCTGGGGTCGGGTGCGCTGCCACACGGGGGGCAGTGAAGGTCGGGGGCATCGACGGACCAGACCCGGGCGGCAGACTCTGGGGACGTGGAATGTCACCTCTCTGTGGGGGAAGGATCCGGAACTGGTGCGGGAGGTGGAGTGCTACCGGTTAGATCTGGTGGGGCTTACCTCTACGCACAGTCTCGGTTCCGGAACCATACTCCTGGATAGGGGTTGGACTCTTTTCTTCTCCGGAGTTGCCCAGGGTGTGAGGCGCCGGGCGGGTGTGGGGATACTCACAAGCCCCCGGCTGAGCGCCGCTACGTTGGAGTTTACCCCGGTCTGGAGGAGGCCCCTGTCCGACAGACTTTCAACTCACACCTCCGGCAGAGCTTTTCGTGCATCCCTGTGGAGGCTGGGGGCATTGAACCCGAGTGGACAATGTTCAAAGTTTCCATTGCTGAAGCTGCGGCGAGGAGCTATGGTCTTAGGGTCTTAGGTGCCTCAAGGGGCGGTAACCCACGAACACCATGGTGGACACCGGTGGTCAGGGAAGCCGTCCAACTGAAGAAGGAGTCCTTCCGGGATATGTTATCCCAGAGGACTCCGGAGGCAGTTTCAAGGTACCGAAGGGCCCGAAGGGCTGCAGCCTCTGCCGTGAAAGAGGCAAAGCAGCGGGTGTGGGAGAAGTTTGGAGAAGACATGGAGAAGGACTTTCGGTCGGCACCAAAGTGCTTCTGGAAAACTGTTCGCCACCTCAGGAGGGGGAAGCGGGGAACCATCCAAGCTATGTACAGTAAGGAGGGGACACTGTTGACTTCAACTGAGGAGGTAATAGGGCGGTGGAAGGAGCACTTTGAGGAACTCCTGAATCCGACTAATACGCCCTCTATGTTAGAGGCAGAGCTGGAGGATGACGGGGGATTGTCGTCGATTTCCCAGGCGGAAGTCACTGTCAAACAACTCCACAGTGGCAAAGCCCCGGGGATTGATGAGATCCGTCCAGAAATGCTCAAGGCTCTGGGTGTGGAGGGGCTGTCCTGGTTGATACGTCTCTTCAACATTGCGTGGAAGTCTGTAACAGTGCCAAAGGAGTGGCAGACTGGGGTGGTGGTTCCCCTTTTTAAAAAGGGGGACCAGAGGGTGTGTGCCAATTACAGGGGTATCACACTTCTCAGCCTCCCTGGTAAAGTCTACTCCAAGGTGCTGGAAAGGAGGGTTCGGCCGATAGTCGAACCTTGGGTTGAAGAGGAACAATGCGGATTCCGTCCAGGGAGCCTGGGAGTATGCCCAACCAGTCTACATGTGTTTTGTGGATCTGGAGAAGGTGTATGACCGGGTCCCCCGGGAGATACTGTGGGAGATGCTGCGGGAGTATGGGGTGAGGGGGTCTCTTCTCAGGGCCATCCAATCTCTGTACGACCAAAGTGAGAGCTGTGTCCGGGTTCTCGGCAGTAAGTCGGACTCGTTTCAGGTGAGGGTTGGCCTCCGCCAGGGTTGCGCTTTGTCACCAATCCTGTTTGTAATATTTATGGACAGGATATCAAGGCGTAGTCGGGGTGGGGAGGGGTTGCAGTTCGGTTGGCTGGGTATCTCATCGCTGCTCTTTGCAGATGACGTGGTCCTGATGGCATCATCGGCTTGTGACCTTCAGCACTCACTGGATCGGTTCGCAGTCGAGTGTGAAGCGGCTGGGATGAGGATCAGCACCTCTAAATCTGAGGCCGTGGTTCTCAGCAGGAAACCGATGGAATGCCTTCTCCAGGTAGGGAATGAGTCCTTACCCCAAGTGAAGGAGTTCAAGTACCTTGGGGTTTTGTTCGCGAGTGAGGGGACAATGGAGCGGGAGATTGGTCGGAGAATCGGCGCAGCGGGTGCGGTATTACATTCAATCTATCGCACCATTGTGACGAAAAGAGAGCTGAGCCAGAAGGCAAAGCTCTCGATCTACCGGTCAGTTTTCGTTCCTACCCTCACCTATGGTCATGAAGGCTGGGTCATGACCGAAAGAACGAGATCCAGGGTACAAGAGGCCGAAATGGGTTTCCTCAGGAGGGTGGCTGGCGTCTCCCTTAGAGATAGGGTGAGAAGCTCAGTCATCCGTGAGGAGCTTGGAGTAGAGCCGCTGGTCCTTCGCGTCGAAAGGAGCCAGTTGAGGTGGTTCGGGCATCTGGTAAGGATGTCCCCTGGGCGCCTCCCTAGGGAGGTGTTCCAGGCACGTCCAGCTGGGAGGAGGCCTCGGGGAAGACCCAGGACTAGGTGGAGGGATTATATCTCCAACCTGGCCTGGGAACGCCTTGGGATCCCCCAGTCAGAGCTGGTTAATGTGGCTCGGGAAAGGGAAGTTTGGGGTCCCCTGCTGGAGCTGCTCCCACCGCGACCCGACACCGGATAAGCGGAAGAAGATGGATGGATGGAATATTTTGCAGTAAGGCTCTCAGGCATTCTGTATTGCTTTCATCTATTTATTCTCCTTTGGATCGATGTTTCTAATTATATCTGAGTCAGCACACATCTAGCCTAGGCATCATTTACTCTTCCCACTTTTGCTTCTTTTGTTGAGGAAGTAACCACCTTAAATGTGCATATTAAAATTATTCACCTGAATGATACATGAATTCATTTTAATGAATTAATAAACCCCTCGACTGTAATATTTCAGATGTGTTTGAGTAAGATTTCTGCTCATGTTCAAAACTTTGTGCACATTCAAAATACAGTATATCTCATCTGTGTTCTCTCTGGTTTGGAGGAGTTGAGATATTGTGAAAAAAATAAAGTGATAATACAATAGACTATTACAAGAATAAAGTCACTATATTTCAGAAAATAATCCACCTGCACCATAGTCTGCTGTGCATTACGTGATTGCTCTGCTGATACGGTAGATCTCAGACCTGCTGCCAGACACAGAGCCCCGTTTGGGACGGTGGTCTGTGTCTTAGGGAAGTGGCTGTACGCTGCTCTACATCGGAGGTGGAAACACAAAACTACGCAGAAATAGGGACACATCTGCCGCAGCATGCCCACAGCAGAGTGCGTCCATTTTAAACCTGAAGCTGCACAGACCAGGGAAGGTGCGCTTGCAGCAGCTCCGTGTCTGTGCCGCTGCTCGTCTCTATTTTTACAGCGAGAGTGGACACTAACAGGTCTGCTTCAGAGCTCCGTGTGTTTGAGTTTGACCCGTAGACTGGAAAAGTCGCGTAATGAAAGGTTGACAAGTAAACGTGTGGCTGAGGGGGCGCCCTAGGATGATCATGTTTAATAAACACGTTTTATTTCGCTTGTCGTTCGAATTCTATTACACGGCGCCCCTAAAACCGGCCCTGGTTTAACTGAAGAACGGGACAGTTAGGTTTAGGAAAAAAATCGTGGGTGGGGTTACAAAATGTATGTTTCAGTGACACGCGGGATAAGAACAGGACATGAACCCCGGTCTCCTGGGTGAAAGTCCTGCGTTGTTTGACCCATCCACCACCCCAACCTGCCTCTTTACACAGATTTTCGGTCTTTTAAAGTACTCTCTACCATTGTCTCTCTACATACTACTCTCTACTGTTGTCTCTTTACATACTACTCTCTACTGTTGTCTCTTTACATACTACTCTCTACTGTTGTCTCTCTTCATACTACTCTCTACTGTTGTCACTCTTCATACTACTCTCTACTGTTGTCTCTTTACATACTACTCTCTACTGTTGTCTCTCTTCATACTACTCTCTACCGTTGTCTCTCTACATATTACTCTCTACCGTTGTCTCTCTTAACACTACGTCATCTTACAGCGCTGCGGTCGAGCTTCTGCTCTGCCCACTGTGTTCCATTCAGAAGATTAAGGGGAATTTTTGCGCCGCAGAGAGACACTGACCAAGCGTCAGTATTTGACGTGTTGGGAGTGACAATGGGTTGGTCTTTTACATCACAAGCAGAAGGAAAGACAGTAGACACAGTTGCTCTGAGGAACAGAATTACAGTGTGATGCGCTCTGATCACAGATGATACTCCTGGTTAGTGTTGCTGCAGTGATATGGGAGAAATCAGACACTGAACTATAAATAAGAACCTATGTCGTACATATCTAAGTTGGGATGTTCGTTAGAATTCCCTCTGTTGTGCTTCCAGACAGTGTTTTCTTGCTGAGCAGCTAGCTCCGACTGCTGAGCTCCATGCTGCTTTCATACTGCACACACAGAGGGAATGAGAGTCCAGCTGTAGCTACTTTGGACGATTTGTGTAACTCAAATTATTTAGCTGAACTTTGGATTTGTGAAAGAAGACGTGGAGTTGCATAATGGGCAGTGTAGAATGTCCATGTGTTTGGCCTATAATAGTGACTAAAACTAGGAATATTTCAGGCTCAGCTTCTTTCATTTTGACCATTCTCTTTTAAATGTGACCCCATGGAAGCACCGCAGTATATCAGTGGCGTACCCCTTTAATGTTGAAACTGTTGGCAACTGACTGTAACATGAGATAAAAGGAAGGGAACATGAAATGTATATATATATATATATATATATATATATATATGGTTGTGGATATTGCAAAACCAAAACTTGCCTCAACATTAGTAGTTAAGTGTCAGTGCTCCCATCTTACCTCATGATGGCGATAGTGTGCTGCTTCTAACATGACAGAGCTGTTTCCATCCCAGATGAACCTCCCAGCTTTTTGTTCAGAGTAGAGGTGCTTAAGGTGTGGCTCTGTGCAGCTGCTAATGTCCTGTAAATGACAAGCAGTAAACAGCTGCTCTGGATTATGTTTTTTTGGGCAGGCATGTTCTTAAATTAGGACTTCCTTCATCTCACCAGAAGCCAAACTGATCAAGAGCATCTAGACTGTTTGGCTGTAGAAAAACAAAAAGGAGTTTATAACCCTGGTGACTATAAAATCACTGTAAATCATTATTCATCTTTACTTTTTAGCTTCATATTTTTCTTATCTGTTGTGTTTTCAGATAAGTATAATAACCTGCATGATAATTTTCAATCATTGTGAAACATTAGGTCAGTTAGATATGTGATAGTCTATATCCGCGACGTATTATTTCCGGGATTGCTCTGTTGCCGCCGGCAATTCCGCCGGATGTCTGTCCCCTTCCTCTTTCTTTAGGTTGGCGTTCTAAACTCCGGTTCTTTACCCTCTGCAGGGTAAATCCAGACAGCTAGCTAGACTATCTGTCCTTTCTGAGTTTTCTGTTGCACCACTAAAACAACCTTTGAACGTACACATGTTCCACCAAAACAAGTTCCTTCCCGAGGCTATTTTGTAGAGGCACCGTTGCTCCATCCAGCGCTTAGTCCAGCCTAAGACAATTGTTATTGGTTTAAAGGAATGCCAATAAACCAGAGCATGTTTTTCTCCCATCCAGGAATGCTGTGAGGACTAGCCAGACCCTCCTTTGCAGTGCTGTGGAGGAAGGTCTGAAGGTCAAAGCGAGACTAAAGGTGTCCAGATGCTCCTCAGAAACATTTAGAACCACCGCTGCAGGTGAAACCTTTAGGTGACATGTGATATTTGTTTTCTATGATGGATGTATTCATGACATTATTATCTTTTAGAATTGCATATATTTGATTCTGATTTCAGCTTATTAAACAAATTCAATACATTTTCCAATTATAAAATATCAGTTTAGTTCTCTTGCACAATGATTTAATGCGACAACAAAAAAATAAGCATGAGGTATGTGTATGTGTCAAAATACAAGAAGAAGGAAGGCAACAGTATACAGAATGTAAGTAGTTTGCTCATCAAATAAGCTTTTAGCATATATTTAAATTTGAGAGAGAGGAATATTGTGTTGCAGAATGACGGTACTTTTTCCAGCTGACATTTGATTGAGAAGTGCCGAATCATAGACTGTAAATAATAATAACAATATATGTGCCGAATCTATAATCAACAATATCTGAAATAGTCTTCTAAATCTATTCAAAACTGCAGCGGAAATTCATAATTGTAGAAAACAATATAATATTGACTCCTGTATCCTAAACAATGTACAGCTAAAGTGGATGCACTTGTACCAGCAGGTGGCAGTACAACTCTGGCCTCAGTCGTGGAATATAAAACAAGAAGATTTAGATGTACTGTGGACAATATCAGCAGCAAAGCTGTGGTTTCTTTCAAACATGTTAAAGTGTCCAATCTGTGGTCGTGGCACAGCGCTGCTAAGCGTCTCAGGGTGTGGACGTCTCTGTGCCAGGCCCGTCCCACAGTGTTGTGTCAGTGATGAATGGCTCTGTCAGAGATCTGCAGCTGTGCAGCTAGATAATGATTATAGGAGAGGTGGGGTGACAAAGAGGATGGAGGAAAGGTAGTGATGGTATTATATTATTAATATATATAATATGATAGTGTTAATGATATAATGCCATTCTTTTATTTGCCAAGTACATTTACACATACGAGGAACGTATCCGCTGCATGGAACCCATCCTTATTAGGAGCAGTGGGCAACTACAGTCCAGCACCCGGGGACCAATGGCAGTCGTAATGCCAGTGCCTGCACCAAGGGCAATGGCAGGAGATACCTAGCATATATATATATATGTATATTAGAGATGTTCCGATACTGAAACCAGTATCAGAAATGCCTCTGATTCTGCCTAAAATGCTGGTATCGGTATCGGAATGTACTGGAGTTTATCCATCCTATACCATATAATTTAGCCCCGAAAAATCTACTTTAAAATAGTTTATTTATGTTCTTTTTCCATTATGACTGACTGTCAAACTGGATAATAAAAGGAAGTTCTGTGGAGTTCATTTTTCATTTGTGTTTGTTCATGTTTCACAAAGAGTTTAACAACAAAGATAGAAAGCATAACACATCCATACAGGGATAGTAGTATACAGCTGTTAAGACAAAGTCAAATATATGTTTTATTTTTTTAACACACTGGTATCAAATCAGTACTCGTTATCGGCCAAACTCAAAGTTAAGCCCTTGTATAGGGAAGCAAAAATTGGTATCGGAACCTCTCTAATATATATATAAACTACATACCAGGGTGATGTGAAGAAGAGCGAGTGCAGAATGAGGTTGGGGGCTGAAAGAGAAGGAGAGAACAGGAGATCTTTGGTCAATGGTATTGTGTGTGGATGTTTTAAGTGAGGCAGGATGATGCTCTGTGCACTTCCATTACAGTCCAGCTGATTCCAGCTGAGTCCTCTCTGCTCCCAGGCTTTGGGGACACACTGTCCTCCCATCTCCTCCTGATCGACAGCCAGCATCTCTTTTATGGCTAGACAACAGGGAGAGGCAGGGCCATGTTAGTGAGGGAAATATAAATATAGGCACAAGGTCTCCAAACATGTATTTATGCTGATGCTGATGACTTCAGTTGCATTTTGAAACAATCAGTCCATTTAGAAACAAAAGAAAACAATATGTGGAAATCAGCACAATTTGCTAGCAGTGATTCAGAATGATTTTGGCTGGTATTGTTGTGTAACATGGTTAGCTAGCTAATATTGTAATATAAATGAAGTATTGTTTTCAGTTTAAATAACAGCCACGGAGCATGTCATTTACAGCAGTTTAAATGACATACATTTGCAAAACATACCTCAAGGAGTCTGTTTTACATTGTATATTTCCGTAATTACACAATATGAAAGAATTTTAAGATGGACATAATATTTAAGTTATTATTTAACATGGATTAAACTCTGTAGCTGCTTCCTGCTGGGAGTTGAGGGACGGCCTTGTCTTGTCAAGCGACTTGCTGTCGTATAGTAGAGGAATTACCGTATAGTACAGGAGAAGCTTGCAGGCAGTTTGGACTTACATGAGCTGTTTAGGTTTAATTATTGATGTTAACTAGCATTTTAGTTAGCAATAATTAGCCTGTGCCCATGTTATCTCCTTACATATACCTACGATCTCCGTCTCTGCAAGATTGGGAATGATTGAGATTTCTCTTGGCACAGCTACCAGAAGACTTACAACTTTCAGACAGGTTGCTCACGTCACATTTACTTCGTCTCTCTCAGTTGGAGGCTGCACAGTAACGCTCAGCGCTCACCGGAAAAGTGCTTCTAATATCCTTCACTGGTCTCCGTCCAGAGCAACGGGACCTGTTGGTCCATTCTTATATACTGTCTATGGCTTCAACTAGTGAAAGATTCCATGAAGTGAGCTGGCCAATCAGAGCAGACTGGGCTTTTTCGGGAGGAGGGCTTAAAGAGACAGGCGTCTCATACAGAGGGTGAATACAGGTGCAGAAGCCATGGGCATTATGAGAAAAATAAAGTATTTTTGTTTTTAACATTAAAGCATGTAAACATGTTCTAGTACAAACACAAAATGCAACTATAATCCTGAAAATGCTATATAATAGTTGCCCTTTAAGAGTGACAACGGTAGAGAATAGCATGAAAGACCAAAATGCCACATAAAGGGGTTGGTTGGAGTCAAACAACACAGGACTTTCACCCAGGAGACCGGGCTTCTTGTCCTGTGTGTCACATTTTATAACCCCACCCACCAACTTTTCCTAAACCTAAGCCCCAATTTCCACCGGCTGTGTTACGGCTGCGTAACGGCTCCGAAACGGCGGCGGAGTCATTCGGTTTCCATTAAAGTCAATGTGTGTATTGCCACTGAGTGCAGAACGGCTGCGTTCCGACTCCGGCACAGCTCCAGCGATCCGCAGCCCTCCAGAGCAGATACGCAGAGCTTCTATTTTTGCCAGACACCGGAGAGCTCCGCAGCAATTCATCACATGGCAGATAGTGCGGGACAGGAAGTTGAGCAAAGAAGCAAATTAAAAGTTCCAGTTAATTTTCAAAATAAAACAGGTCTGCAGCCGTTCTGCATCCAGTGGAAATCCAGAGTAACTGTCCTGTTCTTGTGCTGCATGTCAGTCAGTACGTCCCGACCCAGAGCGTCAAAAGTGACGTCAAGAGAACCGATGCTAAAGGAGACTTTTAGCGTGAATAACAAACGCCAAAGGACACCAAGATTACCGTCACTAAAGGAGACTTTTACTGTGAATAACAAAGGCCAAATAATGGTCCAGTCAGACCCTCTTCTAACAAACCAGGAATTATTGACCATATTATTGCTATGGAAAAAGCAAATGCATTGGATTAACAATTTACTTTTAGTGTGAAACGTCCACTCGACGTCCAAACCCAGCAACATTGAGACATTAAATGGCAGCTGTTTAAATGCCCAATCAAGACATCTCGTTATGGTTAAAAAATAGTTCCAAAATGAAAGCTGTGCCGACGTCCAGAGGAGGTCCTATTGACATGCTTGTTACACAGAGGGAGAAGACTGAGGGCTGCAGATAATGAAGAAACACCTCGGTGAACACATTCCATTTTCTTTGAAATAGGCCAAAAAGGTCAATGTGTTGATCAGTCCTTAGCTTCAGCTCCCTGGCAAACAACAAATCAAATGTGTTTTTGACACACAGTCATTGCTCCCTGCTGTGTGGCTGCAGGAAATCAGGTTTTGACAACACAATGCCTGTATGACAGTCAGAGCTCTTGGAACCATTGCTTTCATTTATGGATTGCAAATGGTTTTGATTAACTGTGTTGTTTTTCAGTGTGAGGTTCATGCATTAGTCACACTCGTAGAGGGTGAATGGCAGCATAATGTTTTGGAGCAGTGACTGTGTCCTGTGGGTAGTTGGACGGCGGGATGCTGCATTGTGTTTCTCTGATTGTTAAATTGGAGGCAGCATTAATCCAGGATTTATCAGTGATTGGATGTTGAGGCCTGGAGCTGTAGCTGCAGCCAGCAGATAGAAGCAAACATTAGCATCTTTTAATTAAGACTGTACTCCCAATATCTCTCTCCAAGTACGCCTCCACCTCATACCTGTGTACAACCCAGGGAAAGGTCAGCTGTGTGTGTGGGTAGGCAGAGAGGGAATGAGAGGAAGAGACATTTGGTTTTCTGCTTAGTTTTCCAGAGATCCTTAGAAAATCAGAAGCATTTTATACCAATATTTAAAACTTTATTGCATAACTTTATGATATTAATGAACGTCCGTTACATTCAAGCCCTTGCCAAATGAGTTGCTACAAAGCTAATTAATACTATCAGCTCCAAACAACTCTCTCTGTATTTCTCAGTATGGCTATGTTTAGAAGATTGTGTCATCCGGCGACTTTCACACACAAACTCAAGTGAAGATAGTTACCTGTTCTGAAGAATCCATCATGTTTTTTTATTCCTTGGCTACTAGCAACTGCATGGAGGAGGGTTGGGGGGGAGGTGCGCGATCACGGAAGGCTTGTATCATGTGGACGTGCCGACAGTTATGTTGTCATAGAATTCCTCATGGGGGCGATAGAAACTATGCACTATATCTTTAAATGTATTATGTACACATAAATGGGCTCATTTTGACATTCAGTGACTCTTAGCCAAGCCAGAGTTGGACAGTCATACATATTTTATCTTATCACACATAAATCTCTTTAGACATCATCATCTTACTGTCCAGCAACCATAGTCCAGGTAAGAAAAGAGTTGACACGGCTTGTCTTTGTTGACTTCAGTTATTACCAGGCTGCAACTGTTAAGGTTCTGTTGAATGGATCCAGAAGCGAACACAAGGCAGATGGACAGTTAACTCAGGTTTTTTTTTTTAAAGGCAAGTATGCCAACAGTTGAACTGAAGAGTCACGGTGGGAAGCGGGCAGACTGAGGTTTCCAAGTACTCAGTTTAGAGCAGGAGTGCAAAGTATTCCAGAAAACAGCTCTGAGCAGGCAGGCAACGTCTTCAAACAGGGCTGGCGGACTAGGGCAAGGCAGAATGCTAATGTTGCTCTGTGTTTTTTTGGATGTGTCGGTTCTAGAACATTTCAAATGGAGGAGCCAGGCTGGGGCCACATGCGTTTTTAGTGTGACAAATATATTAAGTACAAGTGATGCATACCTCCAACCCTCCTAACATTCATACTGTTGCTGGCTTTGTTTATTCTGCCATATTAATGTATGACAGAATAAACAGAGCTAGTGCTCTCCCTGTCGTTTCCGATCCAGCCACTCTCTCTCAGTAGTCTCGCATAGCCAGACCACACTTCATGCCAGCGTTGGAGAAAGGTCTGGCTAAACCCATCGTGATTCCACACCAAGTAATACAAAATGCTCTGGGTTATTTCCATTTCTTTAAACCTTTCACAATCATCTTCAGCGACACCAAGCCCACGATGCAGCAACGCTGCCCTTGGAAAATAGTGTCAGGAGGGAAGCAGAGAAGAATTCTGCTCGAAATAGGTGGCCAATGGCAGGCACAGTCTACATCCTGTGAGTCAGACGAGCCCTACAGTAACCCTCTTCCATATAACCTTCTCTGCCCACTTACTCACCTGCTTCCCATTTCCCTAATCAATGCAGCAGTAAATACAACGGCCTATCTCCACTTCTTCCACAACTGACTGTCCAGATTTTAAGCACTCTAGCTTTCCAGCCACTGTTTTTGCCTGATTGATGATTATTCCACTGACCCCTGTCTGGTTTTGTTTGCCTGTTATGACTGATTACATGTTTAAGGACCCCTGACTTTCTTTATGTCATGCTTTTGAGTTCAAGCTTGTTGTGTTTCTGATCCATTACAGCATGCATCCGTGTTTACATAATTTAGTTATCGGCACACATATGCTCATGTGCTTGATTTATTTTCCAACATTCATGAGCTCTGATGATTATGGCTGTAAACAACAGTATGAACATGTAGGGGATGATGATACGTGCATAGCATATGACTAGATGGGTTGTTGACTGCTTTTCACAACTCCCATGAGAAAGTGAATGGGGAAAGACCTTTCAAGATTAAAACCCCATATGTTGTGTTACCCTCTACAGTGAAGACTATTAAATAAATTAGTGTTTGCAAGAATAAGAAGAGGGGGGGAATGATCAGCAGGCTAAATGTGGCAGCATAGTTAACGTGCATGAATTATTTATGTGGCTCTAACTGAGTACTAATGATGGGAGAGGTTAGAGGACACGGCAGGATTCAACAGTACACTGGTACACACTATTAATTTCAGCCCAAGGATTTTTAGCTCAAACTGCTACCCAGCACCATGAAAATAAGCAATCACTCGATTGTAAAGACACTCCTCTCAAGACTGTGTCCCCCAAAACATCTGTTACTACACTCAATAAACACTCACGTTTCATGATGATGACTTCACCATCCATCTAGCGCATGTAGCCAAGAAACTAATGTGACACACTGTTTTGACAATGCTATAACCTTGACATATATTTACAGGTTTATTAAGCACCTTCAATGAACACAGATTGTCCTTATAGAGAAGAACCCAGAAAGAAATATCGTAAGTTATGACTATAACTATGGATCTATGAGACTGAACGATGACCGTCACCACGCACTTACCTTGAATGATGCAATCCTTCAACCTATCCTCGAGACATTATATCAACAAGTCAAGTCATGTGACTGACCTTGGGAGGCTTGGCACCATCCATAAGAGCATCCAGGTGGCCACGCCTCTTCCTCTTGCCTGGAACGCCTCAGCCTCAGCCCGTTCTGAGCAACAAGAAATTGTGACGGTCATCGTTCGGTTTCATAGATCCATAGTTATAGCCCTAACTTACGATCTATTTCGACCTCACTCAGACCGACGGTCTTACCTTGGATTTCAAGTAGCATCAGGGTTGCGAGGAACAGAGGACTCCACCCCGTCACAACCACGCCCCGCAGCCGAGAGGAGAACAGCGGAACCCAATGGTGCAGGGGATGCCACATTCACTCTGTAGAACCTGGAAAATGTACAGGGAGCAGACCATGTTGCCGCTGCACAGATCTCTGAAAGAGGAACTCCTCTAAGAGCAGCCCAGAAAGCAGCCATGCCTCTGGTCGAGTGGGCCAACAGATTAGCTGGGACTGGGAGATTCTGCCCAGAATAGGCTGCAGAGACAGTGTTCACATTCCAGTGGGATAAATTCTGTTCAGACACAGGGAGCCCCAACTTCTTGCCACAAAAACAAATGAAGAGCTGGGTGTGAGAGCTGCTCAGAGCCCGAGTGCAGGCAAGATAAGCCCTTAGTGCCCTCACTGGACATAAAGTAAGCACGCTCACCGGATCAAGCTGAAAGGAGCTGATCTCAATCATCTGGTTAACAGTCTGAGGGTTAACCACCTTAGGCAGAAAAGATTGATTCAGCCAGAGAGACACGCCAGTGTTTTCAGCCTTCCATCTCAAATAATCCTCACTAATTGATAGAGCATGCAGCTCGCCAACCCTCTTAGCGGAACATATAGCCAAGAGGAAAGCCGAGTCAAGGCCTTCAGCACCAAGAGTAGCTCCCATGAAGGAGACCTGGAGCACCTGTATGGATGCAGTCTACACTCCCCTTTAATGAACTGGGACACCAAGGGATGTCTCCCCATCGTAACACCCCCCACAGCCTCATGGAAGAGGAATACAGCACAAGAGTTCTATGGAGGTGAACCACTCTCCTCTTTCTATGGCTTCTAAGACCTGATTTGTGTTCAGCATTTTGAAAGGCAGAACCTTCATGAAGGTGTTTTACCACCTTAGGCCCAAGATGGGGCGCAACCCACCATCCTTCTTTTGAACGAGGAAATACGTGGAATAAAAGCCAGCGAGCTGTTCGCTGGGATAGACTTTCACGATCGCATCCTTCTGCATAAGGATCAAAATCTTCTCTGTTAAAAACCGAGCCTGGACCACGTCCCTGATGATGGTCATGCAGACCCGTGAGAAAGGAGTGGGACGGCACCGAAACTGAAGTCTGTACCCGTTTGACACCATAGCCATTACCCATGGGTCTGAAACTTTTCTGAGTTCCGGCGGCTACCCCCATACCCCTAAGGGTTACCTCCATGAGGCCCTGCTCCAGACCCAGAGACGTCAAAGCCGCCATTTCCCATTGAATCGGGAGGCATATCCCCCATACCAGTGCCGGGAGCATATTGTACTTTAGTCAATCGCCGGCAGCCTGCATTGAATTAAGGGGCCCCACTAGGGGCACTCCACCCCTTTCTGAGCATCTGTAAATAATCCCCCGCCACAGGAACTGACACTGATTGCTGGGACTGGGAGATGCCTGCCCACACTCCATCCACCAGAGCAGGGGACACAGTCGGGACATCAAGACCCACAATTTTTGGTCATGAGACCTTGGAGATAATATCCATGGGTGAGGGCAAAGTGGACAACACACCAAACCGCGAGGAGTCAAACTGTTCAGACTCAGCTGCATCCTCAGCCTGACCACCTGCTCAAAAGGGGCATAAAGGGAGAGGGCATCAGGGTGATCACCATCATCCCGCTGATAGGAAGGCAACTCTTCAGGGGAGGAACCTCTTGAGGGTCCCGGCTCTGATGCGGTCCTCGCCACAGAACGCTGAGCCTCAATCTTACCTAACCGATCAGACAAACCACGTATGGCAGCCAGGATCTGTGACTAAGAGTCCAGTTGTTGACACTGGTCAATCATATTCCTCGAGCCCCCAACCGGGCAATGAGAAGGTCGGGGAACATGTTGTGTACCCGAGCCCCGCCCTGTCTATGGTCAGGAGGGTGCTCACGTCTGCGCTTCCGTCATCCTGTGAAGGCTGCACTGCCGAAGCCTGAACAGATTTCTCTGCACATCGGGTTAATAAACCCCAATCACTGCAGACAGCGAGCAAACGGGAATGAACTCAATCAATTAAAGGTTTTTACTCCTGTAGAGAAAAAAAAACCCTGAACAAACATACACGGAGCACTTACCCGAAACTGCAAGCCACAGAAATTGGCGCAAGTAAAACAGAGAAAAGGTTAACACAAACCATGCAACAACTCTCTGTCATGAAATGCATAAAAGGGAAAACACCACACACAATCCTCAGGGACACAAGGCACCTGCACAAAAGTCCCAAATGAGTCCCAAATGTTTGTGTCTTAATACACAACTTACCTATCTCGGATGAGGCGAGTAAAGCAAAGAGGAAGAGGCGTTGCCAAGCCTCCTAAGGTCAGTCACATGACTTTGTTGATATAATGTCTCGAGGATAGGTTGAAGGATTGCATCATTCAAGGTAAGACCGTGGTGATGGTCTGAGTGAGGTCGAAAAAGATCTCTTTCACTGTTTGAGATGACCTGAAGAGTACGGAACATCTTTCCAGACTGAGATGGACCAACAAACAACATCAGTACAGTCTCAGTAGAGGAAAAGACAATATTACACATTGAGACAGACTGGTCTCACTGAATTCCGTAAAATGGGCACGGACTGGTAACAGTTCATTCAAAACAATGCCAATGTAAAGTCAATGAGAAGATGACGTAGCACGGTAGTGAGCAGTATGTAAGGCCGGAATTCCACGTATGGAGGTTGGTTCGGGTGGTGGATGGGTAAAACACAGGACTTTCACCCAGGAGACCGGAGTTTGCATCCCGCGTGTGGCGTTTGTCAGTTGTGTTTTTTTGTCACAGAACCGTAAGCCCACCCACGACCTTTTCCTGAACCCAACCGCTCCGTTCTTCTTGCGTGTCATGTAAGCATGTCCCACGTGTGTCACAGAACCGTTAGCCCACCCACGACCTTTTCCTGAACCCAACCGCTCCGTTCTTCTTGCGTGTCACGTAAGCCCGTTTCTTTTTCGGCAATCCGTGTTCATTTCACGGAATTCTTCCGTGAGCCCATCACGGAATTTGACGATCCGTTGGCGATCCTGTGTTCATTTAATGGAATTATTCCGTGGCAGTTTATCGGATTTTGTTGCAATTCCGTGAAACTGCCACGGATTTAGTGTTAAGGGCCCGTGTTCATTTGACGGAATTCTGTGAGATCAGGTTGCATTGAGATGGGCTGATTAGCATGTTTAGAGAGTTCTAGGCAAGCCAACCAATCGATTGATTTATAGTAATCAATGAGTGATATACATTTATGATTACTAGACCCCACATTAGCCTGCATTGTATAACAGGCCAGAGTACATTTGTTTGGATTTCCCATTAGCTGACCTAGCTACTACAGCTACCTTTTCTGCGGTTCCTTAATAGCATGTAATACATAAAGACAAAGTTGAGGTATTACACAACATTACACAGTAAATACACAGAAAAAAATACAGTTACACAGTTATACAGTTAAAATACAGAAACTTTTAAATTGCAAATAATAACTTAATAACTAGTTGTTCACACATTGTAGAGGCTCTCTCAAAAGACCCAAAGGAATTGTTAGAATAACAATGTAGCCTACTAGTGGGCCCTGTAGGCTACATGATCATTACCCTGCACAATATGGAAGTTTAGATGAATTGATCAACATACAGATGATATTACTATTTTTTCATTAAATAGTCTGACAATCAACACAATCAACAATTGCACAATCCTGTTTGGGGTGGCTGTAGAGGAAGAGGTAGAGTGGTCGCCCCTCAACCACAAGATTGGTTGATGGGCTCTGGTCACATATCAGAGTGTCCCTGAACAAGACACTGAACCCCAAAGTTGCTCTCCGGATGCTGTATGTATAGCTGTCCACTACCTCTAATACTTAGGATGGGTTAAATGCAGTAATTACATTTCACTACATTGTACTGTATGTGACGAATAAGAATAAAGTTTCATTTGTGATATTCATGGACAGAATATCAAGGCATAGTTGTGGTGTTGAAGGGTTGAGGTTCAGTGGGCTGGGGATTTCATCGCTGCTATTTGTAGATGATGTGGTCCTGATGGCATCATCGTTCCGTGACCTTCAGTGTGAAGCGGCTGGGAAGAGGATTAGCCCCTCTAAATCTGAGGTCATGGTTCTCAGCAGGAAACCGATGGTGTGAGTACCCAGGTAGGGAATGAGTCCTTACCCCAAGTGAGAGACTTCAAGTACCTATAGGTCTTGTTCGCAAGTGAGGGTACAATGGAGCGGAAAAAACTCAGGAGCAGGACAACTCATTTCACATACGTGATGAATGTTGGGGAGACGTTGTTGACTTACACAGGAAAATTTTATGAACACTCAGTTGAGGAAAGAATTTAGGTAGACAGTACAGTTTAACCACAATTTGTCAACACAAACAAAATGTGTTATGTGTTTACTTTTCTTATGGCCTTTGCAGAATGAGCAGCCCTGATGCAGCTGCTAAGTTTTCCGTCATCTATGGAGGCACAAAGTTGAACAATGACTCTGAGCTGAGCCAGAAGGCAAAGCTCTCTATCTTCTGGTCAGTTTTCGCCAAAATGGGTTTTCTCAGGAGGGTGAACTAGGGTTGGGAAATCGCATATTTTTTCTTTTTTAAAGATTATTCATTGAGCATTTTTAGGCCTTTATTGACAGGACAGCTGAAGAAATGAAAGGAGAGAGAGATGGGGAATGACATGCAGCAAAGGGCCACAGGTCGGAGTCGAACCCCGGCCCGCTGCATCGAGGAGTAAACCTCTATACATGGGTGCCACCTCTACCAACTGACCTATCCGGGCACCCACATCGCATATATTTTTAAATAATCAAATTGTGGTTACTGGCTGTCCAGCCTCCTGTTTGGCTGACGTGCAACTGCTTGTATTGCTACATTTCTGTGCGATTGTGCGCTTTACATTTAAACTTAATATTATACTAGTTCACTCAAGCACTCATATCTCTCTCCTGGTTTCAACAACTTTCTCTCTAATCCGACAGTTGTTTATACGCTATTAGCTGTTAGCTACTTTAGTTTAGCAGTTAGCAGTGGCTTCTCACTCTCCGGCTCTCTGTTGATATTGCCATTAAATATAGCTATTCCTCTGCCTCCTAATGTAATAATAGTACATGTAATAACTGTAGTTTATTTGTTGAGATGGAGGCGAAGCTCCGCACCAGGGAAACTCAATCGTTAGCTGCTGTAACTTAGCCCTCAGTGGTCAGTGCTGACCTAATGTAGCTCATGTTAGCCGTCCCCTGGCAACAGCTAGTAAGACAGGGAGGCTGAGTGACTGTCCAAAAGAAGCATAGCCTATCAGGTGTCAGATCCATAACTCACTCACGGGGAAGGCTACATGTTGCCACCCAGTGACTTCAGGGAAGCAGCAGAATTTTCCAGTTCTGTTTTTTCTCCATCATCTCTGACTCCAGCAATGGCCATGGTGTCTGGAAAAGTCAAGCTGCAGCTAACGTTACCATGTGTATTTACCTGCATGCTACTGGCTGGTAAACTGCGCCGTGTCTGTTGTTGTTTTTTCTTCAGAGGTGCACAAGTAGGTGGGGGTGGAGGGAGGAAAAAAGTGGGGGAATCGCTGAGCTTGCTTTTAATTTCAATAGTCGAACTCAAAGGCTCATTTCTATCGTTTTTTTGTAGTAGCTATGGTCACTAATGGAGGAGGGGCTTGTCAATTAAAAAGACAACTATTGAAGATAACTTAAGCAGTAGAGAAAAACTCCAGCCTGACAAGCATGGGAGATGCATATACAATTGCCATTCTTTCGGAATTGTACATTAGCTATCATTGTTAAACTCATCATGGGAATGCAAAAATGGTGAGAGCACAGATGGGGACAATTTTTTGTTATTTCCACGTGGGAAAAAATTGTCTTGTGCCCCTTGCATAGTCAAAATTGTAATAATTGAACTAGAAAATCATGAAGTCATTTCACACATTTACTACAGAGTAAAACTCTCTCTGTAATAGGTGACAGCCTCATTTATCAAAGTCCCTGTCTCAAAGCATGAGGAGGACAGAGTTCCAGTGTTCAGAATGACCTTTACTGCTTGTCAAATGCATGTCTAATACAGCTAAGTGTTGGCCTGCTGTCCCACACTCTGATGCTGTTATTAATGTTGGATTTATTGGCCTGTCAGATGCCGCTATCCTCATCTAGCTGAGGCTTGAGAGGGTCAGAGCAGGTTAAGTGCCTCGCCTGAGGGCAGGACAGCTGTGATTTGAGCTGCATTCCAATGTCCAGGGCCTGCCTCACTTCCGTTCTGTACAGGGATGTACAGACTGCAGCTTCACTTTGCCCTGAGGAACAAGTTACACATGCTGGTGTTAAATGGGATCAAGAATGAGTGCTCCAAATGAAGAAGCATTCACTGTAGGGCTGAACAATTTGGGAAAAAAATCAAATTGCGATTTTTCTGCCAGATATTGCGATTACGATTCGATTTTTTTTTAAGTATAGCTAAAGTTTAATATTCACTGTGTAACAGATAAAACATATCATGGAGCATTAAAACATGAAACACCATCAAAACTGCTCTATATTCTTATGCAATGATGAGAACATAGATATGAACTGCCAGCATTATTGGTTTTTCTTATATTAAGCATGGAACATTGAACACAGAACATGTATCAGAAACGCTAAAACAAAAACAATTACAATAAAAATTAAAGCTGGGGATTACTGGCGGACGCCGCTCCTTGTGACACTGCAAATTGTCACCAATGAAAAGGGAACTCCCTGCTGAGTTCAATGATACCTCACACAAGACTCTACATCATACAGTTCATTAGCTGTGAAAGGGGGCGTGGCCAAAGCATAGGGGTCGGGGCAAACCTTTACCAATAAAAAAGGAAGTCTCTGCTGAGTTCATTGATACCTCACATAAGACTCTACCTTAAACGGGTCACCAGTTATGGCAGGAGGCGTGGCTTAAGCATAGGGGGGCGGGCCAAACCATCACTAATGAATAAGGAACGCTGTGCTGAGTTCAATGATACCTCACATAAGGGTATATCTTAAACGGTTCAAATGTTATGAAAGGGGGCATGATCTGAGTAAATTGGCGTGGTTAAAGTATAGGGGGCGGCTCAGTATCACATGTAGACCACACATTATAAGTTTCATGTAAATTGGATGATGTTTGTCATATGAGGCGGATTTCCTGTTGCCAGCGGCAAGTTTCATGTAAATTGGATGATGTTTGTCATATGAGGCGGATTTCCTGCCTTATTTCCGCCTTATTTGACAAACATCATCTTATATATATATATATATATATATATATATATATATATACATATATCACACTTATAATGTGTGGTCTACATGTGATACTGAGCCGCCACCTATACTTTAACCACGCTATGACCAAAAGTCAATATTCGCCTGTATATGTCCTCAGGCCTGGACTCTTGTTGATTGTGGGAAATTTCAAGCAGCTATGACAATGTACACTGTAGTTACAGCCACTTTGTCTTTCATGCTAAACACTCAAAATGGCCGCCACGGCCACACCGTTTTACAAACTTTTTTTCTTTTAAGAACTTTTCATCGTTAAGGTATTTAGATGACACAGACCAATTTGAAGTCAATCTGATTAAATCTCTAGGAGGAGTTCGTTAAAGTATTGCACCTTGACTTTTAGGCCTACTTCCTGTTACCACTCCCCTACTTTGAGTAAATATCAGCCTTTATATGTCCTCTAGGTTGGACTCTTATGAATCCAGAAAAATTTCGAGCCAACTGGACAATGTACACTCAAGTTACACCCACTTCCTGTTTCGATGGCGAAACGCACAAAATGGCCACCCCACCACGGCCATGCCATATGACAAAAAGTTTTTCTTTGAATAACTTTTCATCCTTAATGTCTTAAGATGGTACAGACCAAATCTGAAGCTGATCGGATGAAATCTCTAGGAGGAGTTCATTAAAGTACGACGTGGAAATGGCCAAAATTGCAGTAATTTCCAACTTTCAATTCAAAATGGCGGACTTCCTGTTGGGTTTAGGGTATGGCTCCAATGAGCTTTTTTGTATGTCTTGACAGGTTACAAATGTCTACCAAGTTTCATTAGTCTATGTTAAACGTACTGCAGGGGCTCAATTTCTTTAATTTTGTAGGGGCCACTAGCGAGCCAAGATAGAACCGTTCATGTTTCCACACCCACCTACAGGAAGTTGTTCCTCCATAACTTGCGCATTGTGTTAGCTATCAAAATTCTTTTAATAACTTTTAGTCACGAGGGTCAACCGAGTCTATATCCAAGTTTTCGTGCAGCTTGGACTCACGGCCCAGGAGGAGTTAGACAAAGTATGTTTCCCATATATCGCGATGAGAATAATTAATAAAAAAAATTCTAACAGCGCCATCTAATGGCCAATGCACTATAAATTTGGCGTGGATGCTCAAACCCCTATACGGAACAACTTTATCATATTTGGTGTCAATCGGGAATAAATCTTGTTAAGATACGCAACTTCCTGTTTTGACAGCCCCCTACAGGAAGTTGGTCCTCTGTAACTTGCGCATTGTGTTAGCTATCAAAATTCTTTTGATATATTTTTGTCATGAGGGTCCACCGAGTCTACGTGCACATTTTTGTGCCGATCGGACTCACGTCCCAGGAGTAGTTAGACAAAGTAGGCTTCCCATATGTCAATATTTTGATGATTAAATAAAAAAAATTAAAACAGCGCCATCTAATGGCCGATTGCAGCCAACTTTGGCACAGTTGCTAAACCGGCCAGGAGGAACATCCTTGTCAAGTTTCGGGGCAATCGGAATAATTGTTGTCAAGATAACGCAACTTCCTGTTTAGACAGTAAGTTGCTATAACTTCCACATTTTTTCAACTAACAAAATTCTCTGGATAACTTTTCATTATGAGGGTCAACAGATACTTCCTGCAAAGATTCAAGAAGATTGAAGTCACGGCCTAGGACGAGTTCGAAAGAATGTAAAACACCTGAAAAATGCATAATTAAAAATGTCCGCCTTCCGGTTGGGCAGAGCTAATGAATGTAAATGGGAAATATGTCTGCAATGATTAGAGCAATATGGGTATTAAATCTGGTGAAGATCGGAGCAACTATGTCCAAGTTAAGGCCTTCTACGCATTAGGGGGCGCTATGGAGCCCGCTTACAGGTATGGGCCAAATCGCTGTACAGTCTCGCAAAGCCCCCAGGTGTTTATGTGGGCGCCAATTTTTGTGAGTTTTCGTATATATTGAGGCCGTCAAAAATGTGCCCAAGGGCTAAAACCAATTAGGGGGCGCTATAGAGCAACCGTACCACTCCCAAGCTTAAATGTGTCCTCAAACAAGTGTTCGTATAATGAAGATTTTTGCACGAAAACCAAGATTTTGGAAATTTTTGAATTTTGTAATTTTTTCTAAAAATAGCTCCATGGAGTTCAAGATGAGACCTATGTTCCCTCAAAAGTTGGTATATTAACTTCTTACTTTTTTCGGAATTAAGGCGCACGTTAGGGGGCGCTATGGAGCCCCCTGGCAACACCCGAGGCCAAGCACTACAGAACTTTGCAATTTTCACCAGTTGTGACAGGTGTGCAAATTTTTGTGAGTTCTCGTGCATGCTAACGCCCTCAAAAATGCGACAAAGGACTCGGAAAAATAATAATCTGATGAAAAACAATTGGTTCCTTCGCACTTTCAGTGCAAGGCACCATTGGGGCCTTGCACTTTCGTGCTCGGGCCCTAATTAAAGCTGCAAGCAGCGATGGACAGGCCCTCGCGCGTGTCGGGGTTGTATGGTGGGTTTAGCAAACGCAATTTCGTGGATGTTTTTATGTTTTAAAAAAGGATCTTAGATACTTAAAATATTAATCTGAGCCTGTCAGCTGCAAAACGAGCACTTTTGTGAAGGTAAATACAAACTTTCTTTTTAAAGTGCCTGCTCTTTTCCAAACAGTTTTCAATTACGGCTTCTCAGAGGGTTCTGTGTAACAAACTAGCCTCAGGTTACATGTCCTCGTGTTTTTGCAACCATCATGACCACATGACATAATATTGGCATACTCTGTATTAAAATACCTTTTGTGTGACGGTATCTGTTCTGTTTACATTATCTTTGCATTGACTTTATAGGCAGCCCCTCATACTGAAGAAATAAATGAAAATAAATTCATTTATAATGAAATAAATAAATAAATAAACACCATTTCTGTTTTTTACAATGATTGGGTATGACCACTTTCCAGATGTGCTGGCTAAAAGTACCATCATAGATACAGTATGTGTTCACAAGCAACAAGGTATGAACAAAGGTTCTTAGGGAAAAGCAAAGACACGCTTTATAGCAGCTGGTGGTGGCAGTACATAAAAAGTAAAAAGAACATGTTTGAGAAAAGTGTAAGATCAGCAGAAAGTCAGCAGACCAAATAAGTTTCCGAACACACTCGGAGATGGGGTTTGCTTTACTTGCCCGGTAACTTTTAACATTGGCTTCTGCTGAGCTTTGGCTACTATGTTGACATAGCAGTTTTATGTGGTGAATACATTTTCTGTTATAACTGTTTGTAGCCAAGATTCAATATCCCAATGTTAGAAGGGTGAATGCAGCAAAGTTAGCTAACATTAGATTTTAGTTTTATGTAGCTGAAACATATGTAAGTAAGTAAGTAAGTAACACTTGATTTATAAAGAACTTGTAAAAACACGCAGTTACAATGCTTCACACACATTCTGAATTTTATCAGAAGCCTTGACTGAGGCATGAGTAGAGGGAGGTACAGTATCCAATGCTAGAGAAAATGAATGTATGAATTAATAGTTCCAGATCTGAAGGGGACAACATACATGTTTTTTTTGCAATGTTTCGTAAACTGAAGGAAACCTGACTGGATAAGCTTAGTAACATGATGGTCAAAAGACATGTATTGATCAAAGATGATACCAAGATTCTTAGCGATGGGTTTGATATATGATTGAAACGGGGTGACAAATTGATCAGCAGCAGTGACAAAGTTTTCAGGTCCAATTAAAAGAATTTCTGTTTTGTCTGGGTTTATGTTGAGGAAACTGAGAGACATCCAGTCCTTGGTGGCAGCTTAGCAGTCATGCATATTAGTATAATCAAGTAAATTGCTTTCATTCAATTATTAGCCCTTCGGTGAATTGTTGCTCGTTAGCGACCCAATTTGAAACTTGCTAGCTAATGACGTTACATCCACGTAACAGGCTTTACAACATACATACATCCCTCGGATGTATCATAACTTCATAAGATAATACCATGGACGTATTAATAGAACACATGGTGAATTACAACCATTAGCTATAACCATTATTACAGCTAGCTACATGAGCTCGGGAGAACAGTCATGTGAACGGACGTGCGCAGTCCTGTGGGTCTGCTTGCGTCCATTATGCGTGGTCATCATTTCAAATTTAATAATTATGGATTCGCTTCTAGTGAATGTTTAAAAATTTTAAAAAAGTAATGTTTTACACAAGGACCCTTTCGGTGTTCGGGCTGGTAGGTTGATATACCCCGAAACAAATTATCCGCTCAAATATAGACGTTTCTTTCGCCATGTAATGTCTATGTGAAAAGTCTTTCTGGGCCATGGGGTGCAGTACCACCGTTATCCACTAAGCCCATGTTGGCATATAGACTTGTCGCTCCTCCTGGGGGCTTGTAAAAACCCTGATTGAGACCATGGATGTATTAAGGCGGGAAGCCCTGTACGTTCCAATGAGAGTGCTCAAAAGCGCATTAAGACAACATGGAGCTTGGCTTTTCCGCATTCTTGGCCCATGACGTCACGGTGGACATGCGCACTAGCAACAATTTGTTTGTGTTGTCGTAGCAACATGCTTGTTCATGAGCTTATCTCTCGTGGCTCTTACAAGTGGCGAACTCATGAACTCGCCCGTTTTCATTGTCTAAAATATTCACTAACGTTAAACATTGTGTTTTCTTTGTTCCCGATCGTTTACATGCTTAGCTAAATAAACGATAGATGTATTTAGATAGACAACCAAGGAGATTTAATCATTATGTCGTGCTACTAGCTAGCTAGCTACTAGCTAGCGCTAGCAGTTAGCCTGCAGTTTCGTGAACAGAGCTCATCCATGGCTTCATCTCTCATCCACGTTACAAGCTTTACAGCATACACCCTCGGATGTATAATAAGAGAGAACCAAGGCCATTTAATCACTATGTCTGTAGTAACGTTATGTAGGCATGATCTTAATACAGCCATGCTAGCTAACCCTGATGTTAGCATATCCAACTGGAATATGCTGTTTACATGACCTGTATGAAATTCGAAATATTGTCATATTCGGAATAATAGTGGAATACTGGTGTGCATGTAAACATACTCACTGTTGCCTCGCACTTATCAACTGTAACAATTGGCTTTTGGTAAGTAACGCTTACTGTTATGGTGCGTTCTTTTTGTCCACCGAAGTCGTTTTACGAGTTGTTTTCCGGAGTTACGACCCAGAAGTTGCAAAAAGAACGCCCACGAGGTCGTATTTACGACTCGTCAAGTCGTCTGAACTCAGAGGACCCCGAGCTCACTTTCAAAGATGGCTACGTCGTACATCACACGTAGTAAACATTGTGGTTATCTACAAGCACTTTTGTCTATGTTGTAACCAAATGAAGAAGTCGTACACATAGCGCTGTATACTGCTACCTATAGGCATGTCTTATTAGGAGTTAAATACCGCCTGATTAGTTATTTTGTAGCTTGTGCAGCTGAAATTGGCTAGAGACACTTGGTTGCTATATGACAACAATGGCTTTAAGCCGAGTCTTGAGCAGAAAGCAGAGCAGTAGCCTAACGTTAACGTTAATCAAAACGTAATTTTCATGTATCAAACTGTGAAATATATGTGTGTAATATGTCAATAACTGGGTGAATAGAATCCTAAATGTTACTAAAAATGTTACAAAAATCATCTTTTCTCCGACTCGTAGTATTGTGTGACAAAAAGAATGCAACAACCCGCGGTTATTCGTTTTTCGTCACGCTCGAGCTACTAGTCGCGATTACAAGACAAAAAGAACGCACCATTAGCAACTACATTTAAGTAGGGGCAAAACTGCTGTGGGTTCAGATGTTTTTGGTAATCACATCTTATGCACGACAAGGAATGTCGCAACAGTAAAACTAAAAATAGATTATTTTCACCTCACTTGAAGACATGTTTCCTCTCCTCTCCGTCTAGGTCTTCTGTCAAAGTCTGTATAGTGTTTCCCTCCTGTTACAACAGTTTGGTACCAGAATGTGCCAGCACCCAAGATATATATATATATATATATATAGTCTGGCTGTAGTTATTTCAGTGAATTGACTTACAACATGTACAGTTGTCTCCATCTCGTCCAAGCTTGTTGTCTTTTTTATGGCCATTTCTCTGTTATTGTTGCCTGCTATTTTTTATTGATGTAGGTAGCTATGTACTGAAGGATGAAACGTCCCCATTTTAAATCCCGCCTACAAAGCTCTGATTGGTTGGTTGTGTCTCCGGCCAGCAGAAACATCTGTCAGTGAGCACAACAGCAGATTTTGCCAGTGATCCAGAGGTCTGGAGTTAGGCAATGGGTTGGGGTTGTGTTAAATATGACCACACCCTTAGTGTATAGAAAGCATTGAGTTTGCAGTTGATGTCCCTGAATTTAGACATTATTACATTTCAGTGCTATGGTACTGAAATGTAAATGCATCCTCTATCTAAAAGGTTAGTGAATTTAAGCTGAGCACATGACCGGCTTCATCTACTTTGCCTGTTCTACATAACAACAGTGGCATTCAAACCGACGCATGCTACAGCAGAGGAATGAGCTCTTCCGTGATAACACAGTCACCATAACCATGAGAAATAGAGAAGCCAGAAATAGCTGAACAGGTTCAGCTGCATGCCCACAGAGAGCCAGGGAGATTAGAGTGTGCTTTATGGACGCACTGCAGATCACATTAACGTTATTACATTCAACGGGAATGAGCAGAGAGAACGATAGTGGAGAGAGACGAGCTGGAAGGGAGGGAATGGAGATGAAAATGGGTGAGTGGGCCAACGAGACAGCGGATGGATAGAGAGAGTGGAGGAGTGAAATAGAGCAGAATGAGCAAGTGTGAAAGAAATAAGGGGAAGTCAGTGTGATGAAGGTGAAAGGTTAAACTTTTGTAAGTGAGAACCTGAGATGTTGATAAGGGAAAAAATGGGATATGAGGAAGAGGAGAGAATGACACATTCTGTATCTGGACTGATCCCAATAACCGGAGACCAACTGCAGAAGACTGAGGGTGGCAGTCAGATGGTGGTCAGCTACTGCTGCCCCCACAGTACACAATCAACCGCAATGATGAACTCCTGACTGTTAATATACTCAACAAGCCATAGCACCAAAGCAGTGGAGGCTGAAATCAAGAAGTTAAAGGTGAAGAGGGTGACATGAACTTAATGCAGGGTTTTCATCTGTGCTTAAAGGGCCCTATTTTAATGATCTAAGCGCACAGCATGAAGCGCCTGGCTCAGGTGCGTTTATGGCGTGTACAAATCCACTTTTGCTAGTTTAACTGTGGAAAAAAGGGTCCGTGCGCCAGGCGCATGCATAAAAAAATTTGTACTTACTATCTTAAATAATCATAGGTGTGTTTTGGGCGTAACATGCAATAAATCAATCAGAGTGTGATCTTCCATTCCCTTTAAAAGCCAGGCGTGTTTGTACCTTGGCACATTGCTATTATGATGGCTGATTTGCTAAGCAGGAAGGAGAGATTTTCAGGAGAAGAAACTGATCTGCTCGTGCGTGAAGTGAAAGCGTGTGAGCAGATCATATCATATACTATTTCACATTGTAATATTTTTATTATTATTATTATTATTTGTAATCTTTTGCATGTTTGTGTGCTGCTGCGCGTCCCTGTGTGTGTAATAAGCATAGTGTGCGGGCGCTGTGCACAAGCGTAGGCGTATTTAACTAATGGGCTGTTAAAATAACAATGAAATGCTGCGTTATGGACTTTAGACCAGGTTTTTGTTGGTCAATGGCGCAATCACGTTCCGCTGCCTCAAGATAGCAATACGCCCAAAGAGGGTGAAAAAGGCCAAAAGTAAATGTAAGGCCTTGACAAGAGTTCAGATCCGCCCCTACAGGAAATAACCATCCAACACAAATTTCACCCTAAAGTATTTTGTGTGAGTAGCTGGATACGTGGTTAAACCTCATTAGCTCTTACCAGTGTGTACTTCGTCAACAGCAATCCCACCAATCAGTCCAAAAACGTACTAGTTAGAGAGGAAATGCCCTAAACATATTCTTTGTAAACCTTTACAATCTTTCCCTAAAAGAGGGATTTTGAGAACATTAAAATCGACCTGAACTTGTTTTTGGCTGTTGTCCATGTTTTCATCTTAAACTTTCACCCTCTAATTAGGTGTTTTCACTGCATCAAAGTTAATAGGAACATTTTGGTCGCCTACAAATGTTTTGTTCAGCGTTCTGCCAACCAAGCTAGCTAGCATCCGCTAGCGTTAGCTGGTAAGTTAAGAGAAAGTCTGAAGATTTTTTGGACAGATAGTCTAGCTAGCTGTCTGGATTTACCCTGCAGAGATTTGAGGATCAGCAACCATAGTCCTCATAAATCCACTGGAGTATAGAACGCAAACACAAAGAAAGAGGGTCATCTGGCGGAATTTCCGGCGGTACCGGAGCAATCCCGAAAGTGAAACGTTGTGTATATAGACTACAAATCACCTAATAACTTGCTTTCAAGTCTTGTTTGAGTGTGGATTTAAAGGCTGGAGTTGCTTGATCTTGGTTTTTAAAAATGAGTGAATCTGACTTGAAGCAAATCCCGGTTGTTTACTGTTTTATTGTTAATGTTTAAAACTGGACTGTGTGAGCTGATTAGAGGAGAGCAGCGGGAGGCACTGGCTGATGTGTGTATGACGAAGATGAGAGAGAGGAAATGCTGGGAGACAAAGAGGGAACAGGAGACAGAGGGTGTGGAAGAGCTGATCAGGATTTGGAGGGACAGACGGTTTAAACAGCAGGTGTGGCCTGTCAAATTTCACCGCACAGTCCAACAGATCAGGTTGGGGGGTGGGCTGATGCTGTCCAATGGCTGTTATTGTAAAATCGGCAACAAGAACACCACTATAATTTGTGTCAGGGGAATCAACTGATTGATGACATCATGGACTGCAACAGTGTGTTGTCTCAGGCTTTTATTTTGCCTCCCACCGCACTATATGCTGTTAAATGACTTCTGCTGACCATTGGGAGAGCTGGAGACTGAGCTGATGTAATTTGTGTTCTGAAATATATGAACAAATGCAATTTGGTGTCAAATTGAGCAAACATGTTTGGAAAGTACACTCTAAGGTGGAGTAATAAAAGGATTCCTACACTGATGAAATGAGAAGTCTGCGTTCAGCTAAGAAATGATGAGGAAGATGGGGACAGGTTTCATGTGGAACAAGTCGTTATTGCTTAATTTTCTGTTTTCCACACTTTCAATATTTAACAAACAAACCTATACATTACATAATGTTAGTCCCACTATGGTGAACGAGATGAAAAGCCGTAGCTGGAAGACCGGCCTGCAGGTTCACTGTCAGCTTCAACAGCAACAGAGAGAGAGTTGTGTATAAGACGAGGACTGTGTATCTGCGTCGGTGGGTTGTATCTCTACAGCGCTATGGAGTAAGGTCTGGCTACTCCACAGATTCATTCTGGAAATGAGAAAAAAACACTCAGGTACAAACTTGTTTTGGTGGAACATTTCCAAAAGACAAGGCCACATACAATATTAAATGAAATTAACTGTTGACACAATACAGTAACGTGAGCTATTTAAATTGACTGGACTAGTACAGTGCCCGTTGAAAATGTGCCTGTTTGGAACGGGCTGATTGCTTGGCCTATGATATTGCTGCTCGTAGAATTCTTCAAAACCAGATTGTACCCCAAAATTACTTACAGAAGGACCCCAAACCATGAGAGCCAATCAGCACATATCTGCGTTAATCAACCACCAGAACCGGACTGTTTGTAGCTATGTGTGTGCAGAGAGAGAGAGAGAGAGAGAGAGAGAGAGAGAGAGAAACGGTGTTGTCTCGTGACATGATTGCTAACCAGCAGAGGTGTTAATTCCCATACAGGTTTAGTGGCTTGACGGTTAACAGTGAAGTAGGGGATTTTATATGGGTATAATAGGGGTATTTTGGCGACGGTAATGTATTAGTGTTGTAAATTAGCAGTAGACTTAATTTACCTGTGAAGGAATAATCTCCGAGATTACATTATGTTCGGCTTCTGTTTAGAAGTGGTGAATGTAAGCTACAGCTCACAGCAACTTAAGTATAGTGTCTGGCTGTTGTTTGATATTTAGTGTTGGCACATGTCTTTTTATTGAGTTTCAAGATATTAGATAATAGAAAAGCGTAGGGCCTTTTTCATTATTCCACACACAGTTGTGATGTTCTTTTCAGCTATCTGCTCATGCTCCAGGAAAGTGAAGAAAAGGTTTGGTATATCCAGCAATCATGTAGCTAACGTTGGAAGCAGGAAAAGAGTCAAAGGCGGTAATGATTGTACCGTCACGTGACTCAGCGGCACCAGGCAAACAAACAAGGAGCCAGGCTCTGCAGCGGCCAGCACCACACACACATAAGCAGGACAGAGACAGAGCAGAAGAATGGCAGAGAGGAAGAGGAGCGCTGTGTGGCTATATTTTCAGGCCAAAAATGAAACAACGGCAAGCTTTATAATTTGTAAAAAGGCTGTAAGATACAGTGTTGACACAACAAATTTATACAAGCATATGAAAATCCTGTTCTGGGTTTTAATTTATTAATAATCCAAAGGGAAAATCACAAAACCACTTAAAGGTCATGAAAATTCATTCAGATTTAGCAATTTGATGATGCGTCCACCTTAAAGGTACAATATGTAACATTTCTGCTTTAAAATGTCTAAAAATGACCATACCTATGTTATATATTTTTATGAGTTGTGTTCTTACACTATCCCAAATGTTTCCACCAAATGTCAAACCCAGAGAAATCTGTTATTTTATTTTCAGACACGGCACGTTTCCTTTAGTCGCCCGTCAGTGGCGTCATATAACCTTTCACCCTCCAGTTACTCTAACTTCCGTCAGAACACTGGCACCAAGATGATACGTTCAGGAGTAATTGTAAATCATGCAATGTCACAGAAAAAAAATACTTGTAACCGTAATACTGCTTTTTTTTTGGCCATAAAGCATCATTTTGTGATTAATTACATCCCACTTTTTATCACAGTAATACAACAGATACCTTATTTATTTTGAAAGTTCAATATCGACAAGTAGCTAACATTGATGCTAATGCTTTGTGGGTAACATTATGAGGTTACAACATCATTCAACACGCTTTAGTATGACTGTTTCGACCACAGTTAACAGGACTGGGCCAACCCACGAATAACTTCACTAGCAACGTTAACTGTATAGATAGACGATTAATCTAATGCTAATTTAGCCAGCTAGAACACCCCGGTCTGTCAGCCTCACTCCCCCGGCGCAGAGAGACTCAGTCGGGGATGACAGCTGACAACAGCCCCGGGACATATAGCTAGCTAGCTATCGTTAGCCCCCAGTCAGCTATCAGCCAGCTACTTTTATTACAGCAACCCCCCGGCCAGAACTTATCTCCAGTGCCTGGTGCTTACGACGCTAACGGCAGTTTAATTAAACGTCGGGAAACGGACCATATCAGACCAGGCACCGAGTCACAACAGCGGCCATCCATAGAGTTAGCTACATCTCCGCAGCGCTACCGGTGTATGTGCTGAAAATCTCCTCCCTGCCGAATTTCTCCCCTCTTCGCGTTAAGCTGTCTTTACGGTTAGCTAAATTAACCTGACAAAAGGTGAGTTAAGCACCAAAACGAAAAGTTAAGATTACTGAAAAGTGAAGGGGAGATAATTCCGGGCAGCTGGGAGATGTTCTGCTGCTGCACAACCGGCATCGAACGTCCTGGTTGCGCGCTGGGCGGAGATTCCCCTGACAATCCCCACCCACACCTGTCTCTCAGCCTCGTTTAGTAGCTAGCTAGCGTTACAACAAACCCCGTCCGCCCCGGTGTTGAAACGATCCAAAAGGTGACACTGATATGTGAAATATTTTGTGTTTTAGCTGCTGGCTACTGTTAGCTTGCTGGCTCACGAGCTAACTGGTCAGCTACAAATAAAAATCTAATCAAGAAAAACGTAATTATGTTGGGGAAACTGCAGCTATTTTATTAGAATGAATAAACGTAACGTGAATAAACTTGAACGGGTAAACTCGTCCGTGAACTGATGCATTCTAACTGGCAGCGAAGGTGTTTAACACTTAAAACTCCCATAATTCCACGCAACTTCCCAACGTCATCAAAAGTCCAGTTTTACCGTCCATTGTTTTGGTTGAGAGACCCCTAGTGGCAGAAAGTTACATATTGTACGTTTAATTATTAAAAAGTATCGGTATCGTATCAGTATTGGCGATACTGGCCCTGTATTTACTTGGTATCGGATCGATACCAAACTTTGCAGTATCGCAAACCACTACCCTTAAGTTACCAGCTTAAGCTGTTAGCTAGTTGGGTTGGCAGAATGCTGAGCATGAAGACATTTTTAGGTGACCAAAAGATTCCAGTTAAAGTTGCTGAAGTGAAAACACAGTGAGGTCAAAGTTTAAGATTGAAACACGGACAACAGCCAAAAACAAGTTGAAGTGTATTTTAATGTCCACAATTTTAGCATGGTTAGCATTGCCAAGCCTCTGTCCTGATTGACAGGTCCTAAAGCATCCCCTGCTTTATCGTCTGTTTAAAAGAAGAAGGGGAGCATCATTTACTAAACAAACATCATGCTGTATTGAAGAAGGCTTGAAACTAGCGAATGAGATCATAACCTCATTATGAAAATATTTACTGAGGTAATAAATCAAGAAAGAAGTAGGCTCATTTTCTCATAGACTTCTAAAGAAACATGCAGCCAGAGGAGTTGCCCCTGCTGGAAATGAGATAGAATGCAGCTATAAGGAGATTCAGCATAGGGAGCAGCATTCAGGCCGGAAGCTTCATCCATTATTTTTACAGTCTATGGATTTAGGTTATATAAGTGAACATGCTAACACATATTTGAGGATCACTGGATGGCACAGCGACGAGGAAAAAGGAACCCCCCACAGACCGGCATCGCTGTGATCAACGGCTGCGCCACCTTGATTAGGGAAAAGAATTGTGCTGTCACATAAGGAGAGAAACAGGAAAATGCTGAGAAGATAAGAAACAACTGAGATTTGAGGCACATAAGATAGGCCTACGTGTGTATTTAAAAGACAGGATAAACAGTGTGGTTATTATGGCACATTATTATTGGCTGTTTAAAACAATTTTAGTCATAAATTGTTAAATGTTTGCAATTTCAATTTCACAACATTTTATATGGGAGCATTTTTTCTTTCCACACTCAAAAAGCGGTAGATTTTTGCATTCCTAAACTGTTTGAATATCAAGCCTTTAGTGAGTCTTTTAATGGCTCATGCTTTTGTTGCTGGAGAGAAATGTGTAGCTGTTATATTTCCCTAAGTTGAGTGGTCATTTTTAGCTCCCACTCTCCACTAGCACATGTCTTTGCCTGCAGTGATCTTGGCAGCCTTTTGAGCCAATTGTGGTGCCCTGCAGTGACCTGGCAACCAGTGCGGCCAATCACTGCACCCTGAAAAAATTTAAAAATGCACGCAGAGCCATACAGTAGCAGAATGCCAGTGGAAAAGATGTCTGGATTCTTTTGTTGAAATATAATGCAGATGTGAAAATGTTAATGAGGCTTTCTGGAGAAATGCACTTACCTTAAAAAAGGACACAAATGGTCACTGGTCACTTTTAGGCTAAGAGCCTTCTTAGAGCTGAAGATCTTTGCACGGTCAGGTTCGTTTGGGTTTGGTCTTAATGTCTATCATTTTACGTTTATCAGTGTTTTAAGCCCCCAACGTCTCCTTCCAGGCAGCGCTTCCTGGAAGGAGATGTTGGGGGCTTAAAACACCATAGAGCTAATTTTACACGGGCTTGGGGCGAGCTCGGGCTTGCGTTCCGGGTTGCGTGGTAAATGAGTTTTACCATGTGTTTCGATTAGCGCAAAAATGGATGCTGAGGAGGTGAAACAGAGGCTGGCATCTGGAGGACTTATTTAATTTCTTTGTTCCAACTTCCATGTGGCCTATAGCCTATGTTAGTCATGAATAAATTATGTTAAAAAAATTATAAATTACTCATTCTTGACAAAAGGCAAAAGAGCTTTTGAATAATGTCGGGCTGTAAACGGGTTTTTAAAAAGCTGTCAATCAAAATGTACTTTTCGGGCTCGGGGCGAATTTTGTTGGGCTTCGGCCTTGTCGGGCCTAACTTTTAAGGCCTGATTACAGCTCTAAGCCTTCTTCCTGGCTCTATTCATATTAAGTAGAAGTTAGTCTTGCATTGTCAGCCCTATCTCCAAAGCGCTATGGAGCAACGGCAATGTGACGGCTACTCTACGGCTACTCTAAAGTGCTCACATGTCCGCCGACACACCAACGCTGTTCAGGTAGGGGCTGTAGCTCAGACCTTGGGCTTACGTGTGTAATAAGGTTTATGTTTAAATAACAATAAAGCCCTGAAGGTTAACTTCTAACTTGTGTGCCGACCACAGTTAACACAAAGGACAAACGCTGAGCTAACTTTAGTTAGCTTGGCCAAACAGTGAATCTACAATGTACTTGTGATAACTAACCTGACTTCTCTGGATATTCAATCTCCTCCGTTTGGCACAACTTTCCGACAGTGCTGATGCTAAGGCATGACGCAAACGTTAATGTAAAACTCTTTTCTCTGTTATTCTTCTTCTCTGTCTTCTTAATAAAAAAATCGGTTGAGTGGTTGCTCAACCTATTATTTGCCGATATGCACGTTCACACAAACACACTGCTCTCTAATTACAGTATACTAGTGGAATGGGATTTGGATGAAGTTTTTATTGCAGGATTACTACAATGTTACTATATAATGAGAATGTACAGCTCTACATGCTCTTCAGGTGGTCCTCTTCTTCTGAGTGCAGTACATGAAGTGAAATTGGTAATGAAGTAAAATGTGTTATCTGACAGGGATTGGAAGTCCATGCCCTGGATGTTTCATCTCATCTCATTGTCACTTTGAGCCTTTGCTTTATTTTAGAACAACCCTAAAGGCTCACTTTTGAGCCGGGACAGAAAGCTCATGAATATCAGATGCAGCCTGCAGCTCCTGGAGTCCTATCAAGACCATCGCACAAGCAAGCACTTAAAGAATCCTTCTCTTCCATTCACACACACCACTTTGTAACTGCCTCTGTTTAAAACCCCCAGGTGTAACAAGCCCATCCACTTTCATTATTGTCATTAACAGATGTCAGCCACAGTCTGCATATGTGTGGCTTTAGCATCCATCAGGGGGGTAAAAAACACTTCCTGTCTTTAGGAAGTCGCATTGTGAAGCTTACACAATCTGGTGATTAAGGTGTCATCTTTCCACATTCATCACCCCTGGTAAGTAGTTTACTTTAATGACATTGTGTGACACGTGTCATTGGCATTGTTCTCATACAGCAGGTCAACAATAAAGTCAGCAGCTCTGGGCTCAGGTGGAAGGAAGATGGATGCCTGCTCATGGTTACAGTAACACTTACTGCATATTATCATCTCAAACCATATGTACAAGTCAGATGCTGTACGTGAGCATACATTTTTCCATTCCGCATAGCAAAATATAGAATAAGGGTGAGTCTCATGAAAACTGCTATGTCTGCCCGGTTCAGCTCTGAGATTTTCTCGCATTGCACAATGCTGTAAAGGAATAATTTACGAGATTACGTTATGTTCTGCCTCTGTTTAGAAGTGGTGAATGTAGGCTACAGCTCACAGCAACTTAATACTGTGTTGGCAAATGGCTTTTTATTGAGTTTCCTCTTAGCAAAATAATAGACACTGAATTGATCCCTGGCCCTGCAGACCCATGTCGAAGTGTCCTTGGGCAAGACACTGAACCCCAAGTTGCCCCTAATGCTGCGCATTGGAGTGTAAATGTGTGTGAATGTTTATCTGATGAGCAGGTGGCATCTTGTACGGCAGCCTGTACTATGTAAAAGTGCTTTGAGTAGTCGTTAAGACTAGAAAAGTGCTATATAAAAACAGCCCATTTACATAAATGAGCATTTGTTTATATGTTTGCCAAAGTTTTCGGGGGATTTAATGTTAGGTAATTATTTATGTCCCGCTGGCTGCCATCATGTTATTATTACCGTTGGCTGCAAACCGGTTACAGGTTTATTGTTGATCATATAACGCTACAGTTTAATTTAGTTAATGTTACACTGGGTTTGAGAGTCTGGGGGATGCGTTGAGTTACAGTAGTTTATAGGCTGTCAGTTGTAGACGCACATTACATGGTTGTGCTCTGTAAGTGAAAAACAGGTTAGTTATTAACTTCAGCAATACTTTCCTGATAACCTGAGTACCTCAGTATTTGGGATGTACTGTACTGTATGTTCATCTTACAAGGCAAAATACAGTTATTAACTTGAAAGTAAAGCATTCTTGGTGTTTTTGTCACGTTTACACTGATACTATACCAAACAACTAATCAAAGCTGATACTGTATGATAATAGATAAATGAGTGATAATAACATATTACATGCTTTAAACTCCTTATATATAGCTATGCAGTGTTCTGAGCAGCCTGGATGGAACGCAGCAGGTGATACAACACTCATTAGAACCACAACAGACTTAGACTGGAGCTCAACGACTTAGGACTTGACTTAGACTCGAGCTCAGAGACTTGTGAGCATCTCTGTGACCAGTATGCTGTAGAACCGTGCTCTAGCTTTGAGCACTGTTCTCCCAGCAGCTTTTTGGTTGTTTTTGTACTGTTATTGCCATGGCTGACGTTGGTCTCTGGGGCTGAAAGCTGCATACCAATGTGGTTTCATGCAGCCAACCCTGACAGGACTCAGTTTTGATAGACAGTAGGGATAGATTGTTCATCTGTGCATGAAATACAAAAAAAGAGAGAGCCAGTCTGGTTTGCATGTAATTCCACCGCATTAACTTAATTCAAATCAGCATCTGTTAAATTGGGATAGAAATGAATGTTTCATTGAATGATTGATGAGTGTAAGAGGGAAGACAGACAAATTATTTTCCTGATAGATTATTATTTCCTGATAGATCTACATCTATCAGGTAGAGATATTCTCTTTGTTCAAATTGGCAAATCTTACAATACCTTTCCAACCAACCCAGTCTCACTGCAGTTTGTGAAATAGTCATGAAATTTAATCTATAGATTCATGTACATGAACACGATTAACCCGTTTTTTTTTTGTGATGCTCAGCCCAAATTTCAAACTAATGTATTTCAATAGGAAGCATCTTTCGTGTCTACACCACATAGCTTTATGGCTTTGTGATTTTTGGAATATTTAGGACTATATCTTTAATCAACATTTATTCTCTAGATGTTATCATGGTTTTATCACGCATTCTCATGTACGGGCAGGGGCGTAGCACAAGATCCTGGGCCCTATGCATAGGCAGTCCTGATGAAATAAAAAAAAAAAATGAAAATTTAGCCTTTACCTCAGATTACATGTATAACCAAATTATAATTTGAAAGTGTATGTTCTGCTCTTTCAATGGGTTGTCTCAGTCCGTTTTTAGCACTAACAGTCGCAGAGATATTTAAGCAGTTCAACCATGGATTTCGTTTTCTAGTTTGTGCTCACCTTTCTTTGAAAAGAAGTCAGTTACCAATTGTTTCCCCTCATTTTGTTTTCTCTCCTTCTCCTGTCTTTCCTTTCTTTTTTGGTAGCATGATTTGGCTTTCTTTGAGAAAGACATTTCTACAGCAGAAGTTTGCGCTCCACCAGACGCTCAACTGAACTAGCTAACGTAAACAAAATGCGTGCAGATGGACTAAACCATTTGGCGCATTAGCAAGGGATGGGTGAGACCTTAGTCTTTTTTTGTTTTTTGTATACAAATGTAGTCAGTCAATCAACAAAGTTATTCAGCCAATACACTAACTTTACATTTCCTGACATGCATTATGAAATTTAATTAGGAAATGAAAATATCCAGGTAAAATAAAATATGTTCCAGACTTTTCAAAGGTCCTCTTTCCCCTTGGGCCCTGGTAATCAGTATTGGTTTTACCCCCAGTCCGACGCCCCTGTGTATAGGTTTGTATGATATTGTTCAAAAATGTATGCACACTAAAATGTAAGATATCGTACGAAAATAGGAGACCGTCGGCTGGTCACGTGACACTGGCTGGTCACGTGACGCCAGCAAGCGCTATAGAGCTTTTTGACGCCGGCTACAGACCTCCGTCACAGCTCGGTCGCATCAGCAGCAGTTAGTAGCTGTGTTTAGCCGCTACAGAGGTCTGTGACGCCGGCTACAGTGCTCCGCATGGTGCTCTGTCGTTTCAGCAGTTCTGGGTGGTTCACTTACCTGAAAATAGGTGACTGTGAGCTGCCGGTCATTTTTGCGGCCACAAAAAGTGAGCGTTATGCGGCGACGAAAAGTTAAGTTAAGGCACCAAAACGATTAGTTAAATTTAGGAAAAAGATCGTGGTTTGGATTAAACACTCCCAAGGGACACGCATTTCTCCAGGAAGCGAACTCTGCTCTACGGCTTGAAAGTCAGGTGTTTTAACACCCACCCACCCATCCACCCCGACTTCCTCCCTATGTGGCCAGCCGCGTTCTTATACAGCAGCAGTCTATGTGGTGCATACAGCAAAAATAAAACATTGAGTACTCACAAATTATAGTGCAAACTTTTGAGAACAGGCTGTATTGTTGGGAGTTGGGAAATACGGCCATGCTGCCATGGACTTTTGCTCTGGCCTCAGTCTAGACTTGGTCTTCTTTGGACCTGGTCTTGACACACATTCAGCTGGCCTGTCATGGATTTCAGCTAGACGTGTGCTGTCCTGAGTGCTGCCATGCATACACACTGTGCATGTTACAGTACATAGATTAGAACGTAGCTGAAAATAAACTGGAACGCAGCAGCAGGAAGGAATAGTAACATGTCACATATGATATTGTTTGGAAGCTACCCTGCAGGGCTTTAGTGCTTGGGCAAATATAGAAATGTAAAACTTGGTTAGAGAGGAGAGAAGGGGGAAATAGAGACAATGAGTAGAAGACATCAGAAGAGATAAAACAAAGAAAGCTATAAGGGAGAGAGGGAAAGAAGAGTTATCATTCCAGCAGCTCTCTGTTTGATCAAGTGTTCTACTTAACACAATTGGGCCTGTCAGTTTCTTTTTTTTACTATGACATTGTTCAAAATGTCATTAGAATTCATTTACGGAACGGAAAGATTCATGCAAGTGATCACTATTTCTTAGTTTTACAGTAATGTGGTGAAGACTTGATAACGCACAACTAATCAGGAGGTAAAAACACTCTACTGCCAAATACACCCTACACTGAACATAGTGATTAATATATAAACACGGCTGGATAGTGAGCCACTGCTCCAGGGGCCCCAGCCTGCAGCATGTCTGTGGGGCAAGGACTTTGTTATTAATTAGTAATTTTAATAATTACAAATTCGGTTAAAAAAGGAGAGGGCCCTAAGGTGGCTCCTGCATTTTCTCATAGAGATTATCAGTGGAGGCTGTCCCTCCGCCCTCTAGTGGCCTGTAGTAGTTCTGACGAGAGCAAAGCCGGAAGTAAGTTGAGGAAGTAGAAGAGCGGCAAATGACCTGTTAAAGAGGTAGGTTGGGGGGTGGGGGGATGGATGGGTCAAACAAACACAGGACTTTCACCCAGTAGACCGGGGTTCATGTCCTGAAACGGAATCAGAGAGGTTTGTTTTACTTTACAGAACAAACGGAGCTACGTCATGTTCTGCATCAGTAACGTACCGTCTAATTTTAACCCAAACCACAATCTTTTTCTGAACTTAACTAAGTAGTTTTGGTGCCTGGGGGGACTGAATGCAGGGTCACACATTGCAAGACTACAACTAGATTTGTGCAAAGCGTTAACTGGTAACTTAAGGGAAAGTCTGCAGATTTTCTGTTCTGCCGTACATGCAGATGAATGTCTCCAGAATCCGGAGGTCTGTGTTTATCTGCCAGTAAATCTCCAGTAGGATGACATGCTTCAGAAGGGTTGAAAATCAAACTTTCTCTGTTTAGCATTTAGCTCTAGCCATTTGCTGCTTCCTGTTTTATGTCGGAGGGAGCGCACCCATTGGTTGTTGACAATGTTCACATGATTTAACTTACTATCTACCAAGACTTACGATAATATCAAACACGTTTGATTTTGTCAGAACGTCAAGACAGGAAAACAACCTGGACTGAGTTTTATGACCACTTTAAACCAACGATTGAGACAACGGGAGCACACCACAACCTTAGCAAGACTCTCATGATTTCATTCAGATATAGGCAATACGTCTTCGACAGTGGAATCGCTTGAAAAGTGGTTTGGTGTAAAGTCGGCATAATTTGTTTTGCCTCATGCATTTTTTGGATGATTATGGTAATCAACCAATGTTTTTTTCACCCATGTTCTTGAACTGCACAAAACATGTAGAGAGGTGGTTACGGGGGGAGCACATACAGAGCTAAGGACCTAGACATCATGGAGAGCAGATCCAGGTCCTGGGTATTGTGTCCTGGGAGGGGTTAGGTTTAGGCTGCTAAAACACTTTGGTTAAGGTTAGGTTAGAGAAAGATTATGGTTTTGATTGAATATTACCAAATACATCCTTTCTCTTGCTTCAAGTCAGACTTTTCAGCTCAACCAAGATGAGTTGCTATATCACAGAAGTGAAGGATTTGATTTAACGTGTTTAGCAGGAATATTTTGCAACTTTTATGTTCTATAAAAATGTTTCCTGCCTGTGCTAATAAAGCAACCCTATCATCAGACAAATATTGATATTGGACAATTCTGTAAAGTAAGGGAGCCTAACTGATAATTAAGGGGGTCGAGCTGAGGCAAGTAAACCACTTGCTCAAGGTTAGGAAAAGATCATGGTTACAGTTTCAAATACATCACAATTTAACTGTTAGGTCTCAGCCAATCCAATGGTGGTTGGATACGTAACTGTCATCCACCAGCCCAACCCCCAAACCCTCACTTTCTGCTTTGCTGCATTAAGAACACTGGATGCTTTTTGCATTAGCACTGAGCATAAATCATGTGCTGCCAGTATGAGCTAATTCCAACGGATACGTTATCAAGAAAAACTAAAGTGGCACTTTTATATTTCTTACAAAATGTTTTTGCAGAGACTAGTTTTTATAAAGGGAAAAACTAGTTTTAAGAGATCAAAACTTCAATTAGTATTATGAACATATTAAAAATATCTCAAACCCACCGACATCCAGCAAGCCTGGGCAGAGTAATATTCCTCTGCTCTCCATATGCCTGTTAGTTTCAGGTACTCTGGGCCAAATGGGTTGAGGTTAGGTGTATGGGGGCTAGAAATGGGCCCCCAACTAATGTATGCCCAGCAGCCCTGTAGCGGTTTAATTTAACCCTGTATATGAACATAGTCTTTAGAAACTCATGCCTTGTACAATTTATAGCACATAGATGACCTTCACCTCAAGAAGAAAGAACAGAAGTAGATGAGTGAACTATCCTGTAAGCTCCTTATTGAATCCACTGAACACCAGCAGCTCTTTAAGCACTTCATCATGAGTGCTCCATTTTACAAAATTACACAATTATTTATGAAGCCAGAATCACTTATCAGCTCTGTGTTATTCAAATGCATTGAGGGAAAAAAAACTCCAAACGGATCCAGAGGCATAATAGCACCTCGTCGTCTTCCCAGTTTCATGTCCTGCTTTAACAACTCTGAAGGCACAGTAAATGACAGCACAGTTTGTTGATAGAAAGCTGCTGGAGCTGAGGGACGTGGGGGACAGAGATATATGCCTCTCTTCTCTAGCTGCATGGGTAATCCCACATAGATGGCCAAACAGATAGGAGGAGGCACAGAGACATACATATCAACCTAGCCAAGAAAATGAGAGCCGGTCAGGTACAGAGCTGTGCCTGCAGAGGGAAATAGGACAGAGACAGACAGACAGACAGACAGACAGGCATCACACTGCACCAGCAGAACAGCACAGACTCAAAGGACAAAAATAAATCATAATAAAGAGAGAGGGATCGGTGTCAGCCCTTTACTGTGCTGATACATTATTTAAGATACAAGCAGCGCACACACACACACACACACACACACACACACACTGGAATGCATTAAGCACTCTCAGAAGAGACATAAAGAAACATGTAAATGTAGGAGTATGTGAAGGAGAGCTAGACATTATTCATTGTGGCTCAATAAGATCTCTGACATGTTGATTTGCTGAATTAAAAGATTGTATTTGATGTATGAAAAAGACAACAATGAAGCAACTGAATAGATGAAATTTATAAAGGCACAATTTTGCACCATAATAACACATGATTGGAAACATAATCTTAGGTCGTATCTACAAACTGTGTAATCACTTTATGAGAATTACAATGTCCCACCTTTTTGGAAAACCATACATATTTTACAAATAGAATAATCACATATGTCATAATATAAATACATATGCTAAACACTGAGCAAGATGGTGGATAGCGTAAACAACAACTGCTAAAGTGAGTTGTTCAAAACCCTTTTTAGTAAACTCTGTGTACACAAACAATGTTCTCAATGCTCGAGTTCATGTGTAGAGCCCCTGGTGATACTTCAAGCAAAGTTTCATGTTGTGTCGAGCCTTCTTAGTATTTTAAAAATAGCGATTTTGATGCTATCATAGTAGTGCCCCTAACACTCCCATTCCAAAGGCCATTTGACCAAAAACAAGAGTGCCGTTTCCATCCTAATTATGCTTTTAAATGAAAGTTTAACTCGGGTTTATTCACAAAAAGACCCTAAGTTCCATTTTGGCAAGAGTTATGCTTTAACTCCTGATTAAAGCATAGATACTTTTGAAGATAATTTATCCTCTTTTTGTGGCATGTTCACTCTTGACCTTTGAAATAGTAGTTTGTTGATGTTGTTGATGTTTGTTGATCGTGATAACATGATTTGTCCAGAAAGCAGACAGAATATTGTGCCAACCAAATCATGTACTTAGTAATGGATTGGTTATCATGCAGGTCGGTGGTACTATCTGCTACTGGCAGGTGAATGTGAATGTGTGTGGGTGTTAGTTACTGTTTTTGAAAGAGTAACGAATGATTAGTTACTGTTTTTCAGAAGGGTAGTTACTGTTTTTCAGAAGGGTAGTTACTGTTTTTTAGAAGGGTAGCCTAGTTACTGTTTTTGAAAAGGGTAACGAATAATTAGTTACTGTTTTTCAGAAAGGTAGTGACTGTTTTAAGAAGGGTACTTACTGTTTTTTTAAAGGGTAATGAATGATTAGTTACTGTTTTTCAGAAGGGTAGTTACTGTTTTTTGAAAGGGTAACGAATGATTAGTTACTGTTTTTCAGAAGGGTATAATGTTTTTTGAAAGAGTAACGAATTGAATTGCCCCTTGGTGACTAATAAAGTTACCTGAATCTGAATCTGATATGATCTGTATAAAACAGAAGTTTCTATTTTAATCATCTTTTGTACCTACTGAAAAACACCTGTGAACACTGTGAATTTGAAAAAGGTATGTCTATCTTTATTTGAAAATCATTCGGAAAAGCCCATAAATCATTTACTGCATAGTTTTCTCTAAACAAGTTACAGGGCCACCCAAGTACTTAAAGTGTTAGCTTATGGCTACTTTTATAACTTGTAGTATGTGTATAACTTGTATATACTGTATTGTATACCGTATAATTTATGAGTAATCAGGGTTTTCCCTGGGTCAGCGAGGGAGAGATCACTAAAAAGAGCCCAGAACCTTGTATCGAAACTCGGCTTTTGGCAGCGAATTAACATTGGTGGAGGAGAGAGGGGTAGAGAGAGGGGGAGAGAAGGGAGAGAGGGGGAGAGAGGGCGTGGAGCGGGAGGAGGAGAGATAAATGAGCGGGGCTGTGTTAAGGGATTGCAAATTCAAAGTGGTTTGTGAAACGAACATCCCTCCTCCTCTCTCGCTCTCTCTGTCTCTCTCCCTTCGCTCTCTCTCTCTGCCTCCTCCCTCTCCCTCTCTCTCTCTCTCTCTCTCTCTCTCTGTCTCCCCCCCCCCTCTCCCGCTGCTGCTGCAGTCAGCCACAGTGTAACTCAGACTGCGAGGTGAACACATCTCCCTCCCGTCATCTCTCTCTCCTCTCCTCCGGAGGGTTCCAGCAACACTGCGACCACTTTTCATCTTGAGCTCGACCTTGCTTCCAAATCGAGAAGCTCTTCCATTACAACCCATTGGATTATTGAAAACAGACATTTCTCGTGTGTTTGTGGCTTTTCCATACAGCAGTAATGTTGGACAGGAGAGCCGTGAGTATGTAGGCGGATAGATGAGGACGGGCAGGTACAAGACGAGAGGATCCGGTCTCTTCGTGTGTTTCCTCACATGCTCAGTGTAGCTTTGTTCAGAAGGAGGACGCAGGGTCACAGCAATATCTTATCTTACCATAACAGGCTCAGGCTGAATACCACGGAGCCTCCGCCAGTTGAGTTTCAGCACCGTGGAAAGCGATGCGAGCTTAAAGCCTTCCTTAGACTTCATCACCAACCTCGGCTTCATAGTCAAGTTCAGTTAGAAAACAGCAACTCCAGCCACTTCAATAGTTGCATGAGGACCGTTCGGGTATGGCATGCTAGAGTAGATAATAATTGTTCCCACAGTGCTGAGGAGTTCACAGAAGATGGATGATATTGTTTTATAATAATTGCATTTGTCGGTCGGCTGTTAGATGCTATTTTTGCAACAACAAGCAGTCAAATTAAAATTGTGCCCCTCATGTAAATTAGCATTCTAACGAGGGTCCCATCTCTGAGGAAAACCCACCTGTGCCGCTAATGGGAATCCATTGGTCCTGACCCACGCACAGTAAAGCCTGCAGACTCACAGTTGAACAGTACTGGAGGAATAAGCTGCCTGAGCCTTCAGCATCCAGCAGCGATGGCGCGGCTCTGCTCTCTGACCATGACCCTCACTGTCCTCCTCTCCTGCTCCTGCCCGACTCTAGGCAAGAAGAAGCTCTACATCGGAGCCCTGTTCCCCATGAGTGGAGGCTGGCCCGGCGGACAAGCCTGCCTCCCCGCCGCGCAGATGGCTCTGGACCTCGTCAATAAGAGGGCCGACATATTGCCGGAGTACCAGCTGGAGCTGATACACTATGACAGTATGGTGAGTAACTAACAGACTATGGTACTACACAGTCTATTTCCCTTGCTGTATTGACTCGGTTCTTTCCACCTTGACTACATTGTAATGTATGTTGATCAGAATCAGAGTAGTTGGATTGGTCACATGAGACTGCACATGCTGTAGCAGGAATTCAAATGAACAACACTAAAGAAGATGATATGCAACATTTATGCAACATTCATTGAAGCGTTTTCTAACCCATTAAATGCATGTCTGTATGGACTGAATAACAGGGTCGTATGATAATAATGGGTCATACAAAATTCGGAGTTTAAAAAGGAGAAAAAGCATACTACTATCAATGCAGGCACCCTTTGTAAAAGGGTTTAAAGTTTAAAGTAATGGCTTTCTTAATGGTTAATAAATCATTCAGTTATGTGTTCAGAGATATCAGTTACAATCCATTCTTAAAAAAATAACTTTTGGGTTGCCAGGTTATAAAAACTCCCTTTTACTGGTCTGATTTGGACCAAAACTCTTTAACAAGTTACTAACACAGCTGCAGACTTGATGATTTAAACCCTTCACTAATAGCTTACAATCACCTATAACTACAGACCTGAAGGCTAGTTAAAAAGTGTGGGAACCACAAGCATTTATTAACATTTAAAAAAATAATACATAATTACTAGAAGTAAATTATACATGTTTTTTCACAACCTGACAGCAACTTTTATACTATAATCTAAAATATCTTCTATAGGAAAATAGTGATTTATTAACACTTATAAAACAATTAGTTACAACAAAAGGGACAGAAAAAGTTAACCTTACGACGTCTGAAAAAATTACATTATTTGTGTGGTTGTCGTTTGTGAAAGTTTGGAGTCCACACAGCAGACTGTGGCGGTCATATTTATATCTCAACACTGTGATTACCTTTTCCACATCATGTTAGGCCATCATTGGGATAATTGGCAGTCCTCTGTGTGTTGTATGTTTTAAAATGCAACATTCAGGTCATAAAGTAGGTCGCAGCCCCAGAGAGATGTGCTTCTACTGTATAGTAGCGTGTGTGTGTGTGTGTGTGTGTGTGTGTGTGTGTGTGTGTGTGTGTGCGTGTGTGTGTGTGTGTGTGTGTGTGTGTGTGTGTGTGTGTGTGTGTGAGTTTGTTTGTTTGTTTAAGAACAGCAGCTACTGTGTACAGCTTGCACACACACTCTCTGCTAATGGCTTCCTGTCTGCTCACCCTATAAACTTTCCTGCTCGTCTATTTCTGTTGTTTTGCACTCACCCTGAACTCCAAACATTATAAAAGCAACACATCATAATAATTTAAAATGTGATCTGTACAGGAATATAGACCAGAAGACAATGTGGTCGAGGAAACACAATTAGAAACAGAAAGTCAAATAGAAGAGTAGAGACATAAAGATGTGTAGGTCAGGACGATGGATGAGCAAAGAGTGAACAAATGTTTAAAGGAGCCCCAACTTGCTTTTCTATATTTTGTATTTTTGTCATATCTATAATGGTACATGTTCAGCTTTAAATAATGAGGTAAACATATTTAAAAGAAATCCCTGTGAGATAAAGCCTCAGATTTCACACTGTTCTGAACACTCCGGTTTCAACCGTTTTTTCTACTCTTGGTCATCTGCTCGAGGCAGGCACACTACTGCAGTGTTTACATTACATACCCTGCCACATGCTAACGCCAGGGAAACCTGTGCTCTTGGCTGGCGAGGATGTTATTTCTCCACAATTTCAGATCACATTCCTTCCCAGTATTTGGTTTAGAAACTTTAATTGGTGATTTTTCATGGTATGTAAAAACGCATTATGTAATAACAATGCATAATGTAACAAAATGTAATAAATATTCACTTCATTATGTAATAACACCTGCATTATGTGATAATCTGCCGCATTTTGTAATAAAAACCTGAACCCAATATGTAATACATTTCTCCGCATTTTGCAATAAATTATGACATAATGCGGCAGTTCTTACAAAATGTGGGGGTTGCGATTTTTTTTTAATGAAAATGTAACATGCTGCATTATGTAATAACCAACCATGTCTTCATTCACTTTTTATAACATTGTCATGTTTATTTTATAAATGGGTGAGGCTATTTGCACCCCTGGTACAATTAGCAGTGTATGCTATTCGTACCCTGGTGCAATTAGAAGTGCTGTTCGTACCCTGGTGCAGTTAGAAATGAATGCTATTTGTACCCCTGTGCATTTACAGTATCTTGGCATATATTTACACACAGTTATCCATACTACTCATGTATTACACCTTTTTGGAATATTATCGCCCTGACATTCTTACGCTAACCATAACCAATCCCAGTGCTCTTGCCTAAACCTAACCAACCCACAACCAGAGCAGGTATATTCATGAGTCTTCCCCTTCCATGCGGCAAAAAAAAAAATTTGCGTTCGCGGGCTCTGACTTGCGCAATTGCATGCAAATTATCCAATCCAAAATGAAAAAAACAAGATCGCCTCACAGGGGCTTCAAACTCTAAAATTCCCAGACCAAATGTAAGCGTTCTAACCACTCACCTAGCAGCTCTTGCAGGATGTTACACAACTGTTTACCATTTGGTGTCTTCAAGACTCGGTTGCTGGTTAATCATACTGTATACAAAAAATAGGTACTAACTAACAAACTAACGGTTGTATGCTTTCACTGAAGACAGAAAGCGCAATGGGAGTATACATTTTCCGCTAGAAATTCAATTGTTATAAACTTTAGAGACAAAACTTTCCTAATATGCCAGTTTCTGCGGTCCAGGAAGATGAACGTCCGCCATGATTTTGGTGCATGCGAGCAACGTGTTTTTGTTGTTACGTCACAGGGTGTGAATATCTCAGCTGTGTGGCCGAGGCTATTCGTACCGGGGGTGCAAATAGACACTCCATTTATAAATTCTAGCGTGAATCATGCTGACTCAAAATTCATTTTAAAAATATACTATTTGTTCAGTAGGTTAGCATTTCCTTTCATTGGTCAATACACATCACCAAATGTATTACGCATTTATTTATTTATTTTATTTATAGATTTTGACATTTTATTACATAATGCTTTGTTATTACATTATGCGTTGTTACATGGTACAAAGTCCTACTTGTACCTACTTGCATTGCAGTATATAGCAGAATGTACAGAGACAGCAGAGCACAGATGTGAAGACTCCAGAGATACGGAAACGCTGACCAATCAGAGCAGATGGGCTTCTTCGGGAGGGGGCCTTAAAGAGACAGGCGCTCCAACAGAGTGTCTCAGACAGAGGAGCGAAACAGGTGCAGCAGCCATGAGCAGTATGAGGAAAATAAAGTGTTTTTTGAACATCAAAGCATGTAAACATGTTCTAATACAAACACAAAACACAGGTATGAACCTGAGAACAGTTTATAATAGGTCTCCTTTAAGTAGCTTGACATTATTAAAGTCCACAGGCTTACCCTCAATTTCAACTGGTTGCAGAACGTCTGTGGATCTGCTCTGGAACGGCGACGGAGTCATTAAGTTTCCATTAAAGTCGATGTTTGTATTTCCACTGACTGCAGAACGCTTGCGTTCCGACTCCGCTGAGCTTCTATTTTTGCCGGATGCCGGAGAGCTCCGCAGCAATTCAGCACAGGGCAGATAGTGCGGGACAGGAAGTCGAGCACAGAAGCAAAATAAAACATCCGGTTAATTTTGAAAATAAAATACACAGTGCTCACGCCGGATCATATTTCCCTGCTACACCTTGAAAACACAGCACAGAGTTGTTTCCCCTCTACTCCTCTGGATGGAAACAAACTGTTGTTGGTTTTGTGTTACGCCGTTATGCAACAAATCCGGACCTGGTGGGTATTGACGGACGGTGGAGCAAGGAGCTGACACGCAGCGGAGCCGGTCCGCAGACGTTCTGCATTCGGTGGAAATCCCCAGTTAGACAATCATTGTTTCACCAGTCACGGGACACTGGGTTGCCTCAATTGTTTCTGAAAAGTAAAACCAGTTGGCCAAAAATCTAGCGTATTAGAAACAACATGAAATATACCTGTGACACTTGACAGGTTTTGCTGCTGCATGGAATTTAACATCTGATATGTTCTTGTTTCTTAGACCCACACTCTGTACAAACCAGAACTGGTACATTTCAAAAAACGGTAGCACTTCAAATTACGGCACAGTAAGAAGATGGTAATAGTGGGGTAACAGTGTGATATTAAAGAGGTAATATATATAGGTAATAACATGTAATAACGAAAGTGATAACTGGGTAATACATCACAGTAATAAGATGTAATACTGAGGTAGTAAGGTGATAAGAAGGTAACAGATGTAATAACATGCAATTACCAATGTAATAAGTAGGAAAGGGTTCGATGATAACCATATGTATAGCTGGGTAATGGTAATAGTTATATTAATATTGTAATAACATGGTAATAATGGGGTAATATATGTTGATGTTTTCACAGTATTATAGGCTACTATCAGCTATACTACTATAATACCTTCCAAATTAGATAAAAGTTCTTGGAATTTAAAATTGGTAATTACCATATTATAATGCTGATATTCATCCACCCTTTATGTTCCAAACATTTCCCTTTTGTTTCAAGTTAATACTTTACAAATTATATGTTTAATCTTGTGATTTCTTACCTGGAAACACGTCTGGCAGTTTTTGTGTAACAACCATGAATCAGTGCTGCAAAATGCAAAACTGCCTGTTTCTATTTCATTTCATGGTAATATTAGAATAACAGAGGTGTAGAGATTACCTGGAAATGCTTCTGGTAGTTTCTGTGTAACAACCATGAATCAGTGCTGCAAAATGCAAAACTGCCTGTTTCTATTTCATTTCATGGTAATATTGGAATAACAGAGGTGCAGAGATTACCTGGAAATGTTTCTCGTAGTTTCTGTGTAATAACCATGAATCGGTGCTGCAAAATGCCAAACTACCTGTTTGTATTTAATTACATGGTAATAATAGAATAACAGCGGTGCAGAGATTACCTGGAAATGCCTCTGGTAGTTTCCAGGTAATCTCTGCACCTCTGTTATTCTAATATTACCATGAAATGTGTCTTGTCCTGCATGCATGTAACCCTGTGCAATCTGACCAGCAGCTAAACACCTTCCACCATCAAGCACTGGAGACTGGGATCTTCGTAACTCAGTTTATTTGACTTAGAAATGGTGAAACTGGGAAAAAAAATGACCAGTTACTTACATATTGATGAGTCACAAACATTATACAATGATAATTGTAAAAACAATATAACTACACGACACTGTAATGCAGTAGTATATACAGTAGCTAACATGTAAGCTGAAATAAAGGAAATACGTAATGTATTGTTATACAGTGTACATAGTATAACCTATATTTTTTATCTAAATAAACTAAAATATACTTACATGTAGCACAACCCAAGATAATATTGGCAAACCAGCTTAATGAAGCATATTGTCAGTCTAATATGAGCTATAAATCATCATCAAAAATATACATATTGCACATCAAACTTTCTGACAATAATTAACAAAGATATCAGAACAGTGTGTCAGCATCTGTTTCACATACCGAGAATGCTACCAAAGGCATAGAATGTCGAAGATTGAAGTGGATAGTATGAAGAGATGATAACACATGAGGCTGTCCTTCTCACATTCAACTTCCTGACTAAGTCCCATGGTGCAAAGGTCCTACAGTTCTTAAAGCAGACCTGTGCATTGTACGGCCCCCGGGCCACATCCGGCCTGCGTGAGGTCAATGGGAAGTTAGCAATTAAACGTAAATAAGTATACATCATGCATGGAATGCAACTGCATTGCTTTTATTTTGAAGGCGACTTTTTGTTGTTGCTTTTTTTTGTGCGAACGTATGCAGCTTCTTCTTCTGGTTGCAAGTCGCAATTAAAAAGAAGTAGAAGAAGAACAGAAATGTGTTGGAGAGCCGCGGTGCGAACTGAGCTCACAAGAGATGTTAGCATGGACGTAAATGAGCTGTTATCCCTCAAAAATGTCAGCTCATGGGAAGAAAAGAAAGGTCGATACAGAGCGGCGAGTTTTTAACCAAACATGGACTTCGAAGTATATATTTACTGAAGTCAAAGGTAAAGCTGTGTGCTTAGTTTGCTCTCCGCAAACTAAGCACACAGCTTTAGATCAATTCTAAACATGCAAAGAAATACACCAACTTGACTGATGAAGAGCGGGAACGGACATCTTATTTAAAATCTTATTAAATGGAACAAACTGGCATGTGTACAACCGATGGCTGTCCAAATCTGACAGGAAAAAATGTCGGACTTTTGAAGCGGATGCAAGATAAAGTGACTGAAGTGAACTCAGAACTGAAATTGCCATTTTTGCATTGTATTATACATCAGCAGGTGTTGTGTAAGTCAGTGCTAAAACCATGTTATTGATGTTGTAACTAAAACAGTTAACTTCATCAGGGCAAGAGCATTAAATCACAGGCAGTTTGTGTCACTTTTGGAGGAGCATGAAACTGAATATGGTGACATAGGCTACCACACAACTGTCAGGTGGCTCAGCCTGGGCAAGGTGCTTAAAAGAGGGGTATGGGACCTGAGAGCAGAGATTCGAGAGTTTTGTGATATGAAAGGCAAAGACATCCCAGAGATCTCAGATGTAAACTGGATGGCTGATCTTGTATTTGCTGTTGATGTGACTGTACTAATGAATGAACTAAATACCAAACTGCAAGGCAAGGGCCTATTTGCACATGAAATGCACAGCCTGGTGAAGGCCTTTATGAGAAAGTTGCAGTTTCTCTCAAGCCAGTTGGAGGGCAGGGACGTCACTAGGATTGAAAGAGCCCCCCCTGGCTTAGCCCCCAGGGTATTTGTAACTTGCGTTTGCAAAATCTTTGCACTCACATCTTTTTTTACTGTATTAGAGCTACACTTATGTCAACCAGTCAAGAAACCAAGATGTTAACAAGTAAAAAGTGACCAACATATATCCTCTTCTTCCATTTCTACTCTGTTCCTTCTGTCTTATCCTTTAAGATAAAACAAAACCCTGATGCTAATGTAATGACTTTGAAATGCAAATCGGTCACATGAAACAACATCCAAAATGTCCAAAAACTGACTGAGGCCAGACAGCTAATAAGTTGGTAAAGTTAAACAAATATGACAAATAGCTGTACAATAAAAAGAAAAAATAGGCATAATAGGCATCACTGCATACTTTATCATGTAAGATATTAATACGGATCCTATTTAAAGTGGCTTTTGTCTAAATACAATAACCTGATGGCAGAAGGAATACAAGATTTGGAGTAATGATTACTGTATATATGTACTGTATGTAGGATTGCTTTAATTTCATTTTCACGTGTATCTGTGGGCATGTTTTCATCTTTAGCCTAGCCTACATTTAGGCAACATCTACATATTTAATGAATGCAGAAAGTTAAAATGGTTAGAATATAGCTAGCATATATAATAAATATAATTAAATAATTTAGTTTAGGCTATGACCTGCCAGCAAATGCTTATTGTTAGAAGAAAACCAAACAAGCCTTAGACCTATAGACCACTACTGACCTCAATCAGAATCAACTGCTCTGCCAATCTCCTGCTTGTCTTTCTCTCTGCTGAAATATCTTCCATTATCCATCTCATCTGCTCAATGAATTGAAGGATACACCGGTACAATACCATGAACAGGGACCCTATGACATTTAGTTTTCAGTGACAACAACATTGTATCGGGATTGATATTGTTTTAGAATAGGCCTACTATTGAGATAGGCTATATTATTGGCAATGAATAAAGAGTTGTGATTAGCTTGCTAAGTAAACCATTTCTTGTATTTCCCTCGTTCACTCTAGCTAGACTTTAGTTTTCCATAGCAAACCAAAATATCCCCTTTCCTTTAACTCAAGAAAATGTAGCTAAAGGTAAGCAGGTAATTTAAAACAACTTACAATTTCACTCTGTATCACTAGGTGTTAGCGATGGGCATTCCAGCTCTTTTTCGTGAGCCGGCTCGTTTGACTCAGTTCACTGAAAAGAGCCGGCTCTTTTGACTCACAAACGGCTCTTTAAAAATATTCATGTTTTGACTATGATAGGTGTGAAAAACAATTCTAATTAAATTATTAAATGAAATCATACTCACAATGTCTCACAATTTCTTTAAAAATGCATTGATTTGTTATAAAAAAAGAATACTATTAAACATTTGCATTTAAATTACAACTTTTTAATGTATAGAAACATTCAAAACAAATACAATCTGAATCTGAACAACATAATAGAACCCATATTAAAGAAAAATAAATAAATAATAATGCTGCTGTGCTTCCGACTCATTTTCCTGCTTTTGTTTTGTTTTCAGAGCTGTGTGTGTGTGTGTGTGTGTGTGTGATGGCTCGGCCCCTCCCTCATGCCGTATAATTGGTTGACACCTTGTGTATGATTGACAGGAACAGAATGTGAGGCTGATCAGACAGTCAAAACTAATGTGTGCCTATATAATTATTTTTTTGTTCTTTGAATTAGTCAATTATTTAAAATAAAATAAAATTCACTCATTATTTCATTATTACATAATGATTTAATTTCTATAGGCTATATTTTTTAAAATAGAGTCGGCTCTTCGGATATGCGAGCCAGCTCCCGTCGTTCACCTACAAGAGCCGGCTCTTAGAGCCAACTCATTCGCGAACGATCCATCACTACTAGGTGTAATCAATCTTCCTTTCCGCGTGTGTATTGGTGTGTGTGTTTGTGGGGGGGAGGGTTCATAGCGAGTTCAGACCAAAGACTAGTGACAAGACGAGATGAATCCCCCAGTTACTTGCAATGCTCCGGTCTGCAACGCTCTGAAAGCTGCCACTTCACACCAATGCAACGAGACGGTGCGGTACATCATCTTGATAGCACTCTTTGTACTTCTGTCTAAATTCCGACTTTTCGGCTATTTTTTGTAGCTGGATATATATCATTTGTTGCGTCTGAATATGAATGAGGATACGGTTATTGATAAATCGAATTGTTATTGTTGTTCTTATTATTATTTAGGGGGGCTTAGGAACATTTTGGGGTAGCTTTAGCCCCCCTAAAATAGGCCTAATGACGTCCCTGTTGGAGGGTAACACTCTCACCCACATGCAAACCCTGAAAGAAGCCACACCATCAACCGATCACCTTTGCAGGTACTCATCCATGTTAGTGGCGCTGCATGGTGAGTTTTTAAGGCGATTTCAAGACTTCAAAACAGTTGAGGGTGAAATGCACATGATTTCTTCTCCCTTCACCTGCAGTGTGGAAAATGCACCTAGTGATGTTCAGCTCAAACTCATTGACCTGCAGTCAGATACAGTGCTGTCAGAGCACTTTAAGATTTCTATTCTTCTCTCAAAGAGGAGAACTTTCCACAAATGAGGAGGCACACTCAGAAGATGTTGGTTCTCTTTGGATCAACCTACATATGTGAACAAACATTTTCAGTGATGAAGTTTAACAAATCCAGATACAGATCTTTTCTCACTGATGATCACCTGTCAGCTGTCCTTCGCATATCCACCTCAGACATTGATGACATTTCTCACTGAACAAGAAAAAGAACTGAAAAACAGCAAATGAGGTAGTAAGATGTTCTTTGAAAAATGGCAAAAATATGAAAATTTTGTTCACAATTGCTTTGTGAATGCTGTTCAAATAGTGACATAATGTTGGCATTTTGTACTATGTCTGCTTGACTTTTTCATGTTCTAAGAAAAAAGTGAAAAAAAGCTAATTCTGTAGACTGCAAACAAAACAGTAATAGCACTTTGTAAAGTTAATTGAATGCTGTTCTTCGAAAAATGGCAAAAAACATGCACATTTTGGTCATAATTGCATTAATGGATGTTGATTTAAATAGTGACATAATTGCATTTTGTACTACTTCACTTTTTTCATGTCCTAATCATAAAATGTGTGCCCTAACCAGTCACAGTTCATCAAAGACCTTACAGTTTACTGCATTTTCATAAAGAGATAAAATTAATATTGAGTAGAATTGAGTTTAGCCTATTGGTCCGGCCCACCACAACAGTCCCTGTTTCTCATGTGGCCCCTTGGGAAAATTAATTGCCCACCCCTGTCTTAAAGGAACACACACGCATGTGGAACAAACTACTGCCAGCAATGGGAGAAGAAAAACATTTAAGTGAACTAATGTCCTGATGGGGACAGAACAAAATTGAATAGAAACAGGTAGTTTTGCATTTTGCAGCACTGATTCATGGTGGTAACACAGAAACTACCATGACGTGTTTCCAGGTAAGAAGTCACAAGATTAAACATATCATTTGTAAAGTATTACCTTGAAACAAAAGGGAAATATTTGGAACATAAAGGGTGGATGAATTTCAGCATTATAATATGGTAATTACCTATTTTAAATTCCAAGAAGTTTTATCTAATTTGGAAGGTATTACGTTGATAGTAGCCTATAATACTGTGAAAACATCAATATATATTACCCCATTATGTTATTACAATATTAATATAACTATATTACCATTACCCAGATATAATATATACTTTGTTCCACATGCGTGTGTGTTTCATTAAGAACTGTAGGATCTTTGCACCATGGGATTTATTTAGGAAGTTGAATGTGAGCAGGACAGCCTCATGTGTTATCATCTCTCCATACTATCCGCTTCAATCTTCGACGTTCCATGCCTTTGGTAGCATTCTCGGTATGTGAAATAGATGCTGACATACTGTTCTGATATCTTTGTTAATTATTGTCAGAAAGTTTGATATGCAATATGTATATTTTTGATGATTGATAGCTCATATTAGACTGACAGTATGCTTTAGTAAGCTACTTTGCCACTATTATATTGGGTTGTGCTACATGTAAGTATATTTTAGTTTATTTCAGTCCCTCCAGAAAAACGCGATTATGCGATCACATAATTCAATGCATAATCAGCCAAAGTCCGCATATTTATGTGGGGCCCGCATTTTTTCAAATATGCTGCACTTTCGCCGCATAAATTGCCGATTTCCGCGCAAAATATGCGGGGCTTGCATGATTTCATAATCCCCGCATTTTCGTTGCAAAAAAGTCACATATATCTTAGCAGAAAGTTGAAATATTTTGTGTTTACTTCACACAAGAGCAGCTATTTTCCCCTGTTGCCATGGGAACATTATGAAGTGATGTAATTACATGACGTGAACATCATCGAAAAGCAGGGTGTTGGGGGAATCAATTTTTTTTCTCTTTTTCATGTCAGGCATTCAAGTTCCCGCAATTTTTGCAAGTTCCCGCAATTTTGCAAGTTCCCGCAATTTCATCGCATAAAGTTGCATAAATATCCCCCATATTTCATTGCATTTTTTTAAGAAAACGTGCCGCATAATCAAGGATTTTTGCCTGCAACAATAACAAAAAAACTCAAAATTTTTCTGGAAGGACTGTTATTTAGATAATATAGGTTATACTACGTACACTATAACAATACATTACGTATTTCCTTTATTTCAGCTTACATGTTAGCTACTGTATATACTACTGCATTACAATTACAATTGTTTTTACAATTATCATTGTATAATGTTTGTGACTCATCAATATGTAAGTAACTGGTCATTTTGTTTCCCAGTTTCACCCTTTCTAAGTCAAATAAACTGAGTTACGAAGATCCCAGTCTCCAGTGCTTGATGGTTGAAGGTGTTTTGGTGCTGGTCAGATTGCACAGGGTTATGTACCTTCTTATCACCTTACTACCTCTGTATTACATCTTATTACTGTGATGTATTACCCAGTTATTACTTTTGTAATTACATGTTATTACCTATTACCTCTTTATTATCACACTGTTACCCCACTATTACCATGTTATTACCGGGCCGTAATTTGGGGTGGTGATGGCGCAGTGGATAATGCACTGGTAACGCTTTGGTGTGGGAGACCTGGGTTTGATTCCCACTGTGATACATCAACCAATGTGTCCCTGAGCAAGACACTTAACCCATAGTTGCTCCAGAGGCGTGCTCTGAATTATATAGCAATTGTAAATCGCTTTGGATAAAAGCGTCAGCTAAATGACATGTAATGTAATGTAATGTAATTTGAAGTGCTAGCCAAAAGACTATGCATTACCACTAATACTATCACTATTAAACACTATTACTTCCCTTTTCCAAATACATTGTGGATTAACTGCTGCCTGGATTATGTTCACTGGCAACAATTTTTCTAATCCAGGAAGTGTCTAGTGTTGTCTGTACACAGAAGCCCTTTGACCTTAAAATCACAGGACTTTGTCCTGCATCTCATGTATTGTTAGTTTTAGGCTATCGCAAAAAAAGTTTCCACATTTAATATTTTTTATCAAATGAATCTCAATACAGTTCACTCAATGCTCACTTATGTTTTTCAGCCGTCTATCTCAGTTTGAATCAATACAGCTGTTAACACCGGTGGCAAAGCAACACGTTTCACACACGCACAACTGTGACCCAACTAGTTGTGACCCCTTTTCATATTACATCTCCAAACAGTAGAAACAGTAGAATGATAAAGGTTAGGAGCAATTACTCAGCGAATAACTTCAAGTTTTTGACAAAACGTCCCTAATCCAGTGGGAGTGGGAAGAAGAAGCAGCAGCTTTCAACTAAAATAGTCCAAGTCGTTGGGCCAGTAAAGAGGAGAAGGCTAGCACACCCTGTTTAGTTTTAGGCAGACTCAGGCTGCATTTACATTGCTTCGTTTTTGTTTAAAAAGGAATATAATTTTCTACGTTTACACCTCTCATTCCCCCTGCTCTGGCGTTTCAGAGACATTTCGGAAACATTTGCAAACACTTCTGACCCGTTTTGGTTTGGAATCTGGGGGGTGTTGCAGTCTCAGCGGCTGCAAACGGAGACCTTTGGCAACACCAACACTGACGGCAGCGTTTCTCCACCTGATTGGGTCTTATCGGTCACAATGTCTCATTCTCTGAGACTAAAGCTACTAACATTACCATGGTAACTACCAGCAGTGGGCGGAGTCTACACGCTGCCTCCTGTTTATGCCCAGTACACCAGAATGTTGATGAGATATGAGGTTTGGGTGTGTTAGTTTAAATGCAGATCAGTTCTTCTACTGGAACTAAAAACACTTGTGATCGCTCTCCATGCACACAAGACCGCTTCAAAACCAAAAACGCTTCAAAACCAAAAATGTAGCAGTAGAAATGTAGCCTTAGATCGAATGGGGGAATGCCGAAGATAGCCGGCAGTGGGTTAGGTTCAATGGGGCACTGTAGAATTTCAGAGATTGTTTAAAAGACAGAGGGCCAGATGTACGTACATTTGCGAATGAAGCATTATCGCCTGAAGTGGGTGCAACCATTAGTACATCTGGCCCTGAATTCCAAAAGCTAGCAAGGGAAGGGCATGTCCAGAACATAGACTTGGTCGGCATTACTGGGAACGCCCACTAAAACATAATTTCCGTTTATGCCGTGGGGGAAAACAAACTATTCTAATTGATGAGCATAGACCTTGTTAGCGGTTAATCCTTAATCTTTGGCATATTTACGATTGATTTTTTTGCTTGGTACAATGCCGAAAAGTTGCTGTGTGGCATTCTGCGCCTCTATTAAGTTAAAAAATCCTGATCTTAAGTTTTATATACTGCCAAATAGACAGACGGAGCCCGTGATAATACCACTAACGTCGCTGCTACAGTCTGTAACAGTTAACATTACATGGAATTTATTAATTTAACATGCTTAGACACACTTCTCTTTAATATAGCTTTAATGAATGTGGGATAAAAACAAACTGTTTGATGACCCTGGTATTACATTACTGATAATACAGTGAGATTAAATCATCTAAAATAAGCTAACGGTTAACGTTAGCTGTCGCTTACCTGGAGACTCAATCAGGTAGCTAATGTTAACAAAAAATTTGGGGAAATGACACCTCTGGCCATTCCGTTGGGTTGTTTGTCCAGTCACTGATAATGAACGGACAATCCGACCCAATACAGCATGTATCTTCAACTGTCAAGCAGCAAAAGTGATTTTGAGTAGTCCATACTGGGTTAACACTATGTTATCCTGTCAAGGGGAAAGGATTGTTTTTCCCCACGGCGACTCTGCCACAGGCCACGCCCCCAGCTATGACGAGTCACCGACCAAGTCTATATGAAAAAGGGAGGCAGGGGCACGTTGACATTTATCACAGGTAGGATCCACGTCAGGATAGATTTTAGCTAGTTTTTCTTTTTTTATATGAGCACGGTGCACAACTTTGAAGCTGTTGCATTTCCATCTGTAATTTTCGACCCATGGCAATATCTTTCAAGACATGGGTGAGGATGTTTGAGAATTATCTTCTAGTGATCAGTGCAACTGGAAACACTTGGACAGAGGCAAGAGAAAGAGCATTATTACTGCATTGCTTGGGCTCAGAAGGGCAGAGAATTTTCCATACTTTACCAGACTCTGGAAACGATTTAGCAACTGCCATTACTGCACTGCAGAATCATTTTACTCCTGATATTAATGTGGTTGCAGTGCACCATGCTTTCAGAAAAAGAGTTCAAGGAGCCCAAGAAACAATAGTACAATACATTGCTGCATTAAGACAACTCACCGCAACATGCAAATTCCCAAATGGAGGTTATATGATTCGAGATCAGCTTGTTGAGCATGTGGCTAACCCTCGTATTAGAGAGAGACTGTTGTTAAAAGAGAAACTCACATTGACTGAAGCCATTACTATAGTCACTCAAATTGAATTAGCAACCCAGCAAGCTAAAGCTATGGCAGGTGACCAGCACTTACCTGTACAAGTGGTCCAGACCAAAAGTGCAGAGCGCAGACAAAGACCACAACGCCATGGGCACCATTACGAAGTTGCACCAAGGGTACACTGCATGACCAGCTTCAAAACCTACCTCAGCTTCCTCTGCACGTACCTGCTTCCGCTGTGGTTCAGACAAACACCTTGCCAATTCCTGTGAATGTCAAGCAGCAAAAGCAACCTGCAGGAATTGCAGTAAAAAATGACATTTCGCACACATTTGCCAGTCTGTGCAGACTCATTCAGTGGAAGAGGTTGAAGTGCCTGAATATACTCTTCTGCTTGTAGAAGGAACAGACACTCCTGATAAGATACAATGTACAGTGGACACTCAAGCTGCACAGATCGTGAAGACAGTGAAATTAACTGTGGACATTGGTGCTTCAGTTTCAGTCTTACCCAGATGTATCTATGAGGAACATTTCAAGGAAGCTCCTCTCCAACAGTCTTCTGTTCGTCTGGTGACATATTTGCGAACACCTATCAACGTGCTGGGCTGTATACAAGCAACCGTTCATATGGATGCGTTAAAGGTCCAGCCAACTTCTATGTTGTGGACTCAGGGACTGCACTTATGGGCATGGATCTAATATCTGCTCTCCACCTGCGTATTGAAGGCAATACTGTGTACCCACCATCTACATCAACCTCTCCTCCACCATCCACAGTGTCAGTGGGGCATCTGACCACACATCCAGCTTCACCAACAACTATAGGATGTGCTATAGGCTTCATGCATCAGGTGAAGATTTCACCAACTGCTGTTCCTGTGCGTCAAAAGCTGAGACACCATCCTTTCTCAGTGAAATCTGCTGTGTCAGAAGAGCTGAACCGTCTCCTCTCAGCTGGTGTGATTGAGCGCATTGACTCCTTGGGTCTCGCCGATAGTGGTCACACAGAAGAAGGCTGGAGGAATTTGAATGTGTGTAGATCTTCGCAAGCCCAACAAGGCAATCATCATAGACAGTCACCCTCTTCCTCACATGGAGGAACTGCTCGCCACACTGACAGGAGCTACTTTATTTTCAACCATATACCTGTAAAGTGCATATCATCAACTACCGCTTCATCCTGAGAGTCGGGATTTACCAGCTTTCATCACACATGAAGGTTGCAGAGTTCCCTGTGGCCTTGCATCAGATCCTGCTGCATTCCAAAAGCTGATGGCCACAGTGCTGAGAGGTGTGTCAAATGTACAGAACTATCTGGATGACATTATTTGCTACGGGCACACAGAAATGTCACTTTCGTCAATCTAGTCTGAAGTTCTTGGGACACCTGGTGACCGCTAATGGAATCAAACCTGACACAGAGCATTTGCAAGCGATCATACAGGCCCCTCCTCCCAAAGATGCTGCCAGCCTCCACTCTTTCCTAGGTGTGCTGTCTTAGTATGGGAAATTCATACAAAACTATGCCACAGTTGTAGAGCCGCTCCACGCCTGTCTGCGTCAAGACACCATATTTGAATGGACTGATAAGGCTCAGAAGTGCTTCCTCGCAGTTAAACATCTGCTCGTAGACAGCCCTGCACTTGCTTTATTCAACTTTCCAACAGTAATTTCAACAGATGCATCAGATTATGGCCTGGGTGCCGTGTTCACACAGCTGCATCTAGATCACACAGAACGCACAGTGGCATTCGTTGACGTTGGCCGAGAGAAAATACTCAACAGTTGAGAAATAAGCTCTTGCCTGCGTGTGGGCTGTGGAGAAATGGAGGACATATCTTTGGGGTTGTAAATTCACACTTTGCACTGACCATTAGGCCCTTACAACGCTCCTCTCTACAAAAGGAGCTGATCGAGCAGGGATTGTATTGCACGTTGGTCTGCTCATCTCCTCTGCTTCACATATGATGTTGTATACCGTGCCGTAACATTGAACCATAAAGCTGATTGCCTCTCACGCTTAACTCTGCCTCTTACTGCAGACATGAAACCTGAGCTGGTGGCCTTGTTGTCAACGGCCCCTATCTTAGTGACAGCTGGTGAGTTTGAAGATGCTTCCTCTTCCTGCTCCGAACTTACTTTTTTGCGTCAGCAAATTAACCAGAAGTGGCCTCCTTCTTTGAAGACAGTGAATCCAGTGCTTTAGCTGTACTTCAAGATTAGGCATGAACTGAGTGTGAAGGACAACTTGGTGTTTCGAGGGTCATGCCTAGTTGTGCCTGTCTCCTTCATGTGCTCATTGCCCTGGCACATGAAGGCCATCAAGGCATTGTGCGAACAAAACAGAGACTGTGCGAGCTTTACTGGTTCCCAGGTATGGTTCGTTCTGAGATCTGTGCCTGTTCACTGTATCAAAGGTCAGACAAGTCAGCAACAGTTTTTGAGGCACCACTGCAGCCTGTACCCTTACCTGAGGGCCCATGGCGTAAGCTGTGAATAGATATTGTTGGACCATTTGAAACTGCAACATGGGACTGCAAGTTTGCAATCACCCTCACTGATTATTACTCAAAGTGGCTAGAAGTTGCTTTTGCATCATCTGATACTACTGAGACAGTGCTTGGATTTCTCAGAAGTCTTTTCAGCCACTACGGTAACCCAGAATCTGTGGTCGGATAACGGGCCACAATTTACAACTGCTGCTTTCTCTGCATTCCTCAAAGTCCGGGGAGTCACACTTATCCATTCGTCTCTGTACCATCCCTCCTCCAACGGTGCCATAGAGAGATTCAACAGTCTTTAAAGGCTGTATCCAAGCTGCAATCCTCCAGAATAATATATGTTAATATATGTTCCTTCAGACATAAGTTCTTTCAGACATATCGTGCCACACCTCACGCATCGCCATTTGAACTCGTGCATGGCCGAAAGTTGAGAACTAAGCTAAGACTGGTCCTGAAGATAAAGCTGAGCCAGGAAATGAAAGAGAAGCAAGAGACTGTCCTGCCAGAGCACATAAGCCACCAGGTTGGCTCAAGGATTATGAGAAAGAGTTTACATTATGTTTGGACTGTGAGACTTGGTTGAAGGAAATTGCCTTTAATTCAATTCAATGCAATTCAATTTTATTTATAGTATTAAATTATAACACGAGTTATCTCGAGACACTTTACAGATAGAATAGGTCTAGACCACACTCTATAATTTACAAAGCCCCAACAATTACAGTAATTCCCTCAAGAGCAAGCAGTGCGACAGTGGCGAGGAAAAACTCCCTCTTGGGAAGAAACCTCGGACAGACCCAGGGTCTTGGTAGGCGGTGTCTGACGGTGCCGGTTGAGGATGCGATGAACAGTGGCAGTAATAGTCACATTAATAATGGAACAGTGACTTCAAATGGTAGTCGTAGTAGTTCATGTCATATCAGTGCGCTGCAGGGCGTTACAGGATGTAGCGTGGCCCAGCAGAGCATGGATGGAAAAACATAAGGACTCCGGGGAGTAAATTCCCCAGAAGCTAGGATTAATAACAAGCATTTCTGGGACGGGATGCACACAAATGGTAATAGAAAGGGAGAGGAGAGAGCAGCTCAGTGTGTCAAAGGAAGGAAGTCCCCCGGCAGTCTAGAACTATAACAGCGTAACTAAAAGAGACAGGTCATAAGACAAAACTAGGTGGTGCTGTGAGTAATTTAACCATAGTCATTAGACAGGAAGTACTGTAGTCGTTAGACAGGAAGTACCATTGTTGTTGTTCTTACCGTGCGTTCATGGACATCGGAAAAACGTTTTTCCGAGTGAAAACGTCACCATTCACGTAACATCCTGTGGGAAACAGAGGTGGGAAACTCGGGCTGGATTTTGATAACCCAGTTCCCCAGTTGGTGACGCGTTGTTGAAACTGACGTTTGATGGAGGCGACTTTGGTTCACTGAACATATTTTAATGACAATAAACTGTTTATTGTGGACAAATGCCTCTGCCAAGAAACATACACAGACATAATATGTTTCAAATTATTCATAAATAGGCCTATGTATAAAAAAAAAACACATTATCCGTGTCTTTTCCCGTTCGTTGTCCTCCAGATAACACAAACAAACACCTGGCGATGTGCTGTTTGGATGCTCGTATAAGAAAACAGCAGCAAATCTTTTTTTATTGTGGCCTCCATGTTTTCACACACCTGATGCTCTCGGCTACGGCCAACCGTTGGTGGCAGTCATGCAAAAAGTTGTTATGCCAAACGCCAATATAACAGAAGAAGAAGAACACGCATCCCGACCATGTGAACGCTGCCAGTTGGAAAAACAACGTAACCAGGGGGGCGGTGCCTGTTATTCCGAGGTGGCATGAACGCAGCATTGCTACCTGCATGGGGATGTAGATTGCGCCTAGATTAGATATCCAAACCTTAAAATGTGTTTTATAAATGGACATCTGTTTTTTGTTGACCACCATATAGTCTTTATACGCAAACAAAATAATTTTTGGTGTCATAATTTCAAACTGACACTCTGCGCCATAACTTCACTTCTTCATACTTCTCTCCGGTCTGCAGGCTATCAGAATGGGTTCAAGTGGATCTGTGAAATGATGCTGTCATGAAGTATCGACTTGCTGGGAATTAATAGCGTTAGCTGATTCAGGAAATGAACGGAAATTAATTTATTTGTAAAGCACGCTTTAAATAACATACTTTTAAATCTTTGAGTTTAGGGAAAGGGATCAAGTCTTTTCAAGTCAAAAGGCTCAAGTCCAAGTGATGTCCCAAGTCATTGCTTTTAAAGTCCAAGTCTTATGGGCTCTATGGAAGCCAATCAGTTATTGGCTAACATGAGCTTTCAAAGCAAGATGAGACATGACAGATGAGTCATGACAATGTACTGACTGACAAACAAAATTCATCGACTAACAGGAGCAGCTGTCACAAGCTGAATCTAACTAACTAACTAACTAACTAACTGGCAAACATCCTAATATGAGCTGCCTTTGAAGCAGTACTGCAGTACTGATTGAAATACTTCCAAGTTAAATAATGTCATGCAGTGTTTGATATGATTCAGGGTTAGGGTTAATTATATCTTGTACTTCTCCTAAGAGCACCAAATTATATGATAAGAAACGATAATGCATATCAGGGACTAAAGGATGCTTTTTTTCCAACAACTGGTCATCACTTTTCGCCTGCAATTTGTCTTAATTAGCTTAATTAATAGCTTTGAACTCGTCACGGAACACAATTTTCATATTTGTTTGTGTCTGTTTAAGCTTGGAAGCCAGGGTTTCTCTGTGAGATGGAGAAATACTGAAGCTTTCATCTTCAGTATCACTGTGTGCAGTGTGCGCAGAGATGTTGTTTCACTTTTAATTGATAAAACGTGGTTTTAGATTTTCTATTTTGAAGTCACTGCCAGATATTCATTTTGAACTCTACGAACACGCACGCACAAACGCACACACGCACGCATGCACACACACAATATAAATAAATATATATATAAAGAGAGACAGAGAGAAGAGAGAGAGAGAGAGAGAGAGAGAGAGAGAGAGAAACTGTTAAATGCACTGAGACAGGCTGGTGTATTTTAAAAGCATCACTCTGATTGGTTCGAGCTGCTCTGCATTGGATCCCCACTTCAATAGCCTGGAGTCGGCATGACAACAGTTACCAAGACTACTGCAGTTCAAACAAACACAGATTTGGCACCAAGAAAAAGGCACGATCATGCACCTAGTATCATTGCACAAACAGGAACAGATGGCTGGATGATTTCAGCTCGTCTGTGTGAGAAAGCCATATTGAGCGCAGCTAGCCAAATGTAAGAAGTGCTGGCCGGAGCACTCATCGATCACAGACCTCTAAACCACTCCAGTGCGGTGCCAGGCCAGCTGCACATCACATTGAACATGCTCTGATGGATCTCCCGCTGATCACAGTCCAGCGCCGCACGCTGCAATGCCCACGAGGCCAAAAACAATAGAAGAAAACTGCGTCATCAGTTAGTGAACAGAGCAGAACATTTCTCAAGCTTTCCCCAGAGTTCTGACGAAAAGATGATTAAATGTCTGTAATGGCCATGCAGCGCTGAAGGTTGAAGGCAGGTCCCAAAGGTTCAGAGTGGGATGAGGATAAAGATATGATGAAGAGGGGCGGGGGAGGGAGCTACAGTATCTCATTTGAATGTGATGGAGATTTGCCCGGAATGCCAGGGTTAATCAATGAGTCAGCTGCAAAGAATGCAGCTCCAGATTACGGTGGGGACTGCTTTACAAACCAATCTCTTTGATTCAGGACTGAAGTGGGCAGCTTTGTCCAAGCCGCTTGTTGCTGAGCCTGTTGACTCAGTGTCATTAGGTGAGGCTCATGCCTCAGCAGCCTCCTGGATTTTATCCTCACAGACATGATGTAGACCGTTTCAAGTGCTGGTTGCTAGGAAACAGCTTGGTTTAAATCCTGTCAGCTATTAATGTTGGCAAACACTGCAGCATGAAATGCTGTCGAGCCCATTTTAAATTGGAAGTGAAACGCTTTTTGACCTGTTTCAAACATAGAAAGAAACATAGACACTCAGTGAGCCATTTCGTCCCATTTTCTTAAAACTTAAATTCACCCAACAAAGGAAATTTAGATGAAATGGTTCATGGTTCGTTCTCTTCATAATTTATTTTACATTCAATCCATTGCCGTTGGTGAGGGTTCAACATCAACCAAGCCGAGGAAGCCGCCAGTGCTGACGCTCTCCTCAGTACAGTCATCATGCCATCTCCAGTTGTACACCACAGCGCGCTGCGCCCTCCATGTCCTTTCAGCCGTCCATCAGAGACCGTTGCCCGCCTCCGAAGGGTCCTCAAGACGTTCCCTTTCACCGCAACGATCACAAATTGACTTTGTTCCACCTCTCTTCTGCCTCCATTGCCACTCCAATGGCAACAATCACAATCAGGGTCAAACAGCGCAGTTACGTGTGATGTCATGGGGCCTTCGTTGCCCCTCTGTGTCTGACCTTTCACAGGTCATCTCTACCTTCTTTTCATCCCTGTGTCAGCAGGCTGCACAAAATTCCTTTCATTAGCCTAGCAATCTAGACGCACCCTATCGGCAGCAAATGTAATTTTCAGCCAGGGGGTCTTATCAACTCTCCATTGGCTTGCGACCTGAAAAAAAAAAAAACTCTCGCCGGTCCAATCACATCGTGTATAGAGTCAGTGGGCGGGCTTAAAATAATGATGGCAGAGTTATGATTGTTCCGTGTGAATTCCCTGCTACTTGGAAACAAAGAAGATGGCTGCTGCTGCTGGCGAACAGCGGTCTTTCAAATCGGCTTTGGCTGCGACTCTGGAGACTTGCAGTGAAGCTTTTCTTTGAGAAAAGAACCATTAACGGCACCGAAGTCATTATTTAAAAAGGAAGATGTGTTCGGAGTTTTGCTGACTGGATACAGCAAAAGTTTAATCTATCAACTAGCTCCGCTACCTTCTTCGTTGCTCTGGTTGGTTGTAGCGCTATCCTATTGCGCGCAGAGGGAATTTGAAAGACAACCATTTATCCCGCCCCTCGGATTGAGCCCTGCCAATGGTGAGTTCCCAGACCCAACATCTTGATATAGGTCTGGCTTGTCAGGCTATCCTTTAATCCCATCACCCCTTCTTCTACCCTTCCTTCAGCCACTTCCAGCCATGCAGCTTCTGCTCCCCACTTTTCTTTTACAGCCAGCACAGCAGCACAAGGTTCTACTGAAACCCACGGAGCTTTGCTCCCTATCCCCACCCTTCCCCAACATCCAAATGTGTTTTCGCCGAATGTCACTAACTACACTCTATCCAAAGCGGCACCTCCACCCAGCCATCCTCATCACTTTATTGCCCTTCTCCGGTCTCCCCCGCTTATGCCAGCAGATTGTCTCTGGTAATTACATAGATTTAGCCCAGCTCATTCAGCCATCAATCGTCAACACTAGCCAACTCTGGGAATTTGAGATCACCTTCTGTGCAGCTCCGTCATCCCTCACCTCATAGATCCAAGAACTTGACTTCAGCTGAATTCCTACTCGCCTTTCCTGCTTGGAGGTCTGAGCTAGAAGATTACCTCTCTATTGTGCTAAATATGGCCCTACGTTTCCGGAGGGACAGGGTTTTAGAGCTACCACGTACATTTTTCAACCCAGGCAGCTGGTCGTATTCAGGGAACATACTGGGGGTCCTTGACTCTGAGTTGTACTGCTGCATCTTTGCAGCTCGTACATCTCTCTCCTGCGAGTTATGTAGAGCCCCCTCCCACCCTGCCACAGCATGCACAGTCAGCGCTCCACCGTACACACACACACACACACACACACACACACACACACACACACACACCTTCATTACATCACATCTCAGATCTGTTACTGATAAACGTTCCCTTGCTTCACGAAAGGAAGGTTTCATGATAGGCCCTTTTGACAAGCCCCCCCTTAAACATTGTCCCGGTCCAGATTTCTCCATGCAATATGAATGCCATCACCCTCATCTGCTTGGCAGGCCACTGAGCAGACATCACCAGCACATTCAAATCCTTGCCCATCCGTCCAGACTTCTGGCGTTTCTTCGGAGTTTGCTGGAAAGGAGCGCATTATTTTTCCGTGTCCCTTACTGTTGGCTGCAAGAGCAGTCCCAAGATCTTTGACTCGCTCTCTCTGAAGCGCTGTGCTGGATCCTGACAAACAATCATAAACTCCCTCACATACTCCATCTTCTCAACGATTTTCTCGTAGTCACTCCACGATCATCCTCTTCGGGCTCCGTACAAAAGCTTTCGCAGAAATTGTGTCCCTATTTCTGAAGAGAAAACCTGTGGGCCTGGCACTTTAATCGAGTTCTTAGGCATCACCTTGGATTTGATTTCCTTCAAGCATCCCTGCCATCAGAGAAGATTCAGCGTATCACGCTGCTTCTCTCAGTCTATCATTTGGCAGACAGATGCACCAAGCGCCAGCTACTAGCCCTCCTCGGCAATCTCAATTATGCCATACACATAATCCCTCAGGCCAGACCATTCCTTTCTAACCTTCTGGTTAAAGCCGCAGCGGTCCCCTCTTCCATGACAGAGTAGTCCTGGACGATGCTTGTAAAATGGAGATGCACCGGTGGAAACATTTCCTGTCTTCTTGGAACGGCATCGCTTTTTTCTATGATGACGTCGTCATGCAACCGGAAACTGAAGTTTGTAAAGACGCAGCTCCTTCCATAGGTTTAGGCGGAGGGAGATGGTTTGCTTCTGCTTGGCCCTCGGAGTTCAAATCCCTGGACTCAGGGTCCTCTTCCCCGTCATCTGTTTTGCACAAGCTATATCCCATAATCATAGCTGCCATACTTTGGGGACACAAATGGCCCAGGAAAGCTATACTCGTACACTCTGATAACACAGCAGTCGTAGATATCCTAAACAAAGGTCGTTCTCACTCACCAGCCATCATGTAGTTCCTGCACAGAATAACCTTAATCTCAGCCCAAAACCAGTTCATCCTCAGAGCAGCTCACATTGCTGATTTGCATTCTCGGTTCTCTTTCCAGATACACATATGCTCCGTGAACAGTCCGCATACAATGACGCGTTCAATGTTGACAAAGCGCGAGACTAAGCTACTTACGTTACCATGGCAACTACCAGCAACGGTTTAACGTTTATGCCCAGTATACCAGAATGTTGATGAGATATGAGATTTGGGCGTGTCAGTTTAAACAGAGATAAATTTTTCTACTGGAGATAAAAACACTTGTGTACACGGCGATTGCTTTTGGCTCAAAACTCCACTTAAAAACCAAAACGTAGCAGTGTAAATGTAGCCTAACTGTCAACTTCTGTGGTGCGCTGCTGACATAAACCTCATACTGTATATCTCGAACGTCGATACAAGACACAACCTACTTGACTAGTAGACTACTAAAACCACGAGTTGCCCTGTTGTCAGATAACATGATTGCAGCAAACATCACCTGATTTACAGGAGTTAATAAAGTTTGCTGCATGGCCACTGCATTCATTCTGGTGTAGCACCACAGCAATCCCCTGTGCATAACATTGCCATATTATCAGTGCTGACATTTCACAGTATTTTCACAGCAGGACCTGTACCAATCAAATTATAGTCCAGACATCCTCAGGTGGAACCAAACATTCCTGCTCTATGGAAACACTTTTTTTGATAATTACATTTTGGCCAAATAATTAAACAATTCCAAGCAAACAGGGAGAGGATATGGATTTTGTTAAAATTAAAAATGTATTTTAATTTAACCTTGGGGTTTAGCTACCTCTCAGTGCATACTGATGTGTGTGTGTGTGTGTGTGTGTGTGTGTGTGTGTGTGTGTGTGTGTGTGTGTGTGTGTGTGTGTGTGTGTGTGTGTGTGTGTGTGTGTGTGTAGGTGCAGGTTGGGCTCCTCTGTTCAGCTGCAGTCCCAGCTGGTATCCCCATTTAAGTCTTTAAGGACATAAATAGAGAAATAGACCAGCAGAGAGGCAATGGTGAAGCCAGAGGGTGGCCATTCCCACTACAGCACTATATTTGCTTTTTGTTGTTTCTTCTACGGAATCATTTCTCTACTGCTGCAGCAACAATAATCCCTGTGTAAAAGTGATACACCTAAAACAGCTGCCCAAAATAACCATGTCTTGTTGTGTGGGAGTATTTTCTTTCTCCAAACAAGCAATGGGCACTAATGTCGCTGACAAATATGTTGCATTTCCTGGGTCTGTTTCTGTCTCATTGAGCATCCACAAGACTAGGGGCTGACTTTACACATTCTTTTGCTAGCCCAAAGTCTGCCTCAGCCTGCCCCCCCCCCACCACTGTAGCAACCTGAACAGCTTTGTCATCCTCACTTGTAGCCATTTTCTCATGATGGATGTAGCTAGCTTGCTCGCTATGAAGGAAGATGATGCCACCATTCTTAAACATGCCTACAAAGCTCTGATTGGTTGATTGTTTCTCCAACTGGGGAAAAGGCCATCAATGGAAGGAGTTTTAGGTGTCCATATTTTTGGAAGTAAACGTTCCATTAATTTGTTTAGCGTATGGACTTTTCTAGAACTGTTGATTTATTTAATGAAAGAGGAGAGACAAGCTAGGCCTTACTTGAATGCTTTGCTTCCTAATACAAACATTGTATTGATTTACATTTAATCCCATAATCATAGCTGCCATTTTATTTATTGGTATTGGTTACAGTGTTTATTTTTGTTTTCCCTGATTACCACGACTTGGGAGAATAATTTTCAAAAGCAATTTTCATCTTCTCCAGACAGCCACGCTACTGTGTATACATCTAACGTTAGGGAAAGCTGTAATCTTGGTTGCAGATGTTAATTCCTCTCCAGTTGTGTAATATTTGGTTCTAAAGCCTTTATTGGTGAAACTCCATGGTACAAAGTCCTGCTATATACTCAGTTGCAGTCAGACTCAGAGGCGTAGATTTCGGGGGGGAAGTAGGGGATATGTCCCCTGCAATATTTAGAAGAGGTAGATTTGTCTCCCTCAAAAAATATGTTTGGTTTTGGTCATTTTTTTTGGCATTATAGTAGTTTTTTCCTGATGTTATTGTCGCTTTTTTCAACCTTTTTGTTGCTTTTCTGACATTTTGGAAGTTTTTGTCAACGTTTTCAGAAGTTTACTTATAGGAGCTTTGTATGAGAGAATTTTATATAACAGGCCTAAAAGAAAATGTTCTGTATTTTAACTGTAGTTACACACAATTTCAGTTTTTTCATTATGGGGCAAAGTCCGGGTAACGAGCTGCCAGAACTTCTTTTGTTATTTTACGGATTTGTTTCTTAGAATCCAGGAAATTAAGTGTTTGATGCTCAACTTTTTCCGGGGGATGACCCCCACGGTTATAATGTGTCCCCCCCCCCCCAATGTTAAAACTAAACCTACGCCCTTGGTCAAACTGAACAGAGGCAGCGACATTAGAGCACAGATGCAGAGATCGAGGAGACTCCGGAGATACGGAAACGCTGACCCATCAGAGCAGACTGGGCTTTTTTGTGAGGGGCTTAAAGAGACAGCTCTAAGGAGAGCGTCTCATACAGAGGGTGAATACAGGTGATGCAGCCATGGGCAGTATGAGAAAGATAAAGTGGTTTTGAGCATTAAAGCACTTAACATGTTCTTGTACAAACACAAAACACAAGTATAAACCTGAAAATGTATATAATAGGTCTCCTTTAAACATGTTTTAACTGTATATTTGTAAACTTATTTTCTATTTTGCTTTGAGAGTAGTCTGTGTGGAGTAATATAAGTAAAGTAACACAATGACAAATGTTAATGACAAAAAACACAATCAAATTTGCAACAGTCGACCAAACATGACCGGTAAACGATTAACGGCCACCACACCTTCACCACTATCATTTAAATAGCTTTTTGATTTTTGATTGACTTTGGGCTATAAATGGAAAGCAAGGAACAATGTTGTTGTGTGTGTAAATGTTTTCCCCAGTATTACACAGAAACATGCTGTCTCAGGACGCAGGTTGAGGTGACCTTGGAACGTGCCTCGGCTTGCCTCCCTGGCTGCTGCTGCCGATGCCTCGGCTCTGTCTGTGGCTATATACACTTGTATAAGGGTGTATAAGGAACTGTGTATTTTACAATACACATTGTTTTTAATCACTTCATTTAGTGAGCTCTGGTGAGCTATATCTTCTCCCATCCTGTGTTCAGATTGTATTTATATAGCACTTTTCTAGTCTTAACGACTACTCAAAATGCTTTAACATATTACAGGAACCATTCACCATGCACACACATTCATACACTGGTGGCCAAGGCTGCCATACAAGGTGCCACCTGCTCATCAGATAAACGTTCACACACCGATGGCGCAGTATCGGGAGAAATTCGGGGTTCAGTGTCTTGCCTAAGGACACTTCGACATGGGACTGCAGGGATCAGGGATCTAACCACCAACCTTCCGATTGGTAGGTGACCACTCTACACCTGAGCCACAGCCGCCCCTAATCGCCCATCTAATCAATGTCTCAAACAGAACGGTACCTACATAACATAAAAACACATCTAACAGAACATCATTGTTGTATTACCAAAAGTGCGTAGTCCAATCTATTTTAAATGCCTAACAGAGTGTGTCTGCAGGTCCTTAAAAACCCACTATGTATAGAATTTGAAAATTTCTGGCTTTGGTGACCCCCGGTGTTTGTATCAAAATAGACACACAGCAATGCATGTCACCTAAAGAAGACCTATTATATACTGTTTTCAGTTTCATACTTGTACTTTGTGTTTCTATATGAACATGTTTACGTGCTTTAATGTTCAAAAAACACTTTATTTTTCTCATAAAGTTGGCTGCTGCACCTGTATTCACCCTGTCTGAGATGCTCTGTCTCGATGGGTTGGTGCTCATTGTTGTGTAATTTAAATACCTTTGACTAGAATGTCCAATAATTCCATGGAAGATGCAAGAAAAGTGGTGTTTCCCTGATGTTCATGAGCTCATCTCTGGTAAAAGAGAACTGCATTTACAACAAAACAATACAGCACATTAGATATCATAATAGATGGTAAACACTAGTGTGTTTGTTGTACAAATTAGCTACAACAGTAATAGCAGTTAGCCTACTCATGTAAGTCACTCACACATTTTTCAACTTAGGAGCAAAATGTGCTCCTTGGGGAAAAGTTACAGAATTAAGTGTTTTTCTTGACATAAATAAAGACATTTTCACCATAAATTTGTGCCTAAAAATGTATCAGAATGCAGGAAATAAAGTCTTATAAACGACCCCCAGACCCCCCACCCCCTTCATATGTGTCCCCCCAAAGACTCATTCTGAGCCAGGAAAAACCCTGGTTGTTTTAAGGCCTTTGCCTACTCTGTCCCAACAAGCTACAGCACAAAACTGAAGCTGTCCCCCTCAGGGGTATATATCTGTGATTGTTGTGAAAATTAGTGATGTGATGGATACATCCCTCACTGCTGATTGGTTAGGACAAATCGAAATAACCCATCTTCTCAACAGCAATTGGTTTACATGAACACCTGTAACTCTCGTTATTTCCTTCTTCCAAAACAACCAGGTCATTAAAACTAAATTATGACTGGTGTGATATTTGCATGCCCAATTAATCAGAGCACTCAAGGCCAAATTGCCTCCTAAGTTACCACGTTGCAAAGGCTATTTTTAAACAGAGTCTGACACAGTCAGTCCACATAAAAAAACACCGAGGCTACATTTACTTCCAGCTTACTTCATGGAGAACAATGACGGCAGAACAGCATCACTGATCTGTTTTAACTGAAAACTCTCTGGTCCAGCTCAGCTAAAAACACCGGATCTGCAGCATGTTACCACGTTGCTAGGGATCCGGATCGTTCCGGCCCACTTTAACCCCTGATTACCTCTGTAGGAAGCTGGGCACAGCGTGTTTCTTCTGCTGACTGTCCTGTTGTCTGTGTCTGTGTCCACAGTGCGATCCAGGTGAGGCCACAAAGCTGCTCTATGACCTTCTGTACACGGAGCCCATTAAAGTGGTGCTGATGCCCGGCTGCAGCTCTGTGTCCACGCTGGTGGCCGAGGCTGCTCGCATGTGGAACCTCATAGTGGTAAGAACTTTCTCCTTTCTGTTTGTAGATCTTCAAAACAACACACACAATCAAAATGAATCTACATTTTTGGCAGCATGGATCTCGGCTTAGGGTTGGACCCTGCTGGCAGCCTGGGCCTTTCTGTGTGGAGTTTGCATGTTCTCCCTGTGTCAGTATGAGTTTTCTTCCTTCCGTAGTCCAAAGACATGCAGGTTAGAGTAATTATAGTCTTGCATTTCCAGCCCTATCACCACAGCACTCTGGAGTAAGGTCTAGCTACACCACTTATACATTATGGGATAGTTTGCATATCTTTAAACCAATCACAATTGTCTTGGGCGGTGCTGAGCTCCGGGCGCTGAGCTCTGGACGCAGTGATGGTCGCTCTGCTAAATAGTCTCAGGAAGGAACTTGTTTCGGGGGAACATTTGAACCCCGCAAATGAAAACGCCACATACTATATTAAATGAAGGACACACTTGCTCCACCTAAGCTACATAAGATTAGTCTGGCTATCACCAGACCAAGCTCAATCTTTTAAGATTGAACATTAGTCTGGGGAGTCTGCTCTGTATTTTCTACTGCACAAGAGGCGTGATCGACGGGCATAGTTCAAATGACTTTGTACGCAATTGGATAGTCCTTCAACCAATCAGACCAACGATCTGGGTGACGTAGCAGCGACAGCAGCATCAACGGGTTGCTGCGCTTTGGTGGCCACCATGGTGGATAAGCCTGGTTGTGATTGGTCCCCGCAGATTTGTAACAGAAGCAGGATAGAAAATTTACAGTTTACCCCAGTCTAACATAAGATGATACAAAGTCCCAAATCTATTATTTCCTACATAACCATTAGGTAGGGATTTAGACATTGAGCCATCTTACAGTTGCCTCTATCTATAAAAATACTTGCATCCAACAGACAGATCAGTTACACATCAGGGAAATCATGGATCTAGAGGTCATAGTCCTGACAAACCAACATCTCTGAGCTAAGCCCAAAGTACAGCATTATTGTCATTCTGCTCTTTGGGGAACGCTAGTAAAGTGCACTCACATTAAAAAATGTTTCAGACATATCCCTTCATTTTTTTATATGCACTGCTATTTTTATGTGAGAAAGCGCAACTGACCCATATTTCTTTGTCATTGTCCACTTCATAATAACCTACCTTAAACTGCAGGCGATCTGCAGGAAAATTGTGATCTGCATTTGCTGTGTTCTCTCTCTCTCTCTGCCCAACTAGAGCAAGGGTCTGTCCATGGTTTTTGCCTGTTAAAAGAAAGTTTTTCCTTGCTGCTGTCGCACCAAATGCTTGCTCATGGGGGACTTGTTGGGTCTTTGTAAATTATAGAGTGTGGTCTAGACCTACTCTATCTATAAAGTGTCCTGAAACAACTCCTGTTGTGATTTGATACTATAAATACAACTGAATTGAATTCATATTGAACCAAACATTAAGATATTATAAACTAATTATGGGTCCATTCTCGTCTCTTCGCAGACAGTTAACGGTTATTGATTAATGATTAATGAGAGTGGATCTGGTGCGTGAGACATGCAAGAAAAAAAACTGCGTCTGACACAGTTTCTTCGTAGTCGTAATCTTTACCATCTTGGGTTCCTAGCCTATGAATTAATACAATATGACATTACACAACTTTGACGTTGGTAGTTTAGTCACTTAGCAAGATCAATTTCTTTTATTTTATAATTTCAAATGTTCTTATTTAGATGAACAAACCTACCTAAAAGGTATCCACAGTGTCTTTTCATATAAATATGTATTTTGGAACCACACTTTAAATTTGTGGGCAGAACTCAAAAAGATGAGCTTAAAGAGGCTACAAAGCTCCGTAGAGGCAGGGGCTGGGCTAGCAGACCCCCCTCCTCCAATCCATTGGGCTAGAGTGCTGTTAATTCAGACAGTTGTGATTTCTATTGGATCAGAGTCCTGTCACTGGGCTGTCTGTTCTGCCAATCTTCCCAGCTCTTGTCACATGACCAATTAATGTTTCCATGATGACTATTCAAAATTCTGATACCATGGAACCAGCACTGGCATTGTTTTTTTTTTTAAAGTGGCAGACTGACCCTATTCACCTTATTCTTCGCCCGTTCTATTTCCCATGATTCATAGTGCGTTCAACTGACTAAACGCTTTTCTACTTTGGGTTTAAGTGTTTGTTTACATATGCTAGTACTAGCGTAAAGGCTACGCTGATAGTTTTTAAAGTTATTAAAGTAGTAGATAATTATTTGGTCAAGATGGGAAGTAGTCGGTGGCTAAACACCGCCGATGAAACCTCAAAAGATCGTGAAGGCGACCGTATCAGAGTGCCACATCCCTCAAAATTGACAGGTTGGGTGAATGACATGAAGCTATGGCCAGGAGTTAGCGATATTGATATCATTAATTAGTTTTTGGAGGGTGTAGATCGTGAGGAGATGCGCAATTACAAAAGCACCAAGGCTTTCAATTACTTCTATAGTAATAAAGTTGGGCGCATTTTTTTACTGAAGCACGGAGACTATGTCTTTTTGAAAGCAGAGTTGGACAGAAGTCAAAGTGCTAACCAGCCTAAGCTTATTGCTTGGGTTATGCTGCACCAGTCGGGGGTGATAGAGACTGTCGGATGTTCATGTATTGCTGATTTGGGAGATCGAGCAGTCATGAAGCAGCTTTCCTTTGGAAGGTATGAAGAAAAAAATTTCCTTTTGTTTTTATCTGTGATTTAATAAAAATAACGTGATCAGATGACTTTCGATTAATGTTTTTTTTATTTAGTTTAGTGATGTGGTGATGACAAAATTTGAGACACATGGCAAATGGATATGGATCAGACTCTGGTAACGGTAATGTGCTCATTACAGGTTGAGAATGCAGTTACTCCCGGGAAGACAGGGCTTGCATGTACAGATGAGCTGCGCAGGTGGAATTACATGGACAGTCAGGAACCTTGAGCCAAAACGACTGAGGGACATAAACTTCAGTCACCACAGGGCAGGGGAAGAATTTAGCATTAGGGTGTCAGGTGCTCAGTCACTACCAAACACCCCACAATATATGTCACATGCAGAATTTATAAAAAATTTAGACAAAGACCCAACAAAGCCACTTTTCCTGTTGAAAAACAGTCTATTGGGCAAGTGTTACAGTGTAAAACCAGTAGTGCAACCCTGTAGCCTTGCAAATACTGCAGTAGATACAAGATTTTTAAGGCCCCCTCAAACCCATGCCGGTTCTGATCTCACATGTGAGACATGTAAAAGTTTCTATGAGTTGTATGTTCAAATGAGCAGTGCACAGGCTTCTACTTTAGAATCTGAAACAAGGGAGCAGAGTTCTTCCGATTTCTGGCACAATGCAAGAAAATTGAGAATAACTGCAAGTTCAGCTAAAAATGTTCCTTCTAGAGCATCCACCAATCTTGATAAGTTTATGGCAGAGCACCTCTACCCCTCATTTCGTGGCAACTATGCCACAAATTATGATAAGGAGAATGAGGTGGTTGCTGGTAATGCACTTTGAGAGCAAGGCGTGAGTATTACACAGAGCATCGTTGTTAGTGTCACAGAGCCATGGTTGGCAGCCAGCCCAGATGGGGTAATTGACTCATATGTCCTACTCGAAATAAAATGTCCCATCCCAAATAAACTCCATTCTACCCTCTTGGATCAATTGACCATAACTGCAGTAATATCAAGCTAGTAGATGGAGTACCACAACTTCAGAAAACAGGTAGCCGAGGACATTACATGCAGGTACAATTAGGCATGTTTTGTGCCGGTCTGAAGATGGCCATATTGTTTATCTGGAGCCCAAATGACACAGTTATGTTCACTGCACCATTTGATGAGCCCTATGTTCTGAAGAGGGTAGGACATCTTGAAGAGATTTTATTTCTCAACAATGTTGTCCCAGCTTGTGGATGAATTTGTTGGTCAGCAACTGAAACTGCACAACAGATACATGAGCATACTGAGTTCATATAAAATATCCCTCAGAAACATTTTATTCAAATAAAAAAACAACTGTTAAGTGCTGCTGCTGTTAACAGTATGAAAACTATTCTTTTTACATAATCAATTCCGTACATTTAAAAATGCTGAGCATAAGTATTGTTGTACATAAGTGAATATTTACAAATACAGAATGTTGTTCATGTAAAATGGTATGCAAATCTGTTCAAATCTATTGTACACAAAGAATAACAACAAATTTCATACAAAGAGTAAATATAAACAGTAAAAAACTACAAAAGTCAGCGAGTGTCAATATGAAAGCAAAATTGTCAAATTTGAAGCCATTTAACTCCTCTGGCCCCGGACCCTGGCTTCACCATTCTTGTTTGTGTCTCCCTGTTTCTTAGTTGTCGTATGGTTCCAGCTCTCCGGCTCTGTCTAATCGCCAGCGGTTTCCCACCTTCTTCCGCACTCATCCGTCTGCCACACTGCACAACCCCACTCGGGTGCAGCTCTTCCAGAAGTGGAAATGGACCAAGATTGCCACCATTCAGCAAACAACCGAAGTCTTTACATCAGTGAGTCATGTATTTAGCTAAAGTGTTGAAAAGTAGTAAAGTCATACAAAAGTACTAAATTACAACACACCACTCATTGTCATTCAAAGATACTCTCACAGCTTTTATGACATCCGAAACTGCTACATTTATTTCTATCTCTGTAATTATATTTCAAACTCATCTGTGAACTGACCTTTCGCTAAACCCATCTGTACAGCAATTATCCAATCATAGCTTAGCAACTGTAACCAGGCACAGCAGGCCTGTCAAGCTATAGATTTCTGCGCCTGTTGAAGCGGCATGCATTGGGCTCTAGTAAGAGAGACACTCAGCATTTACAGATTTTAGCAAGTTATCTTGAGTTAAGGTTCAAAACATCATTGAGGTGCTTTGTGCTCTCTGGTTTTTGTTCCAGAAGTACATTCACTTTTCTCATTTCTTATTTCTCTCCCCTCCCTTATCTCCCCCATCTTCTATCACGTCTACTCTCCCTTTATCGGTTTCTCTCTGCCTCTCTCTTGCCACCTGCTGTTTTATCTGTTGGTATCATCACCCACGCACCCACCATCATCTTTCTAAACCACCGACTCATCTTCCCCCTCGCTACTTTGCTCCCACATCAATTGCTGTTTACTGTTTTTCAAATTTATTTTCGTAACCTACCATTCCATTATATCTCCACTCCGTTGCTGTCTCTCTCTCTTTCGGTCTTCTCCTGCATGCTCATTATTGTGTGCTTGTCTCTCTGTGTTTGACAGACTCTGGATGATCTGGAAGAGAGGGTGAAGGAAGCAGGGATTGAAATCAGCGTTCGTCAGAGCTTCCTCACCGACCCTGCTGTGGCTGTCAAAAACCTTAAGGTGCCAGATCCCCCACCCCTATTCTTCTGACATATAGCAAGCACCTGGGCACCAATCAGCCAGGCCTGGTCACCACAGAGAGCTCCTGCATTTTTGGCAGCATTCTCCCCATCGCCTGCCCAGAATGTGGAGTTATTCAGCACAACGCTGCATTTCTGTAGCTGCCCACTAGTCCAAACTCTGGTAGCATGGCAACCTAGTTTTAGTGTGAGAGATAATTTGGCCAGAAACCATGGTAACAGCATAAATATAATCCAGTATGGAGGACGTCTACTGCTGTGTGTGGTGCAGGAGCTGGCAGCATGGTTGACTCCTGTGTTCCTTATCCAGACTGCACGGCCTTTAACTTTTTTTTTTTTCTTCATATATCTCCAACCTGTGTGTGACTTTGTACTTTTCTTTTTCACTTTCAAGCGCCAGGATGCCAGAATTATTGTTGGTCTGTTCTATGAGACGGAGGCCAGGAAAGTCTTCTGTGAGGTAACGTGTTAAATTCATTTGTGACAGACTTGGCTGACATGAAGCAGACAAAGGACTGAGGCAGAACAGTCATTAAATAACAAAGGCTTACAGAGTTCAAAGACAAGGCAGGAAATAAACAAAAACTCCAAACATTAACGAAGGTACGAAGTAAAAAATCCCAAACGACAGGGACACCGAAAACACTGATGCTCCAACCCAGTCTCACGGCAGTTCGTGTAAATGTACACGTTATTCTTAATCTATTGATACGTGTTCACGGAGACGTTTTTCTCGTTTTTTACGTGTAACTGTTACGTTATTTTCTCGGGGAAAGGACGCCGGGAGGCGGCCGAAAAGGTCGCTCTGTAAGCCGGGAGGCACCCGGGGAAAGGACGCCGGGAGGCGGCCGAAAAGGTCGGCCAAAACAACGCCACGGGCCGCCACTCGCGATCGGGGAAATGAGGCGCCACACGCCGGCCAAAACAACGGCACGGGCCGCCACTCGCGATCGGGGAAATGAGGCGCCACACGCCGGCCAAAACAACGGCACGGGCCGCCACTCGCAGGACACGGGAAATGAAACGCCACAATAACGAGACGGTTGGGGTTAGGGAAAAAAAAGAACGGGGAAAGGAACCGTCACACGCGGGACACACCGACAAAGGTACTGCCACACGCGGGGCGCGATCCCCGGTCTCCGGCGTGAAAGTCCTGTGTTGTTTGGCCCATCCACCACCCCGACGAACCTCCCTACGCGGATTTTCGGCTTTATATGCTTCCCATTGAAATACATTGGTTCACAATTTCGTGTTGTCCACCACGTAAAAAACGTCTCCGTGAACACGTATCAATAGATTAAGAATAACGTGTACATTTACACGAACTTCCATGAGACCGGGCTGGATGCTCACACTCTCGCTAGGGAAAAGGCTGATTAAGCCGACACTGGGAAGATGAATAATCTCAGACTAAGGGAGCACACAGACTAAATACACAAGGTAACGAGGGTAGTAACGAGGGACAGGTGACACGAGGGCTGAAGGACAGGTGGAACACATCAGGGCGGGGCAGACAATCACAAAGGCGGGAAAACGCACAAGGCTGGAAGTCAAACAAGACATGACAGGAGAAGTGACCCTTCAAAATACAAACAGGAAACAAAACAAAAACCAAGATCATGACAGCTGCACTTATGGCCACTCAGCACCTTGAATCCTCAGGTACCATCAGGACCAAAAACCTCCCGCCACAACAACGCTTTTTATCTCAACTGCAGTAGGTCTGATCAACAAGGCCTGGGAGCCCCACTGACAGCCGCTATACATTAACACACATCCTGGACTACGATTATACCATTGCACATATTGTGCAATGGTCAGGTATAATCGTATTATACTGTGAACTTTTGCACATCCCCTGATTAATACTTTTGCACACCATGCACAAAACCTTTTCGTTTTATTTTTCTTAGTGTATTTTACATATTTTTATTGTAATATTTCTATTTTATACTTGTTTATAAAACATGTTTTATTTATGTTTTACTTGTATTTATTGTATGCACCAAACACACCAAGGCAAATTCAATGCAAGTGAAAACTCACTTTGGAAATTAATCTGATTCTAATTTCAGGACTGTTGTGATTGGTTTAAAGAAATACAAACAAGCCAGAGCGTTTCTCCCCTATCCCACAATACTTAGGTGGTGTAGCCAGACCTTACTCCATGCTGACACATCTTCCTTACATACAGTGGGCGCACGGGGCAGATGGAAAAACTTAACTTGTGTTGACTTCGGATCAAATTAGACCCGTTTTCAAAATTTCTATATCAGAAATATGAGTTTCTTGTTAATTACCTAATTTTTAATTACCCAAGAATAACAGATGATTCCATGCAACGCGCTTTGCAAGTACAACAAATGATCGGATCTCTACTCTCGTTGAATGTTGGGTGTTTTATAAAATTTTTTAGCATTTGAAAAAAGTATTTATACATGGTAGTGAAAATAAAGAAAAAGTGTTTGAGTATGTGTTGATTCGTCATTGGTCCGTGTCCCTCTGCAGGTTTACAAGGAGAAGCTGTATGGGAAGAAGTATGTGTGGTTCCTCATCGGCTGGTACGCAGACAACTGGTTTAAGATCAAAGACCCGTCCATTAACTGCACTGTGGAGCAGATGAGCGAGGCTGTGGAGGGCCATGTGACCACTGAGATTGTCATGCTCAACCCAGAGACGGTGCGAGGGGCCTCCAACCTGGTGAGACCCGCTTTATCTTCAATGGTGCTCAGCAGAGTCATCTGCAGCTGCAGAGGCTGCTGGGAATTTATGATGAATGCACTGAAAAAGGTGCTCTGTTGAAGTTTAAAACTATTGGATCTGCCCAGAGCCACTCTGGATCTGCCATAACCAATCGCTAATATTTGGTCGTGACGTCGGCTTAGCATTGCTAGCATTCGCCTTATCCAACTCTTTCACCAGTAACGGAGCGAGTTGGAAAATCAAACTTTTCCTGAACCCTGTGGGGAGGAGGGCCCCAACATCATGGCCACCAACAAAACTCAGCAAAGATTGTTCTTGCTCGGGCTTTAACTTCTGGATATTTGGCAGTGTTGCCAAAACGGACCGTATAACTTTGCTCACATCTTTCTCATCCGCCATTACGGAACTACAACTCAAACTAGCACATGATCTGTGAATATACCGCAAACCCAGACCACATACTGAAGGAAAATGAAAATTGAAGGCGGAGCCAGGCTACTGAAAGAGCTGTGTAGTAAGGCATGGATACCCGACCCGAGGCCGACGGGTCCCGACGGTACCTGACGGGCCGGGCCGGGTTCAGACAGATATTTAGAAATTATGGTCGGGGTCGGGTCGGGCTCGGTCACATTAGCGCGATAAGGCATTTGTTGTAAATGGTGCTGCTGCTCCTTTTAAGAGAGCTCAGTGTGTGTGTGTGTCTCTCCTGGTTTTCTGATCACGGTCGGAAACGAAGCGATCAGGAAAGGTTAACCCATTGAACATGTTAACAGCTGATTAACGTGCGCTTGTAGCCCCGTGTGCGCTGATGTGCTCATCTGTTGACATTTCCGAATGCCTTCCTACAGTTGCTTAATAAAAGCTTTCCACAAACGTAGCCTACATGTGTCATTAGTATGAGGAAAAACAAATGAGATTTTAACTGTGTCGGGCTCGGACACAAATTTCTTAATACCTGTCGGGCTCGGGCCGGGTTCGGACACGGCTCTGTCGGACACGGGCCGGCCTCGGACAGAAAAATTCGTCCCGATCCGGACTCTACTGTGTAGGCCTACTACCTTAAGATTATCTTTAGTTTCTTATCTTATCTATCTTTAGCATGGTTCTTCCACTACGACGGCGTATTAGGGCCATTTTAAGAAAAAGATGCTGGAAATGGTTCTATTAAACAAGCAAATATCAACACTTTCCTTCTCTGCTGCCATCATTACTGTAAGGTATTTCCTTTACAGCCATGTGAAGGCAGCAGCTACCTGTTCCCTCTGCATCTCTAACTCGACTGATGATGTCACTGTCGCATGGCAGATATGCTGGTTACATTTTGCGCAACTGGCATCAGACTGTAAAATACCCACAGATCCCCCCCAATCTGTTGTCACACAGCTCCACAAAAAACAGCAGCTGTCTCCATCCTAAACACCAGCTGAATGCGTCATTTTTTTTCTAAGGCTGGCCTGGAGCTCCACATTTTTAATTATAATAGCCTACAGGTAGCCTATGTGTGGCTGTGATGAGGATCATGATATGTGATCCCAAGTCCCAGACAATAACTGTCCTCTGTGGAAGACTATCTACACTCTCTCCTTTGTGATCAAGGATCCAACATTATGGCCACAGCCTCAAATTCACCTAGCCTGGTCCTACCAGACTCTCGTACATTTCATTTGTACAGAGAGTCTGGCCACTCTCCATTGACAAGTTTTAACTTCCTTGAAGGCGGGTACGCTGTTGAAGTTTAAAACCATTGGATCTGCTCAGAGCAGTTCCAACAGTTGGTCGTGAAAATAACCACACAGTCCCGACGCACTTGGCAGGGCACACCTGATCTGCGCCGCTGGTTAATACTGTAGAGTTACCATTCTGTACCTTGACAACTGAAAGTGGGTGAACAACAACTCTCATTGTCCCCCCGTATTCCTGACCCAGCGACCATAACTACAATGCAATGGACAGATATGTGGTACAGCAGGATACAATAGACAGATCATCACTGCAGGCAGACTAATACAAGCCAGGTTGATCCAACCTTGCAAAGTAAGCAATGTAGTTCATTGAAGTTTTCTTTAAAATAGTGTTATAATGTCGTCTCATCATGTTCTTCTGAGCCCAATATTGTGTCTTGTCTCGTGAGCTGAGTTTCTTGTCATACCCCTATTTATATGAATGGACTAGCAACTTGATTTTCGACAACACAATCTTCTGAACATAGCCATACTGACAAATACAGAGAGAGTTATGTGGAGCTGATAGTCTTAATTAGCTTTGTAGCAACTCATTTGGCAATGGCTTGACGTTGATTTTCATTAATATAAAAATGTTACACACTAAAGCTTTCAATATCAACGTTTCCTCATTACTGCCACTGCAAATTTGTTTAATATGTGTCATTTTTAGGAGACAGGTTGCACCAAATGTCTTGAACCCAGTGTTGCATTTTTTTAACCTTGCTATTATGTGCATTCAAACTACTGCACATGTGTACCAACGGGATACATTGGTACAGATCGGAGCATATGCAAGAAACTTTATTACAGACGGAATACTCTACACACTACCCGAGCTTCACCTGCTACGGAGACCAGCATCTCAGCCTCAGTTTCGCTCGATGCCACTAGCCGGGGAAGGGGACATCGAAAGCGGTGTGCGAGAAAGCGGAAATGCGGAACGAGGGCAGGAGTTTGAGCTAGGTGGAAAGCTAACGCTAGCCGGCCACCTGTCCCATCCATCCTGCTTTCAAGTGTCCGCTTATTAGACAACAAACTGGACTACATCCATCTTCAACTAAACTCCCAACGCAAGTTCAGAGACTGCTATGTTTTTGCTTTTGTGGAAACATGGCTGAACAAGAGTGTACCGGACTCTGCTACCAGGCCTGCTAGCCTTCCAAGCAGATAGAGATGCTCTGTCGGGTAAGACTCGTGGAGGTGGGCTGTGTTAACACTGACTGGTGCAGAAATGGGGTGCTTGTATCCAACTAACTGCTCACCGCTGATGGAGTTTGTGACTGTTAAATGCCAACCATTCTACATTCCACGCAAATTCACGGCTGCATTTATACTCTGTGTTCACATCCCACCAAGTGCTAATGCTACCAATGCGTTAGCTGAACTTTACGGAGCCTATAATGTGTCTGCACTAAATGTAGCCTGTTTCGTATGTTGTTTTTATATAATGTCGTTTTTATATATTTTAAATTTGTAACACCACTTGAGCCACAGTGAAACGTTGTTTTGTGTATATAGTTGAAATGACAATACAACACACTTGACTTGACTGCCTCTCTGTAACCAATTTCACTGTCTATGTCTGTAGGCATGGCTTTGGAGTGGCCTCGTAGGGAAGCAAAGCAAGTGCATTCTGAGAGTTGTTGTCTTTCATCCACATGAGCCAAAAATACATTTTCTAGTTTTTCTCAGTCTAGAAGGCACCAACTTCTAAAACAAATTCACATTTCTACTACATAAATGACCCAATTTAATACATACTCATCTTTCCAGCGGTGAGATAACCCTTTAATTCATTCCTTAAAGAATTGGAGTTTCAGCTTCTTGAATAAAGTATAGCAGAAGGCAGGAGGGGTGACACCCCTTATTGTTACATACTTGATATTCTTACATTGGAAGGTGTTCCCCTTATTTTGCGTGTCTTTTGTGTATGAAGCCTTTATTTGACCTTACCTGAATATATCTGTCGATTTAAACTGATACCTGGTGGAAAAGCTTAGTGTTTTGTTGCACAGGTGCTTGCTTGGTAGTGTTTCCAGGATACTGCACTGTATGCATGGGGCTGATACTAAAACTCCATAAAACACAGAGGGTAGACTTTTATTAACGTTCAGAGCACGTTATCCGCGGGTTGTTGTCTGGACGTTCTGTTTGAGTGAAAATGGCAGTACTTGAGATGCAGGAATGGCCTCTTATTGATCAAAGTACAGTGAAGTGATACTGGCTGTGTGAGGATCAGACAGCATTGCTGCCTCTCCTTTTCATCTTCTGTTCTGTTTCTGAATGAAATACACCAATCACGAACCACACTTCCTCTGGCTCGAATTGACCGTGAGATGGGCTGATTACACATCTGATCACTGAAGAAATTATGCATTTTATCTAGCCTTTGTACTAACAGCCTGTGGGGCTCAGTCGGTACAGTGGGATAGCCATTCATTGAAGAGTTGGTGGTTCGATCCCAGAGCCGCTCTTGCCCAAGTGTCATTGAGGAAGATACAGAAACCACAAATTGCTCCTTATTAGTATGAGAAAAAAGGCTGCTTTGGACACACAACAAGTCTCTGTTATATCAATGTAATGTTATGTAAATGTCCATAGTGAGCAACTTCTTAAATGCAAATTCTATGTTTAACAGATTGTGCTTGACAGTAAGACAGTAACAGAAGGTTAGAAAACATAAATTGAAATTTCTAGTAGATAAAATACAGACACATACAACTACAGTAAGTCTAATGAGTTGGGAGAAAGCCATGAGATAAGAATGAGAATGAGAAGATGCAGGAGATACGGCAAAGACGGCAAATGCCTGGTCACCCTCGTAGCTCTTTACCACTGCAGGGCTAAACAAACTGTAGCATGTAGCCATTGTCATGTTGTCTGCTTTTGTTTCCACTGTTCTCCACATGCTTTGGGGACAAGCTCCTGCAACTACAACTTGGCCATTGCTCAGTAGGTGAAACTAAATGCAAGTTCCAGTTACTTTCAGAGGTTACCAGAAATGTTGACGAAAATGATTGGTCAAGCAGATGTGACACAAAGGACTGCTACAAAAAACACAACAGTAACCAACATACATTCACAGTATGGAGCAAGACAACCAATAGGCTACGTGTGGAGAACCCTTGTTGGACAGACCAACATGTCCAGGCCCTGCTTGGTATTTGTGGAGAGCAGCAGTTAAAAACCAAAAGGTCGGGGTGCTTGTGACTTAGGGGTTTAACCATTGTGTTGTCCTTCGGGTCCCAGTGACCCGAAGGACAACACAAGGATTATGTACTTCCCTTTACTTTGTTGAGAATTGCTCTCTAAACAAGGGTTAATACAGCACCTTAGTTCTTGTTTGTACAGCATTTTGGTCAGCTTAAACTGTGTTTAAATGTGTTCTAGAAATAAACTTTACTTACTTACTTTACAAGAAACAGGGTTTAGAGAGCAATTCTCAACAAAGTAAAGGGAAGTACATAATCCTTATGTTGTCCTTCGGGTCACTGGGACCCGAAGGACCACACAAGGGTTAAGGCTCCAACCATCATTTCCTGCCATCCCTCTGTTGTCAGTTCTCTAATAAAGGCATCAAATGCCCATAAAAACCAGAGAACGGAGAAGATACGTCACATTGTCAGGTAAAAATGGGGCTAAAACAAACAAGGAGCCAGTGTAGACAAGCTTACACATGGAAAATGGGATCTCTTTATCGGTCAGTACACATGCCACAGCATTCTGCATCAACTCTAGAGTCTTACGAGGCTTATTGGAGCAACCTGATAATAAGGAATTACAATAATCCATGTCCGGACACGTCTGTTTCCACCACACGCCAGTCATCATGCGATTCTGCTGCTCTGCTGTTTTCTAATTACACATAGAGCTCAAGTGTGTGTGTGTGTGTGTGTGTGTGTGTGCGTGCGTGCTCGTCTGTCGCTCTCTGTATAGACACAAGTGACAAATATGAACACTATACAGTAACTAGGGGCGTGACCATGAAAACTCTAACGTAAAAGTTATACACAAAACCTTAAAAGCCATTTTAAAACCAGTGCAAAGTTGCAAGAATGGGAGTGATGTGATCTGATTTTACAAAGTTTGTTAAAAGCCTAGCAGCAACATTTTGATGGCCAGAGCAGACAGTCCAAGAGAGAGGGAATAAAGGCATGGAATACTTTCTCAAGATCTGAAACTGTTACAAACATTGAATCCAAGCTGTTGTCCTCAGCTGAAGAAAGCATGATTATCTGATGGTAATGCAAAAGGAAATGTTAGAGGGTTCAACTAAATTATTGGACATGATCCTTTGAGAACCATGACTATCCACAGCCATGGATAGATGGATGGGCCTGCTGCTAGACAGACAAACAGCACTGTGGTGAAGAATAACACTGTTCACTGAAGTTACAATTAACCCTTGCTTGGTTCACTTGTATTTTCTGAAAGTATTGGATATATTCCACGAGCTGTTAGCTGTTGTAAGAATAGGTATATTATTATACACTCACCTAAAGGATTATTAGGAACACCCTACTAATACTGTGTTTGACCCCCTTTCACCTTCAGAACTGCCTTAATTCTTCGTGGCATTGATTCAACAAGGTGCTGGAAGCATTCTTTAGAAAGGTTGGCCCATATTGATAGGATAGCATCTTGCAGTTGATGGAGATTTGTGGGATGCACATCCAGGGCATGAAGCTCCCGTTCCACCACATCTCAAAGATGTTCTATTGGGTTGAGATCTGGTGACTGTGGGGGCCATTTTAGTACAGTGAACTCATTGTCATGTTCAAGCAACCAATTCGAGATGATTCAAGCTTTGTGACATGGTGCATTATCCTGCTGAAAGTAGCAGGTAACAAGGCATGACGGATCCATGTTCTCATTCTGTTTATGCCAAATTCTAACTCTACCATCTGAATGTCTCAACAGAAATCGAGACTCCTCAGACCAGGCAAAATTTTTACAGTCTTCTACTGTCCAATTTTGGTGAGCTCATGCAAATTGTAGCCTCATTTTCCTATTTTTAGTGGAGATGAGTGGTGCCCGGTGGGGTCTTCTGCTGGTATAGCCCATCCGCCTCAAGGTTGTTTGTGTTGATGCTTAAAAAATGCTTTGCTGCATACCTCGGTTGTAACGAGTCATTCAATGAGTTGAATCAAATTTGAGCTTCTATCAGCTGGAATCACTCAGCCCATTCTCCTCTGACCTCTAGCATCAACAAGGCATTTTCGCACACAGGACTGCAGAATACTGGATGTTTTTCCTTTTTCAGACCATTCTTTGTAAACCCTAGAAATGGTTGTGCGTGAAAATCCCAGTAACTGAGCAGATTGTGAAATACTCAAACCAGCCCATCTGGCACCAACAACCATGCCACACTCCAATTTGCTTAGATCACCTTTCTTTCCCATTCTGACATTCAGTTTGGAGTTGAGGAGATTTTCTAGATCTGGACCACAACCCTAAATGCATTTAGCAGCTGCTGTGTGATTGGTTAATTAGATAATTGCATTAACGAGAAATCTTACAGGTGTTCCTAATTATCCTTTAGGTGAGTGTATAGTCTGCACAGTGCACACGTGCAGTGACCACTTTTTCTTCAACTGGAAAGGGTGCATTCTGCAGTTTGTCAGTGGTGTTTTTTGATATAAAAGGTAAAAACCTATTTCTTTTGGATTGTTGTAGTAAATGATGATAGATGCTCTTCATGATTAAAAAGGAGGGGGTTTTCAGAAGGCTGTGCCCCATGAGACAGTCTGAAATGAAGGTGATAATTGTCTTCACTTCAGACATAGGTGTTACAGGAGCTGACAGGCTGGGAAGATATATTCACATGATGATGCATGCAATGCATTTGGTTTAAGAAAACCCAGAAAATGTTGTGAAAACAGGTCAAATTGTTTCTAAGGGAGTACGTCAGTAGACTAAGGCACATGGGCCTTGTTATGAAACAATCTGATCACAATTGTTCTGTGGTTCGCATCCTATTATCTACTGGCTTGACCTGGTCTCAGGGTCTTATGTGCCTTAAGAGATCCGTCCAGAAATGCTGAAAGCTTTGGGTGTGGAGGGTCTGTCTTGGATGACAAGTCTCTTCAACATTGCGTGGACAATGCCAAAGGAGTGGCAGACCAGGGTAGGGGACCAGAGAGTGTATTTGCCAATTACAGGGATATTACACCACTCTGCCTCTCTGGTAAAGTCTACTCCAAGGTGCTGGAAAGGAGGGTTCGGCCGATAATCAAACCTCAGATTGAAGAGGAACAATGCGGAACCCGTCCTGGTTGTGGAACAATGGACCAGCACTTCACACTCGCCAGGCTCCTGGAGGGGACCTGGGAGTATGCCCATCCAGTCTACATGTGTTTTGTGGATTTGGAGAAGGTGTGTGACCGGTTCTCCTGGGAGATACTGCGGGAGATGCTGTGGGAGTATTACGTAAGGTGGTCCCTTCTCTTTGTTATCCAATCCCTGTATGTGCCAAGCCTCAGTAGTAAGTCAGACTCGTTCCAGGTGAGGGTTTGCCTTCGATCTCATGGCTGCTATTTGCAGATGAGGCAGCCCTGATGGCATCGTTGGTCCGTAACCTTCAGCACTCACTAGATCGGTTCACAGCTAAGTGTGTAGAAGCTGGGATATGGATCAGCCCCTCTAAATCTAAGGCCATGATTCTCAGCAGGAAACCAATGGAGTGTCTACTCTGGGTGGGGAATGAGTCCTTACCCCAAGTGAAGGAGTTCAAGTGCCTTGGGGTCTTGTTCGCGAGTGAGGGGACAATGGAGCGGGAGATTGGCCAGAGAATTGGACAGCGACCCGGTATTGCATTCTCTTACCGCACCGCTGTGGTGAAAAGAGAGTTGAACCGGAAGGCAAAGCTCTCGATCTAAGCAAATGATGATGGATGGATAGTTGTCGTTATATATTTTGGGTATTCATTGATTATTAATTATAAATAATTGCTACTTTTACGCTATACCCTAAACCTTTCTGATATCGGAATTGGAGGGGCTGAGCCCAACTTTTCTAACTTTTAGAAAGTCACAATCACATCCACTTTATGTAGCGATTCAGTGGAGGTGAAAAAGTAGACAGGATTTTAAATTCCATCAACACATTCAGACCGAGTGATCCAAATGTTCAGATTAAATGGCCTGAAGTCACCCATCTTTAACCGAGCACTATCTCTCGCCATGTTCTCTCCTCTCTAGACTTCTCAGGAATTTCTAGCTCAGCTGATGTCTAAACTTGGAGGTAAAAATCCAGAGGAGACGGGCGGTTTCCAGGAGGCTCCCCTGGCCTACGATGCTGTGTGGGCTCTAGCCCTGGCCCTGAACAAGACTGTGGGACCCCTAAAGGCCAAGGGTCACCGGCTAGAAGATTTCAACTACAACAACCGGGATATCACAGCTGAGATCTACCGAGCCATGAACACCAGCTCCTTCGAAGGAGTTTCAGTAAGTACAAAACCCGGAGGGTAGAAAGAGAGACACACAGAGAGAGAAGAAAAAAAAAAAAAAAAAAAAAAAAAAAAAAAAAAAAAAAAAAAAAAAAAAAAAAAAAAAAAAAGAGAGAGAGAGAGAGAGAGAGAGAGAGAGAGAGAGAGTTAAAACATTAAAAGTCTGTCTTTTCCTTTCAGGGTCATGTTGTATTTGATGCTCAAGGATCCCGAATGGCCTGGACTCTTATTGAACAGCTTCAAGGTATGTCACAGCACATATCCCTGCCTTAAAATGAATTTATTTTAATAATCATCTTATTAGATACAATGTGCGGTGATCTTGTCCTTTCCATCAAACTGTAAACATATATAAGAAATAAAAAAGTGTAATTTCATGTGGCTAATGTATTTGGCAAAGCAAGACTGTTCTTTCTTGCGTGTCTACAAGAAGTATAGAAAAATAACTCCTTGCTGGCTGGGGCTTTTCTGTGGGCATGTGTGCAGCTCCCAGTGTCCACTGTCCAAAGACATCTAGCGTCAGTTAATTAGCGACTCTAAATTGCTCGTAGGTAGGAAAATGAGCTTGAATGGTTGTCTGTCTATGTCTGACAGCCCTGTGGAAAACCTGCCTAGGGTGTACCCCGCCTCTCACCCTGTATAAGTAGGGCACGGGTCTCCCCTTCACAGATATGCCTACTTTATGCTAATCCCATTCAGTTTTTGGAGTGTTTTTTTGCATGCTGTACAAATGTGTTATTTTTGCCTATTTTACAATTGGTGTATTTGAATAATTCTGCATACTGAAGTCTCTAAACAGTCCTAAATTGCATAAATTGGGTCTGACTGAACAACTGAGACTCTTGTGGATTCAATGAGCCCGATTATATTCACGTGTGATGATGTTAATCCCCATAGTAGCAATTTCATTGCAGTGAGACCATTTTTTTTAAACTTGATCTCACTTTGTAAAATGAAACTGAGGGCATTCAGAGGATGTATGGCTTTCCTAGGTTTACTGAAAATAAAGGTTTTCTGAGCAGTTTCCACAACAGAAGCATTTGCCATCCAAGGTCCAAAAAAGAATGAAATTCTTGCAGAAATTTCTAAATGTCAAAAATATTTGAAACTAAATCACAGCATTTATTTTTTCTATGGTGTTCCTCAAGGTCTTCCTGTCCTCATGTGGTATTTTTAATTCTCAAGTGGTCAAAGGGTTTAATGTTGTACTAAATCTGTGTAACAAATGGTATCAACCCAAATATTTCAACCCAAATATATATAACAACTTATAGCCATGAAAGAACATGAGAATGGCCATTATATACGTTAATCATACTGTTCCCAACTCTTACACTATACACTTTCAACACTTAAATATGCGCCTAACCAGGGGCGATTCTAGGATCTGACCTTTGGGGGTGCTCAGCCCCTAATGAAAAGTTGATAGCAGTTAAGCTAGAGGGGTTCGGGGGCATGCTTCCGTAAGATTTTTCTGTTTTTCAAACCCTTAAATCATGACTTCTTGTGAGTTTTGGGGAAAGAAATAGACAGATTGAGACATGCAATTATGACAAACTATCAACAGATTCAAGGCATCTGCTGTGAAAAAAGATGGAAACTACAAAGCATGATTATTGCAGCACACATACCCAGGGGCGTTGGACTGGGGGGGGGAAAGGGGACTGAAAAATATGCTAGAATTCATAGCTTTGGCTGTGTTGAATGACGGGCGAGACCCCCTCCAAGCGCCCCCCCCATATTCAAAATAGGGAATAAAACTGTACAACTGTTTAACTAGTATTGATAAAGCTGTACCCGTCCTTGCCCTCCCCTGAATATGTTTACCTACTCCTAAAACTACTAATGCCATGTAATGAGTAAGCAAGAATCAGTGAAAGTTGACACATTAAATACTTCAACAAAGTGCCATTTATTAATACACTAAAACTGTATACTCCTAATTAATCATAAAACAAGCTATGTATACAGTACAGGCCAAAAGTTTGGACACCTTCTCATTCAATGTGTTTCTTTATTTTCATGACTATTTACATTGTAGATTCATCAAAACTATGAATGAACACATATGGAATTATGTACTTAACAAAAAAGTGTGAAATAACTGAAAACATGTCTTATATTTTAGATTCCTCAAAGTAGCCACCCTTTGCTTTTTTTGATAGCGCTGCAAACCCTTGGTGTTCTCTCAATGAGCTTCATGAGGTAGTCACCTGAAATGGTTTTACCTTCACAGGTGTGCTTTGTCAGGGTTAATTAGTGGAAGCTTTTCCCTTATTAATAAAAAAGCAAAGGGTGGCTACTTTGAGGAATCTAAGACATGTTTTCAGTTATTTCACACTTTTTTGTTAAGTACATAATTCCATGTGTTCATGTGTTCATTCATAGTTTTGAAGCCTTCAGTGAGAATCTACAATCTAAATAGTCATGAAAATAAAAAGGAAACTCATTGAATGAGAAGGTGTGTCAAACGTCGCTCTATGTATATGTAGTACTCTTTTATGATTATCATTTCGAGAGGCCCTATGCTATAATTTGAAGAGGTCTATTATGATTTTTTGTCTGCCAATGCAGATAGAAAAGCTACAATTCTCGTTAAGAACGTTTGCATGATGTGATGATGTGCAACGTTTTAATAGGCTACTAATGCAATCATGCAGTAAAGCATGCCTACTTTTTTTTATTGTTGTAGTGTTATCATCAACAGTTTGTCCACCACTTTTATCAAGGGGTTAAGTGTTTTAAGGGGAGTTGTGCTTAGCCTACTGCAGGTTGTAGCCTCACTCCCTCATCTCTGTCCCTCTCCTCCTAAAGTCTCCTCCTCACTGTGCAGGTCACTGTAGCCGATACCAGCACCGCTATCATCGGCCACGGGCACGGGAGCTGATGAAGGTCATGCTACTCCCGAAAACATGTCTTTTCACTTTTTTCTTTTATTTGAGCCGCTTGGGTAACTTTTTTTAATTTTGGCGTTTAGACCATTGACGCAAAAGAAAGGTTTAGACTCGTCTTGCTCCGTCTCTGTGTACTTCCCATTTCTCCTGTCACCGTGTGTTTATCTTTCGCGCTGCGGCGCACTGTGGGATGGACTAGTCCATTTCATTGTGAAAGTGGGGGGTGTTGACCTCTCTCAGCTAGCAGGGCGCCTGCAGCTGCTGTGGGCGCTGATCTGCCAATTCCCCACACTGTGAAATGATAGAAAACAGAAAAACGCTTTGCGGCGCAGAGGATTATTTATATATATTTTTTAAGTTAAGTGGCTGCCCGGTTCGCCCGTGCCAAAAACCGCCACTAGTTTGAGCACTAAACGATTTCACATTATCACAATAAGGACTTTATTTTCAGGGGTGCTGAGATGATTTTTAGGGGTGCTTCAGCACCCCTAAAAATAGCCTAGTGCCGCCTATGCGCCTAACCGAAACACAATGTTTATTACAGATTCATGACTAGAAAAACTTCACACAGTGTGGAGCTGCATCTCAAATTAATATTCAGGTTTCCAGCTTTCAGATTATGTATACCACTTCTATGCGCATCCTTTTCCCCCTATTTAGCATCCACTGTTGACCTGCTATCTGTCCCTAAGGATCTTTTGTCCCTCCGCAAAAAAAGACAAAATGGATCTATGTGGGTCTCCACTGGGTTAGAGATATATTATGTAAAGTGACTCACAATGGAGAAATCCCACAAATCTCCTGATAAAAACAAATAATAACAAATGTGGCTCAGAAATGTAAGATTCACCAAGATTAGTAGTTTAAAGTGATGAGAAACAGTACAACCTGTTTAGCCTTTCTAAACTAAGTTAATTTAAGTCAAGTTCATTTCATTTTGAAAAGTTTAATTGGAATTAGAAAATCCCTTAAAAACCATGTTAAAAAAATACATCATTTTATGTTGCATAGCAGCAGTATTCTACAGCCATGGGAAAACAACTTCTTCTACAATAATCCAAATATTATTCTGAATTACCAGCAGGCCAATGAGTTTTCATGTTATATGGTTGCATCATTTGTGTTTTTCACGCAGAAGTGGCTGAGGCTGAGTGATCACATGGCGACGTTAGTGTCTTATCTGTAGTGGCGTGAGGCTCTGGTTGGCTGGCTGCCTTTTGATCACTGAGCCTGTGTTCATTCAGTCTGTCTGTGCTTTGTGTTTCTCTCACAGCACTGACATCTGTGACTATTGGAGGCTTTCTGTGTTCTTGGTACTGATTAAAAATTAAGCCTGTTTTGCTAATATGCTTTGTTGGTGCTGGCCTCTGCCACTCCATAAGGGAAGGGGCGGTGATGAGCTGCAATTTGTTTGATGGTAATATGCAACCGTGCTGGCCCTGGGCAGTACTTTGGTCAAGTTTAAGCTAAAGGAAAGATAGACGTGGAAATAAAATGTTTCTTTCAAGCCTCTTCCAGCTTCTCAACATAAACGTTATTTGGCTTCACTACAGCCTGCAGGTCTACAGCTGTAAGTAGTTGTTAGGCTTTGAAAAGGACAAGGCAGTAGTGGAAGTTAGTTTTCTTCTAAAGGCAGATGCTCCTCTGTCATGTGGTGCAGTTTTGTAACCTCACCCAAGATCCACGATCACGACCCAGAGCGTCAAAAAGTAACGTCTGGAGTGCCAACCAAGAGCAAAATATGACCCCAAAAGGGAAGCCCCAATGCGTGTGACTAAGACAACTTATCCTTTTCTGTAGAAAATGGTGTGATACAGCAGAGTTATTTCCAATGGCAACCTTCTCCTCACAGCCCATTGGCCCACCACCTGTGGGAGGAACCGCTGGGGTTGGGTGCGCTGCCAAATGGGTGGCAGTGAAGGTCAGGGGCCTCGACGGACCAGACCCGGGAAGCAGACGCTGGCTCTGGGGACGTGGAACGTCACCTCTCTGTGGGGGAAGTAGCCGGAACTGGTGCGGGAGGTGGAGCGCTACCGGTTAGATCTGGTGGCGCTTACCTCTACGCACAGTCTCGGTTCTGGAACCCTGGATAGGGGTTGGACTCTTTTCTTCTCCGGAGTTGCCCAGGGTGTGAGGCGCCGGGCGGGTGTGGGGATACTCACAAGCCCCCGGCTGAGCGCCGCTATGTTGGAGTTTACCCCGGTGGACGAGAGGGTCGCCTCCCTACGCCTGCGGGTTGTGGGGGGGAAAACTCTGACTGTTGTTTGTGCATATGCACCAAACAAGAGTTCGGAGTATTCGGCCTTCTTGGAGACCTTGACTGGAGTCCTGCATGGGGCTACAGAGGGGGAATCCATTGTTCTGCTGGGGGACTTCAACGCGCACGTGGGCGATGATAGAGACACATGGAGAGGCGTGATTGGGAGGAACGGCCTCCCTGATCTAAACCAGAGTGGTTGTTTGTTGTTGGACTTCTGTGCTAGTCGTGGATTGTCTATAACAAACACCATGTTCGAACATAGGGATGCTCATAAATGTACTTGGTACCATAGTACCCTAGGCCAAAGGTCAATGATCGATTTTATAATCGTTTCATCTGATCTGAGGCCGTATGTTTTGGACACTCGGGTGAAGAGAGGGGCTGAGCTGTCAACTGATCACCATCTGGTGGTGAGTTGGGTCAGGGGTGGGGAAGAATACGTAACAGCCCCTGGTAAGCCCAAACGGGTAGTGTGGGTAAATTGGGAACGTCTGGAGGAGGCCCCTGTCCGACAGACTTTCAACTCACACCTCCGGCGGAGCTTTTCGTGCATCCCTGTGGAGGCTGGGGGCATTGAACCTGAGTGGACAATGTTCAAAGTTTCCATTGCTGAAGCTGCGGCGAGGAGCTGTGGTCTTAGGGTCTTCGGTGCCTCAAGGGGCGGTAACCCACGAATACCGTGGTGGACACCGGCGGTCAGTCAACGGAGCGTCCCGACTGAAGAAGGAGTCTTTCCGGGATATGTTATCCCAGAGGACTCCGGAGGCAGTTGCAGGGTACCGAAGGGCCCGAAGGGCTGCAGCCTCTGCCGTGAAAGAGGCAAAGCAGCGGGTGTGGGAGAAGTTTGGAGAAGACATGGAGAAGGACTTTCGGTCAGCACCAAGGTGCTTCTGAAAAACTGTTCGCCACCTCAGGAGGGGGAAGCGGGGAACCATCCAAGCTGTGTACAGTAAGGATGAGACACTGTTGACCTCAACTGAGGAGGTAATAGGGCGGTGGAAGGAGCACTTTGAGGAACTCCTGAATCCGACAAATACGCCCTCTATGTTAGAGGCAGAGCTGGAGGATGATGGGGGATCATTGTCAATTTCCCAGGCGGAAGTCACTGATGTAGTCAAACAACTCCACAGTGGCAAAGCCCCGGGGATTGATGAGATCCGTCCAGAAATGCTCAAGGCTCTGGGTGTGGAGGGGCTGTCCTGGTTGACATGCCTCTTCAACATTGCGTGGAAGTCTGGGACAGTGCCAAAGGAGTGGCAGACCGAGGTGGTGGTTCCCCTTTTTAAAAAGGGGGACCAGAGGGTGTGTGCCAATTACAGGGTTATCACACTTCTCAGCCTCCCTGGTAAAGTCTACTCGAAGGTGCTGGAAAGGAGGGTTTGGCCTAAAGTCGAACCTCGGGTTGAAGAGGAACAATGCGGATTCCATCCTGGTCGTGGAACAACGGACCAGCTCTTCACTCTCGCAAGGATCCTGGAGGGAGCCTGGGAGTATGCCCAACCGGTCTACATGTGTTTTGTGGATCTGGAAAAGGCGTATGACCGGGTCCCCCGGGAGATACTGTGGGAGGTGCTGCGGGAGTATGGGGTGAGGGGGTCTCTTCTCAGGGCCATCCAATCTCTGTACGACCAAAGTGAGAGCTGGGTCCGGGTTCTCAGCAGTAAGTTGGACTCGTTTGAGGTGAGGGTTGGCCTCCGCCAGGGCTGCGCTTTGTCACCAATCCTGTTTATAATATTTATGGACAGGATATCAAGGCGTAGTCGGGGTGGGGAGGGGTTGCAGTTCGGTGGGCTGGGGATCTCATCGCTGCTCTTGATGATGTGGTCCTGATGGCATCATCGGCCTGCGACCTTCAGCACTCACTGGATCGGTTTGCAGCCGAGTGTGAAGCGGCTGGGATGAGGATCAGCACCTCTAAATCTGAGGCCATGGTTCTCAGCAGGAAACCGATGGAGTGCCTACTCCAGGTAGGGAATGAGTCCTTACCCCAAGTGAAGGAGTTCAAGTACCTTGGGGTTTTGTTCGCGAGTGAGGGGACAATGGAGCGGGAGATTGGTCGGAGAATCGGCGCAGCGGGTGCGGTATTACATTCAATTTATCGCACCGTTGTGATGAAAAGAGAGCTGAGCCAGAAGGCAAAGCTCCCGATCTACCGGTCAGTTTTCACACAATAGATCCTGTACGATCGATAATCAGATTTGATAAGTACAAAGCTGCTCCACATACTTATTGACATCACACCTCAGATAGTTATCATAGCTAAGAGCCAAGGGGATATTTATTGCCTAACTTCTACTATATCAAATATATCAAAGGGTTACAAGTCTTAGCTAAGTCTTACAAAATGTTTTAACAGAACCACGCAATGTATATCAGAGTTTTTCCAGTTTTAGGTGCTGCATAACATCTTTGACCAACATAACGAAGGTGGCAGGTTGTGCCTGTTTCCAGTTCAATGGATTTAATCTACGCTCTAGAAGGGTTATGCATTGTGCTACTGAGAGAAGGGGTCCTATAAGAGGACTCTCCTCTCCCGGTACTCCAAATACAGCCAACACTGGGTTGGGTTTAACTGTGTGTACCAGAATATCATATAAAGTTTTAAATATTGAGTCCCAGAAACTGGATAACTTTGGGCACAACCAGAACATGTGTCCCAACAAGGCAGGAAATACCCCACACCATTCACATAGAGGATTTATATTAGGGTACATTTTAGATAGGTTGACCTTCGAAAGATGGTGATGCCACACCCATGACCCACACACATGCTCACTCATTATTCCTTGATGTCCTGTTTAAGTCAATTATCTTATCAGCTGATCTCATCTATCCAATTGCTCAGTGACACAACCATTGTTAGCCTATCATCCTGCAGCTGCCTCTGTTTAAAATGATTCTCTCTCTGCCTCTAGTACAGTCATGCTGCTGTTATGCACGTGGTGTGTTCATGGCTGTTATGCTATTTAAATCTGTTTTCCCCCCCGGTGTTGTCAACTGTCATTTCTGTGTAAATCTCACTCGCAAATGACAAACATTTATTTGACCTTTTTCCAGTCTCTTGCCATTATTTGATTCCTCAGCAGAGGAGAAACATCTTCTCCCACTCGTTCTGCTCAGGCAGTTGTTAAAGTTACTCTAGGTCACTTCATACAAGTAACAAACTGATCGCCACCATGCAGTCTCCAGCTAACGGCAACCAAGCTATCCATGCACACCAAGCTCAGCACCTGGCAAAGCTTCAGCCTCGATCTTCAGCGTCCGTCATCGCTGCCATGCAGCCGACTCTGCTTTCAATCACGATTCAACCTTAAAGGTCCCATGACATGGTGCTCTTTGGATGCTTTTAAGTAGACCTTAGTAGTCCCCGAATACTGTATCTGAAGTCTCTTTCCCAAAATTCAGCCTTGGTGCAGAATTACAGCCACTAGAGCCAGTCCCACAATGAGCTTTCCTTAGTACGTGTCATTTCTGTGTCTGTAGCTATTGAGGAGGAGAGAGGGGGGGGCAAGGTAGAGGGTGGGGGTGTGGCCTTGACCAACTGCCACTTTGCTCATTTGAAAGCCATGATGTCTCTCTCTCATGGGTGGGCCAAATTCTCTGGACAGGCAAAGCAGAGAAAGGGGAGGTAACCTTGCTCCTTATGACCTCATAAGGAGAAGATTCCAGATCAGCCCATCTGAGCTTTCATTTTCTCAAAGGCAGAGCAGTATACCCAGTACTCGGTTTATCACCATTTCTAGCCTAATGGGAGACCATAGGCAGGCTGGGGGAATGCATATTAATGTTAAAAAACCTCAGAAAGTGAAATTTTCATGCCATGGGACCTTTAACGTTACATTCATTCTGTGTCCAGCCACTCAAAACCCTAGCAAGCAGGGAAAGTAATTGCATATAACTGGTGGTTAGTGGTTTGTCTCGCCTATTATTTAGCTGCACTCCTTAATTACTAATTCTCAAGTCACTGTCGACCTCTCTTAGCAAACCCATTTCAGGTCTCCAGTGTCTTATGAATAAATAAATGATACGTTAAAAGTGGTGGGTAAAGGAGACTCAACTGCCTAAGCCTAATTTTGGTCTTCCTGTACACTAGCCATGCTAAATAAGCTCATACTTCCTAGCCAGGTCACCGCTGACCATTAGCATCGCTGGCTAAAGCCTATGCATTGTGGGGATACATCACTTACCAGTTTCATGATAAACCATGTGAAAAACCGTGTTTGATTACTGCACTTTCAAAACTCAGGTAAATACTGTGCAGCACTAAGTATGCATTAAAGAGGTCGCTGTTTTCTTTTCTGCAATGTGCACAAAGCGAAGTTACCCCTCATCTCAAAGGTTGATACACATTTGTAATGTTTTTTTATAGTTAAATAAGGATTTGGCTAGGCCATTACGTTTTTGCAAACAAAGTGCATAGTAATAATAATTTCATAGATATAAAAAGAAATGTTTTCAGTGTACGCATCAGAACTTTTGGAACATTTGCAGCTCAATATTAACTGTACTGCAATAATAGTAAATGACACATACTCGTGATATGAATATTTCCTATTGTTTCCTCTCTAATACATTACAAGCAGGGCATTGCTGTCTTCTAGCCAGTTCAGGTCCCTTCTGACCATTAGTCATTCATGGTACACTGTTAATTCCAATAGTCAGTGTCATTCTCATTATTATGCTTTATTTCAGCAGATTATGCCATCTGTTTGATTAACTATGGCCACTGCTTGGTAAGTAATCATTATTGCGGTATAATATTAGGCTATGTGCCCCCTCATTTTGGGGGATATATTTTTCTGCTGCTCATGGCCTTAGTTAAAAGTCTCCCTTTAGAACCTAAGCACCAGACTTTCTGCCAAGACTTAAATATCACATACCAGGTGCCTGGTAGAGCAGGCACCCATCTATAGACGTTTACTCCCCAACACAATGGCCGCATGTTCGACTCCCTCCTGTGGCCCTTTGCTGCATGTCGTTCCCCCTCTCTCTCCCCTTTGATGTATTCAGCTGTCCTATATAAATAAAGGTCTAAAATGCCCCAAAAATTATCTTTAAGAAACAAAAAATTATATATAAAGATGATATGTGATATACACTCACCTAAAGGATTATTAGGAACACCCTACTAATACTGTGTTTGACCCCCTTTTGCCTTCAGAAATTCCTTAATTCTTCGTGGCATTGATTCAACAAGGTGCTGGAAGCATTCTTTAGAAATGTTGGCCCATATTGATAGGATAGCATCTTTCAGTTGATGGAGATTTGTGGGATGCACATCCAGGGCATGAAGTTCCCGTTCCACCACATCCCAAAGATTGAGATCTGGTGACTGTGGGGGCCATTTTAGTACAGTGAACTCATTGTCATGTTCAAGAAACCAATTTGAAATGATTCGAGCTTTGTGACATGGTGCATTATCCTGCTGGAAGTAGCCATCAGAGGATGGGTACATGCTCAGGTAGGCTGTGGCATTTAAACAATGTCCAATTGGTACTAAGGGGCCTAAAATGTGCCAAGAAAACATTCCCCACACCATTACACCACCACCACCAGCCTGCCCAGTTGTAACAAGGCATGACGGATCCATGTTCTCATTCTGTTTATGCCAAATTCTGACTCTATCATCTGAATGTCTCAACAGAAATCGAGACTCATCAGACCAGGCAACATTTTTACAGTCTTCAACTGTGGAGATGAGTGGTACCCGGTGGGGACTTCTGCTGGTGTAGCCCATCTGCCTCAACGTTGTGCGTGTTGTGGCTTCACAAATGCTTTGCTGCATACCGGTTGCGGTTGTAACGAGTTATTTGAGTCAAAATTGATCTTCTATCCGTTGGAAATCAGTCGGCCCATTCTCCTCTGACCTCTATCATCAACAAGGCATTTTCACCACCAGGACTGCAGCATACTGGATGTTTTTCCTTTTTAAGACCATTTTTTTGTAAACCCTAGAAATGGTTGTGGGTGAAAGTCCCAGTAACTGAGCAGATTGTGAAATACTCAAACCAGCCCGTCTGGCAACAATAACCATGCCACGCTTAAAGTTGCTTTTATCACCTTTCTTTCCTATTCTGACATTCATTTTTGGAGTTCAGGAGATTGTCTAGATCTGGACGACACCTCTAAATGCATTGAAGCAGCTGCCATGTGATCGGTTGATTAGATAATTGCATTAACGAGAAATCTTACAGATGTTCCTAATAATCCTTTAGGTGAGTATATATATATATATATATATATATATATATATATATAAAATATCATCCGTTATAATAACATTTCATCTTTATTTCATTCTCTTGTCTCTCCTGATTAACATGATTACTTGACAATTAGGAGTGGAGTCCAGTGGGTGGAGGGTTGATGCCCCTGGGCTGTGCTACTGCACTGGGATATTAAAGTGCTATTACAGCAAACCACTACAGCTGAAGTTTCTCACATGGGCAGTTTTTTTCATATAAAAGAGACTTGCAGGGATCCCTCTGGCCTTGATTTCATTAATAAAACATCTCATAAAGTGTATTGGTTTCTTAGAGCGGAAGAAGAAGGATGCAGGGCATCTGTCTGTCCCGATTTCCCAGAAGAAAAAAAGAAAAGAATGTCAAAAACATACATTTGTATTTGAGTAAAACCAAAGCTGAATATCTTAAGGGTGAGCATAACAGGGAGCTGTGTCTTTGTAAAAGTGAAGCTGCTGTACTGTTAACATTATCAATGTTGTGTATGGGTTTTATAATCCAACAAGGCTTTGGCCACATGAGCAACTAAAATGTTGAACTATTCCTTAATAGTTCAACATTTTAGTTCATTAATGTTTTTTTAAATTAAATTCAGTAACATTGTATTAAATCATTTACTGGGATAGACATATAACTAGGGCTGGATATTGTTTAAAGTGTTTGATACGAGTGCTGATATGATACCTGAGTTTCAGCACCTCTTTTAAAACTATACTTTTTGATACCTTTAGAAAAACAACCCGTTTTTCTTTTAACACAAAAACCCGCATTCTCAAATGTTCTCAAATGTTATACTTGTGTTGTCTAACCTTCTTTCTAGACAAGCTGTGCAAGTGGTTTGTCTACATAAAATGGTCTAAAATTGACAACTTTACCTACTTGACAGTTTTAGATACTCCCTGCTATGCACACATTTCGGTTTATATTAAGGTTGGATGCTCAACTCTACCTGGTGAAACATTCATTACAGTCTCTCTCTCTCTCTCTCTCTCTCTCTCTCTCTCTCTCTCTCTCTGTCATACACAGGAGGGAGCTATAAGAAGATTGGATACTACGACAGCACTAAAGGCAATCTGTCTTGGTATGGGAATGACAAGTGGATAGGTAAGAGGCATTCATCCTTCTCAGCTCCTTTATTTCCCTCTTTCTCACTGTCCGTTGCACTCCTTCTACATTCTAATCTCCTGTTTTCTCCGACCCTACAGCTTCACCCTTTCTGTCTCTAATTCCTCCTCCCTTCCTCCTTTATTGCACTCTCCTCTCTCTCCCTCCCACTCTTTACTTACAAGGTTGTCTGCGAATGTTCATCAATCAATCAGTCAGGTTTCATTTAGCATGTTAGAAGAGCAATACTTCTGCTGACACCCAAGTGATGCAGCAGCAAATCACAATCGAGCAGCGAATCGAGCCACAGTTAAAAGCTCTGATGGGCCCACATGCTATGGAGCAACAACTTCATTCCATTTACTAATTAAACATAAGAACCCCTTCAAAGCCATGACAGCAGTACAATAAACATAAGATGATAGTTGACAGTCTAAAAAAAACAGGAGAAAGCAATCTAGGTGGTGGAGTAATAGGATTGGAATGGGCCCCATGACCTTGACTTTGAGGAATGAAATCGTGTTACCTATTCAGTACAGAGGAGATTGTTTTCTGTTGTACTGTTATTGTGCCTGTGTGTGTATGTGTGTGTGTGTGTGTGTGTTGTGTGTGCGTTTGTCACTTCTCCCTCCCTGAGCACTGGAGACCTACCTACCTTTATGCATTTTGCATAGCAGGCACACATTTTGATGTCAAAGTACGCGGTGATGAGATACTACTCTTAGTTACACTACCGGTCAAAAGTTTTAGAACACTCCAATTTTTCCAGTTTTTTATTAAAATTCATGCAGTTCAATGTGTTATTGTACTCTGAAATGAAAAAATAGAACAAATGAACAATTTAAGTTAAAAAAGAAATCATGGAATCAATTTATAAACCAAAATGTATTCTAAATTTGTGACTCATCAAAGTAGCCCCCTTTGGCAGATAGAACAGCTGAACACACTCGTGGCATTCTTTCTACAATGGAAATCAAATATTCTTCAGAAAGTTCTTCCCAACTCTGTTGCAGAAGTTCCCATAAATGTGTGGCACTTGTAGGTTGCTGTGCTTTCACTTTTCTGTCCAGTTCATCCCAAACCAGCTCAATGGGGTTTAAGTCTGGTGACTGTGCTGGCCACTCCATGTTTTTAAGCTTACTATCTTATTCTTTTTTGCTAAGGTAGTTCTGGCATAGCTTGGACTTATGTTTTGGGTCATTATCTTGCTGTAGGATGAACCCCTGACCAACTAGGTTCCCTAGTTCCCCCAGTTTTTAAGTGCCTTTTGATGGTGAAGAATACTGTACTCACTGACACCTTGACTTTCTTTGCAATTTCTCTGTAGGAAAGACCAACATTCTTAAGTGTTATGATAGTCTGTCTCTCTTCCATTGTTAATTGCCTTTTTCCCGCCATTTTTATAGCAACACACTACTTTCTGTAGTACAATACTGTTCAAATAATGCTCACGAGGGTATTGTACCACAGTGCGTTCCAACAATACTTTTATACAAACAGAGGGGGTTGTAAGTAATCCAGACAAGTTGGAACACCTGTGGGAATTGGTAGCACCAACTTTCAAAGCTTGATCAACCTCCATTGCTGCAGAACAGCTTTACCTTGTTAATCCATTTCTTGTTCCCTGAAAAAGGCCTTTTTGTAAAATACTAAAATGTACATTATTTTTCAGTTTTGGGTAACCTTACTTTTTATTTAACCTCAGGCAGTTCACCACTTACCTTTGTGCCATTTCAAGCTATTCATTGGACTTGAACTGCTAAAATAAAATGTGGGCCAGTGATGTTTTTGTTCCCTTTTTTTCTCTTGAATAAATGGTGATAACTGGTATCAATCAAGACATTAAAGGGATAGTTTGGAGAAGCTGGCAGAAGCACTGACACAAGCTATGCAATGTACTGCTGTGGACAGAGGGCAGCAGTTTAAGTGTGAGCTATATTTGAGTTGCAATGGCTTCCATGTTGACTTCAATTACATTTTATTTATAGTAGCTATGTTTCCATCCACACGTTTTTATCCGAATTAAGTGATATCGAATGAAAAATGCCTTATGGAAACAGTAAAATTCGATTGAATTTCATGAATATCGACTCAAAGGAAATACGTTCGGTCTCATAGGATTTTATCTTGATCAATATACGGCTTATGCGATAAACGCTTATGGAAACGCAATTTGCCGAATGAATAATGAATTGCGATTAAGTTTTAGGTCATTTTATGGTTGCAACCCGCCACAAAACGAAGAAGAAGAAGTTTTAGTTAATTTCCGCCCAGTATTTCCACTCTGTTTGCACACATGGCGGGTGTCAACAAAGACAGATGTAGAACGAGGAGACGAGAGACTTTTTGAATTTAATTTACGAGCAAAATATAACGGCTATTTTAGATAGCAAAAATCTAAGAAATGCCATAATTTATCAGCAACTCACGAGGGAAATGGCGAAAATGCTTTAACCAAAGGGTTTCCGTGAAGTGTCTCTGAACCACGATCTCCCAGAACTGTTTGGAGCGCTGTCGTTCCCACACCACAGGCCGCCTCTGTTGTCGTTGGGCATTTACGTGCATCTGCATCATCATAGCAATGTGTTGCTAGCGTTGTTGTTTTCTTATCATAGCTTGATCATCACGCTATCAGCTGGCACATGAGCACTATTACAACTTGTGCAATATTGATCATTTGTTATTGTTTTTTTGCGTATGCGGGTCATTTCAGGACCGTGACCAGTTCACACTCTTTATTTATTTATGCATGTATTTATGCATGTCCTTGGTTCCTCAGCAATACACCCGCCAAGTGTGAAGTAGATCAGATGAACGGTTCTCGAGATATGCGAAGGACAGACACACAAACAAACACAATTCTTGTTTTATAGCTAGATACATGAGGAATGTAATTGCTTCTAACAGCCATGTTGTTATTCAGCCTGTATTGTTATTCGATCATTATACCATTAAGTAACAACCTACCTATAAAATTAACAGCTGTATTAACCAGCTAAAAAAAATAAATGTCACCGTAGCCACAGCATAGTATGTTTAGGCTGGTTAGGGTTCCACAGCTAAAAACAAAAATATGACCTAGGCACAGGAGCCGGATGTGACAGTAATGGTATTTGTTATTTCAAATTATAAAATGGGTAGCACAAATCAAGCAATCTGATTGGTTCATGGATATGAACCAATCAGATTGCTTGATTTGTGCTACCCATTTTATAATAACATAATAACCACATACAACGGCTATAATTCAAATTCCTTTGCACAATAAGTATAACTCCGCGTCTGAAAAAAAAACAGCCAAGTACCTTTGTAAGTGTATGCTATATTTAGAATATTTTCACTGCTTTACCTTGCCGTCAGACAGCCCTTTGCTACGGGGAACTGAAGCCGTTATCTATGCTCTCTATGCTTTTTTAATTAACTAAAATGAAGAACATCTCTGATCCAAGCCTAATATCAGTTATGTAGGCAATAGGGTCAGGAAGGCCTAATGGTCTGCTTTAATTCTTGGAAGGACCAATGTATCCAGCATTAGCCCAAAAGGTGTTGATGCAACTGGATCTAAGAGCACCTAAAGTGCCCCGATAATGTTTCAAAAATGTTGTACCAGTAGTTATGAAGAGATGGACAAGACCAAAACATATGAATGTTGTAAATATGGTTTCTATGTGTCTATATACCTGTCTTTATGTTATCTGTTGATGTATTTGTCCGTGTATATTGCCATGCGCATGTCAGACTGAAAACAAATCTCCCTCATGGGACAATATCTATCTATCTATCTATCTATCTATCTATCTATCTATCTATCTATCTATCTATCTATCTAATCACTAAGGCAGGAACTTGTCAACACCTTTCACAAACAAGGATAATATCAGGATAAATTTGAGTCTGAGTTTTGTCCAGTAAGTGTATAATTTTGCATTGGATGTCATGTCAATGTCAAGGAAAAACTCAGGAGCAGCACAACTCATTTCACATGCTGAAGAAGATTTGTGAGACTTGATTAATTACACAGAAGCATTTTATAAACACTCAATTGAGAAAATAATTTAGGCAGGCAGTACAGTTTAACCATGATATGTTATGGTGTCGTGCCGTCCCAACTGTCTGAAGTTCCTGTCTTCCTGAAGGAGTATTTAAACTCATCCTGGAGGCATTACGTTTAGCTGAACCTTTATGGTAAACAAAGTATACCTTAATATTGTGTGCATCCAAATACCTTAGCACAGACAAAATGTGTTATGTGTTTACTTCCTCCATGACCTTAGCAGGATGAGCAGCACTGTCTTATCAAACAGCTGCTACGTCTCCAATCTTCCATAAAGGCACAAAGTACTCCTCTGCCTGAAAAGGTTCTGAGTTTATGTTGGACTCTGACCTGAATGAGACCACTGTCTAAACTTACATAGCATGAGTTCGTAAGCTGCAAATTCCACCACAGTCAATACCATAAAGCGTGCACCTGGAGAAGAATATCATCATCAATCCTGCTCCAATGATGCTTTGACAGCTAACAATGAGGAACAATGAAGAGAGAAAATAATCTCATATCCACATGAAATGATACCTTTTGATGTAGTGATAATAAAAAAGCATCAATTGAGGGGTTACAGCCTGAGAGGGAATTTGGGAACTTTTACTTTAAAGCTATTTACCTGTAGATGTCTAAAAAAAAAAAGCTTTATCTGCTATATATACTGTAGATATACAGTACCAGTCAAAGGTTTGGACACATTTTTTTTTTTTTTTTTTTTTTATTTTTTTTTTTTTTTTTTTTTATATTTTTTTTTATTTATATATTTATTTATATATATTTTTATATTTCCCTTTTCATTTGTATATAAAATGTTTCATTGAAATGTATATATATATATATATATATATATATATATTTTTTTTTTTTTTTTTTTATATATATATAAAAAATAAAAAATTAATATTTATATTTATTTTATTTTTTTTTTTTTTTTTTTAAAGTAGTAAGAAAGTAAGAAATTAAATAACTTCTGACACCACTTGGCAGAGCTTCAGGAAACGTGACCACCACAATGTGTCCAACCAGTCCCCCAAGTTCTAAATAACCAAAATGTTCTATTAATTTTAGTGCAGTATGATTCACTATCTTAAGGTGTAGGAGTTGCTTTTTATCATCCTGTTTGTTGACATATCAGATGTGAAGTCACAAGCCAAGCTGTGATGTCTGCTGGTAGGTTTTGACGTCACTCTCGTCTACTGTCTGCACGGATACATTACTGCTTGTGTGGCAGGCACTATTTTTTGTAACCAAACCAACAGACAGCAAGGTCATCCTAGTGGCCTCTTGCTCCAATATGACAAGACCCGAGGGAGGGCTGGAGGAAATGTTGACCTCCTGTGTCTTTGGTGTTGGACCCTGCACTCATGCGGCTCTGAGTGGGACTGTCAGGGCCATCTGGACTACAGCTGTCAGTCTTCCTCTATATTACCATTCGAATTTCATTTGTTATTTTTTTTAATATTCAAATAATATTTGAATATTTAATGCTCAAATGCAGCCTGTTAAATATGTACTACACTACTCATTCTTATGCATTGTCAATGCCACTATAAGCATGGGGTTGTTGTTACATGTTCTGTCCACTAGAGGGACTTCCAACATTAGCCTTGCGTTGAAGGGAATCTACGTCATTGGCGCATTGCATTTCTGGCACACCCCTCTCTGTTTACATTATATTCCACCACACACACAGCGACAAACACAAATCAACAGAGAACTCTGCAATGAAACATTATCGAACAAGTGTAGCTAGTGAAGCGGCTCTGTTGTAAAGGCTAACAGTGCTCGGTTAGCACAATGACATCATGTTAAAAAGCACAGCCGAAATGATTTGTCATAAAGTAAAGTAACAATAGTGTTAGCCACGATGCTAACGGCATTGATAACTAAGCCAAACGGTGCTGCCACTACTATTTTGGTGATTTATAAGCAACCTGTTTCTTGCAGATTGTCATGTTACTGAGAATACAGCTGTTAGGAGGTAATATATGAAGTCGATGCTAACTCTGACAGCTGTAGGGCAGCTAACATTAACTTTAGCTGTCTCCATGAAGCTCCCAGCTAAGCTCCTATAACTCGCGACGCAGTAAAGAAACCAAGGGGGTAAGCCAGCCTCCACAAAGCGTAGGCCTACCTACTATGGAGCCATTTTGATGCTAACAAGCCATCACCGCTGTTAGCATTCCATTGACTGCCATTCATTTTGGCGTCACTTTGACAGCAAATAACTTTACATCTGAAGCGTTAAAAGACTTTATTTGTCCGTTGTTTATTTCTAAAGAAACACAACAATGTATAAAAGGCTCCATTACCTTGTATCTCACGTTATGGCCCCGTAGCAGACATTTTTATAAAAATAGGCGAACGATTGTGTCAGAACTACGCAACTTTCTGTCGCACAGTAGAGAAATTACCTTATAGTACAGGAGTAGCTCGCAGGCAGTTTCGACTTACATTAGCTGTTTTAGTTTAATTACTAATGTTATCTAGCATTTTAGTTAGCAATAATTGGCATGTGCCTATGTTATCTCCTTACATATACCTATGTTCTCCGTCTCTGAAAGATTGGGAATGATTGAGATTGCTCTTGGCACAGCTACCAGAAGACTTTCAGACAGGTTGCTCACGTCACATCTACGTCGTCAAGCTCAGGTGGAGGCTGCGCAGTAACACTCAGCCATCACCGGAAAAGTGCTTCCAATAGACGTCATTGCTCTCCATTGCAAATCTACGGCGTTGCTTTGTCCATTACTTTTACTGTCTATGAAATAAACCAGAACGAGCTAGCTAACTAGCGATAACATAAGCACATTGGCTCGGTGGATGTCGATTTTAAAGTCATGTTAAAACTATTTACCATCCTTCTTCCGATTTCCAGCCTGTCACTCCCCCCTGTACGGTACGTAACGTTAGCTCACAATGCCTTGTGTTTATCACTCCCGTACTTATTGTTCATCAGACGTGACATGATAAGAGGGAGATTAGATAACGTTAGCCAACCTATTTATGAAAATAATCACATTTGAATAGTAATTTCAGCATTCGAATAGTATTGATTTTTTTTTACTATTGAAATTATATTCGACTTTCGGAATTTGTTCCAACAGCCCTAATCTGGACAGCGTTTGGAAGTCAGCAGATGCTCTTGGACATTGGACGGGCTGATTAATACGGTGCAAGAAACCAGTTTCATGTGTGTGACAGCCAGTCACCCCAAGGCACTTGTCAAGATGTCCTCCTTCCTCCCTGCCAGTATGGGTGGTCTGCAGCGTTCTTCCTGACAGTGAACTCCAAAAATAGCAAGGATGGTGACATGACAGAATTAGGCCTCCTCAAGGTGACCAGGACTTGGTTGTAGAGTAGTTGCTACATGCTGATGTGTCACAGCTCTGGCTTCATATTAATTCTCTCATCCAAATCCCATTCTCTTCTTCCCTCTTGCCTTGTTTCCTTAATCTCTACTTCCTTTCTTTACAATCCATTCTTCCCTCATCCCTTCTTTATATTCTTGTCTCTTTGTTTCTTTCTTACCCCTCTCATGCCTTCTCTCTTCTCCTCCACCATTCTTTCGGTCTCCTTGGCAACCACTGCTGCATCACTGCCTCTCTCATATTGCCTTGGTAACCATTATGGGGCCAGTCGCCATGGTAACATACTGTCCCGATTCCACCATCAAGGGCAGGGGGAGGTTTAAGTGTTGGAGAACACATTTTCCCAAAGGACTCACTCACTCACACACACCAACACACTTTAACCGACACACATGTATACTCTGTATCTGCCTTCAGCAAACAGTTACACCTACTCTCGTGCACAGTGCATCATTCTGGAGCCTTACTTTTTTTTACTGCATAACTCTTCGCTTTATTGACAAGGCATTGCTGTTGTACACAGGGTGAGGAAAATGTCATGTAAAATGCAGAAGTAAAGAGAGTCAAATCATGTAGTCCTTAAAATTGTACATCATGGGACTGTGGCTTACACTTTTGCTAGCATAGGCTACTGCAAATGTTATGATGGTATCCTTCAAGGTTACAGAACCAAGAGTCTACAGCCAGTGGTGGTGCTTTGAGCTAAATGCAAACATCTGCATGCTAACATGCTCACAATGAATTCAGAAATCAGAAAAGGGGTTTATTGCCACAGTAAGTTACACCTACGTGGAATTTGCCTTACATTTAACATGAATAACAAGTAAACAAATACAGAAATAGTAAAAATATAGACAAAATAGCTCTTTAGCATAAGAAAAAGGATGCTGAATGGGTTAACACAATAATGACATTGCTAACATACTGATGTTAACCATGTTCACCGCATCAACCAAGATGGCCAATGCACTTTTATTAGCTCTGATAGTGACAATGAAAGAGCTAGCTTTAGTTCTTCCGTTTCTACCCTTCACAATAACAGCCTGATTTAAAGTATGGCCACTGAAGTCAGCGTCAAACCGTCTGCAGTGGGAGTCTATTTGGAAATGAATACCTCTGCTGTATATTTCACCATGTGCGTTTCTGAGCATGGATGGTATATGTATACCAACGTTACAACCCCCCCTTATTTCCCTGGAGTCAACGAGCACGACAGATATCCCACACGAACATGGTTGCAACTCTAACTGTGTAAGTTATACTAAACCCTAACCCTAATAACATTACCTCCGCTAATGAATCCATGCTTTTACGCAATATTACATAACTATTTAACCTTAAAATAACTTTACAACCGCGGAGGTCAGGGCAAGTGACTAATGCGCGTTTGTAAATTAATACTGTAGCAATGCTTAATCATGTACTGTGTATATTAAAATAGACCTCAACTTGTTTTTGGGTGTTGTCTGTGTTTTTAGGAACTTGTTTTGGTGGAGTATTTGCACCCCGCGAAAGAAAACGCCACATACAATATTAAATGATGTTAACTGTTGACACAATACAGTAATGTCAGCTATTTAAATTAGCTGGATGCAGCTCATTTCTAAAGCTAAATACAAATGAAGGCATTTAAGATACACAAAAGTGGGTCTCTCCAGATCTGGTTAGCTTGATGATGATGACAGATGGTTTTTATCCACTTTTTGTTTAAAAACATGTCTTTTCCTCGCAGTTTTTTTATGTTGTGTTCCCTGTATTGAATCAAAAATAGCTGTTGTATGAATAAAAAACACTAAGCTTTTGAAGTAAGAATCACAATGTAATCCTCCATCAGGCTCTGAAGTGACACATAAGATCCTCACATGCATACAATCCAGCAGCGTCCATAGCAACACATTTGTGAGGCAAAATAAGCTCTTGTTAGTATTCTGACCTTAAGACTCCATGACGACACGGCTGCTATTAACATCTCATTCAAACATGCCAAGGCTCACAGATCTTCCACTGCATCGCCTGGGGCTCTTCTGTTACTGCTCAAGCTTCAGATGCTCTGATGGCACAGCTAAGTAGACAACACTGATGCACACACTTCTATTCTCACACATGCTCTGCCATGCAAAGCCCATGTTGTAAATGGAATGTAAATTTTATGGAAGCTAAATCTCATTACATTACTGCTATAGGTTAGGAGAGTAGCAGAGTATTCCCAGCAGTTGCAGTAGAAAGTGGGAAAGAGTACAAATATATAGAGGGCAAATATAAGTATAACAACAAATATCAATACGGTGTGAATCCAATATATATTCACCATGCCAAATATAACAGGTTAACTGTAAGGATCGTAAAATATAAATTGGTTAAGGGTAACAATATGATCGATGACATTTACAGCAGTTACAGCTCAGCTGCTGACTGGGAAAAATGGCAAACATACAGACGCATACGGGCAGATTACCACTATCTGTGTGGTTTTTTATTCAACATGGTATTATTCATGTCATGTTTCAAAAGTCCATCCTGTCTTTCCTCAGAATCAGCAGTTTGTTGTGATCTCTTTACCTCCACATAACATGAATGTTTATAATTTATTTGTAATTTTGACAAGTGCTGTCTCTGTGCTATGAGGCACTCTAAATCCTGAATGAAAGTCCTCAAATAAACTATTGTTATGTAGAAAGTTACATAACTGATTAGCAACTACCTTCTCAAGGATCTTAGAGAGAAAGTGGAGATTAGATTTAGGTCTATAGTTGGCCAAGACCTCAGGATCAAAAGTGGGTTTGTTAGGAAGAGGTTTTACCATAACTGCATTAAATGACTGTGGTGCATACCCTGTTAATAAAGACATATTGATCTATATATCTATATTAGCTGTAGAAATCTTTTGCGTTGATTAGTGAAGTTCAATAGGAGAATGGCTATATATATATTAAAGCTGTTTCTAGTAGCCCTGCATTTAATGATAAACCGTTAGAAGTTGAGGGCAAGAGGTGATGAATTTTATTTCTAACTGTTATAATTTTATCATTTAGCTCATGAAGTTGTCACTACTCAGCTATAGGAATAGATGGCTCAATAGAGCTGTGACTCTCTGTCAGCCTGGCTACAGTGCTGAAAAGAAACCACCCCCGTCCAGCAATTCTAAGCTGAACATTTGCCTGTGCCTCAGTAACGTTTAACTTTTTATTTATCATTTTTCATTTAAACTCAGCCTCACACAACTATTTTGCAGCGGCTCTGTGCGGAGTTTAGCACCGCCCATGACAATTCTGATTGGTTTAAAGAAATGCCATTAAACGAGAGCACGTTTTCCTCCCGTCCCCGAATGCTGTGTGAAGTAGCCAGACCCTTTTAGAGAATTATATCACAGATGATAATACATTTTTTTTATATTATTGCAATTTTTTTTATACACACAAATCTAAAACATATGAGCATGCATTCCTCGTTAGTACAGCCTCATTTGACTGAGCCTTGTGCATCATTGAACAGACCTCTATTATACCAATGTTTAATAAAGGTCGATAAATGGCTCATGAATAATGTAAATTAGAGGTCAATGAATGAAATGAACCGAGAAGTGAAAGTGTTTTTCTCAGTCCTGAACTGTGTCTGTGTACCTGTTAGTGCTGGTTGTGAACTGAACGTTAAATGAAACTTGGTAATGGAGCCAAACACTAAGTGACTGTATGTGATTTACAACAAACATCAATGGGACATTGGAGGCTGACCCCTATTTTCCATCATGTGCGTCTGCGTTCCGGAGGCGCCGTGGCCCCAGCGAGCAATAGCTGCTATTCAAGTCAATGCTGGATATTCGTCAACCCGTGACGCAGCGCGTCCCAGAAGCGTGTGTGAAGTGGCTCTTTGCTTCACTTAAGATACGCGCCAGGTCTATTTTCACGTGAGCTGCCGGGTGTTTGAGCAGCCGGGCAGCAAGTGAAACAGCGAGAGTATCCAGTAAATTTAGCAAACCACCCCCCGAACATAGTTTGTGTCTCCTGTACAACACCACGGATGACGAGAGATTCATCTTGGAGGTGGAAAAACATAAAACGACATCACAGATCCTTTTTATGAACAACTCCAGAAAAGAGAAGGCATGGAGTTTAGTTATAGGAATGCTTGGAGTGGAAGTTAGATACTAGCTAAATAAAAAAGTGATTGTTCTTTCAAGTAGCCTACTTGTAGAGACAATAAATCTGCGAGCAGGCAGGCAAATCTTCATTTCTGAGACACTCCTGGTGTGGTATGGCACACGTGGCGGAGGATGAAACAAAACCACGGTGCAGCCAGAACGCATCACAAATCTGGATGAGGCATGGCTGGACACTCATTGATAGTTAGACCTGTAGTCAGAGCAAACACTGGGATGCATTAAGCTTTGTGTTTCTGTATTCTCTTCATCCTTCTCTTCCTCTCCTCCGTGTTTTCTAGGCTCAGGACCGCCTGCAGACCAGACAGTGGTCATCGAGGAGTTTCGCTACCTGTCCCAGAAGATCTTTGTGTCCGTGTCTGTCTTTGCTGGGTTGGGAATCCTGCTGGGAATCATCTGCCTCACCTTCAACATCTACAACAGCAATGTCAGGTACAAAAGCTCACCTTTACTAGAAATCAATCGAGATAAATATCAAGTTCAAAGTTGCACCAAACATCAGACACACACTGTGTCTAGAGACTAGCTGGTAAACACGTGTTTTCTTTAAACCAGTGCCAAAAGGTGTGACTGAAGCCCCTTTTAGACGTGAAATACACAGCATTGCTTTATCTACCTGTTAAACTGATGTCTAGTTCTTATTCAGACACATGTAGTTTATGTTACTGTTCATGACATGGTAGGGCCTTTATGGAGAGAGAGACAATACTCTCGCGATATTTGGCATCTGTTGCACTAGGGGTGAGACAAAGAGAGAGAGGTGAGTTAAAAATGTCATGACAGCAATACAAGGAGGTAGTGTTTTCTGTTCTCTCTAGAATCAGAATCACAATAAGCTCTAATAGTACAGGCATTGTGCAACATGACCCCACACAAATTGTAACAGAAACTCTTTTATCTAATTAAATATGTGCTAATTTGCACATAAGGTGTTTCTGTATTTTTCAACTTGGACCCTATTTTCCCATGCATGGTGTCTAAGTCACTAATGTGAACAAAAATCTTTGAAATATTAAAATCTTTTGAAATCTTTGGTCCAGTATTGAGTAAGAACCCTGTAACAGGCAGCCACGAACCGGGCGGCAATAGGAAAATGCACACTGTCAGTTAGCGTCCACATAAAAGTGCTGTTTCTGCCACTAACTGGCTCTGAATATTATTCTAAGTGTCTGACAACATTATGGAAAGGATCCCTACAGAGATAGACATTTTTGTTAATAACGAAGATCCTTTTTGTTTAATATGAAACAGCCCCAAAATCACCATCTCCACTTATCCATTACCGTTAACGTCACGTCTTCAAATTCAAACTGCAACAAACTTCCGTAGTCCTTCTCCTAGCCTGTTCAATAATGTGGTCCAACGTCAATACATAGCCAAGAAATTGACTTCTGCTCTTCTTGCCTTTTTTTTAACATTCATCCAGACTTCCTCTCATTATGTTATTTATGTATCTGGAATACCAAAACCTCTTACCTTTGTTCCGTAGTTGGCTATTTTGTATTTAATGCTAGTCAGCCATCCACTGAGGCCTGAAGAGCTCCCCCAAACCTTCAGAAATGGGTGTGCCTTGATAAGTGTGTCTTTTCTGTAAACTTTGTTGGCTCTTTCAAGAACCATTTCGGTTTCAACAGAGAATCGTGGAATGACGAATTTGTTTGGCCATGGCTTCCTTTCTGGGTTGCTGCTTGATGACATGATGACTGACCTTGCAGATGATGAATCACATGAGTCAAGAGCGTCCTTGCAGTGCACTTGCGGAAGCAGCACCAAGGGATTGTTCTGAGGTGACACTTTCAGTGTAGCTTTCATTGTGTGGCACTGGATACAAACTGACAAAATGAACAACTTCTGGTTCGCTTTTCACAACCTTATTGTGGCCATGTGTTTAATTTGAGCAGTGGAATTGAGAGTGAAAAAGTCCTCAAAGTCCGGATCTGAATACTGCAGACTGAAGTCGCGGGTGATATTTAATGTCTGCTTCACAGTCAACTTTAGCTCATCCATAGTTTCTGGTATTCCAGATGGAATAGTCAGCTTCTCTATTATGTGACCAAAGATCACCCTGAGCTTTGCTGATTCCAGGCTGTTCTCATGTACCATTCGTACATATAGCTACATATAGAACATCTACTCAGCTACTGGCCACCCGGGACCAAGATTAGCTCTATGATGAGAAGTAGGTTGTGAAGCTACTCCTCCGCTCATTTTCCAAGGAAAAGTCCTGCCAAACATTCCTTTTTAGGCCCTGTGGTAAGGACTTCATCAGCACCTTAGCCCCAGGCCACTCCACATGCTGAGCTTTGTCCCGGTCACATCCTATTCATTCAAGGACATTGGCAAGGTGGTCCCTACCATAGCTGGATAGCTCTTGATGGTCAGCCGGCCACTCGTTAGGATCCACCTAATGATCTGCTTCACAGATTGAAAAGTTCCATTCTGGGTTTCTTCATAGTAAGACCTCCTTACACTCCCCTGCCTATGTCTCCATAGCTGTCCACTAGCCTTGTTTCAACAGTGTTCTCTATTTGGGCATTACCCTGAGTGTCTCCAGTGAGTTGTTAAAAATGTCTGTGAACAGTGGAGACAGCTGATCAGCGCAGTGCTTCAGTGTGGAAGGCGAGACAGAGTCTGGTCAGGCTGCTTTGCGGGGGTTTTGTCTTTTGAATAGCCTGTTAACTTGTCTCTACTGGATGGAGACGGTTGTTGTTGTGGGGGAGGGGGGCTCTGGAGTGGCCAGTGATGAACAGGCCCTGGTATTCTATATTATCTCCATTATTATCAACACCTTTCAATACAGTGTATGTGTATTGTTTGTGTGTTGTGAGGATCGCCAACTGATTGAAGGTTGGTGGTTTGATTCCTGGCCCTAAAGTTCCATGCCGAAGTGTCGTTGGGCAAGACACTGAACTCCCGATACTCCGCCATTGGAGTGTAAATGTGCATGAATGTTTTTCTGAGCAGGTCGCATCTTGTATGGCAGCCTCGGCCATCAGTGTATGAACGTGTGTGAATGGTTCCTATATTTATGTTAAAGCACTTTGAGTAGTTGTTAAGACTAGAAAAGTACTATATAAATAACAAGTTGTTTGTTCATGATACATATTTAGAAAAGCAGTATGTGTTTGTGCCTTTGCAACAGGTACATTCAGAACTCTCAGCCCTACCTTAACAACATGACTGCCGTGGGCTGCATGATGGCGCTGGGTGCTGTCTTCCCGCTGGGCATCGATGGCCTTCATATCCACAGGAGGCAGTTCCCCGTCGTCTGCCAGGTACACTTTGAAAGTTGCTCCAAACACAATGATGATTTCAAACCTACTGAGTTTACTGTGGGAAGCAGGCCTGCAAATAAAGGATTATCGTTATTGTCAATAAAAAATTGTCATTGTTCATACAATGCATCATATCAATCATATTTTGTTTATTGAGCACACAGCTGCAATGTCCACAGCAGAGGACACCAAGGAGACATATGTTGCTTGGTTTGTTAAATGAGAAAAGGTCTGAAGGAAATTTAAAGCTGCTTTCTTCATCTTTAAACAGATTGTTTATACAGGTGTATTTTTGAACTTTGGACAAAGCCAGGCTCTATACATACTGTATATCATATTGATATTGATCCTCTGATTTCACTCGTGGAAGGAAGCAAATAAGTGTATATCCTAAAACGTTGAACTATTTCTTTAAAGCAAATAAAAGTAATTTGATGATTGAACTAACAACACCCTGCTGATTTTGGTATTCAGAAGTTTCTCCTAGAAATCAAGTACAAAGTGACAGAATTTATTTTGAAATCATCCTCTGCACTGCATGAATGTGCTCAACAAATCTCAGATATGTTTGTGTGCATGTGATATAAGATGGGGCATTCTCTTTGGGATGAAAATAAGAAATTATCATAACAGTTGTTTGAAACTGTATTAAAAATCATAATTGGCTTGTTTGCTAAGTCATATATACTGTATATATTTAAGGGGGTAATACACATTAATGTCAAACAGTGAAGCCTGATTAATCAGAATTATTTGCCGTTTTTCACTTCATTCAAATTTATATTGTGTCCTTGTCAGACATTTTCTGTAAGTAGCTATGTATTCGTGCCACCAATGTCAGTTTTACTTAACACGGGAGTCAGGATAGCAATTGTTAAGCACAATTAGCCCTAACATTTATCATGACAATTTAAAAATAAATGCTAATTTAAGAGTTGTTATTGCTGTAAGTCTACTTACAACAACCTGTACAGCTGTGCCCATCTCAACCCACAGATGTCTCCATTTTGTGGCCATTTTTCTGTTGGTACTTTCATGGATGAAGCTAAATAGCTAGCTAGGAACTTGATGTCTATGGTTCAAGCTCGGAAGATGACGTCCCCATTCTTATTCCAACCTACAAAGCTGTGGTTGGTCAAGTTCCCCCACTCAGGACAAACAGCCATCACTGAGCACAATACCAGACCTACTTTAGTCATCACTGAATAAATAGAAGATGTGGGGGTTGATTCACATGTCTGGAACTAGCCTAAATGTGGTCTTGAAGTGAGAAATCAGGATTTTTACATTTTAACCTAAATAAATTACTCCTTTTTACCATAAAATGCCTTTAAATCAGGATTACCACTTAACATTTCTTTTGGTAAACCAGTCCAGTCCAAGTTAACATTTTATTACATAACAGTTATTGTTGGTATTCTATTGGTGGATTTCCTATTATATAAGTGTGGATTTCTGGCTCCATACCAATGAAAGTGTCATTCCCCTAGAAAGGAGATCAGAGCCAAAACAAATCCCTTTAAAATAGGTAGAAAATCTAAATCCCAAAAAATATTCTGTAGTTTCAAGTCTTTAAGCTCTTCTGTTTGCTCGTGTTGTCAGTTGTCTGATTCTTGTCCACCACAGTAAAGGCAGTAACAGTATCACTGCTGTATTACAGAGGTTATTTTGATTTCAAGGTCCTTTCTGAAAGGCTATTAAACTCAAACAAATCTTAATGATGGAGAATGACTGAGGAGCTGATTTGATATATTAATCAGTTTAATAATGCAATTCATTTCTTCTCTTCTCTGCTAGTTTCGCCTGTGGCTGCTCGGTCTGGGTTTCAGCCTCGCCTACGGCAGCATGTTCACCAAGATATGGTGGGTCCATACCGTCTTCACCAAGAAGGATGAGAAGAAGGACAAGAGAAAGGTAAATGTGGAGACTGTCCTCCCCCGAAAAACACTCACATAAGTTGTTAGTTTAAGCAGCAATTACGACTTATTGACCTCTTTGCCTGAACTTGCCTGGCACTTCCGCATTCCGTCATTTTGTAATCTTACTTCCGTTTAAGAGCATAAGCAAGATTACTTCTCTTAGGGTCGCCAGCTTGATCATCCTTTACTTTCTTTCCCCCGCCCCAGACACATCCAACTAATAAGAGGAGTGAACGTTCTTGCATGCTTTGTAATGACCAATTTTGGTTCACTTGGATTTTTACAGATGTGAAACCAAACCGAACCAAGCGGAAATTGCTTCAAGTTTACAAACTCATCAACTGATTTGGACCAAAGCAAACAAACTATAGGTGTAACAACCCCCTTAGACATCAATGCATGGGCAAATGGGGTCCATGTTGAAAAAAACTAAAGTACCCTTTAAATACTTGGTTGAGGTTAGCGGAAAATCCTGTCTTATAGTTAAACAAAAAGGCAACCATCTGTTGGATTGTGACGGGACACAAGCTCTAGAATCCTTCACCACCCCAACTGCCCACTCTTTGTAATGCAGGTTGGTGGCGTTGGCACAAAAAATTTGCATTGGATATAAATAATTTTGTCCATATGAACGCAATTTCTCAGAGATACTCAGTAGTCAGTTCACCCCCCTGCTATGAGGCCCCTGGCCATTGCAATGCTTCATAAGGACTAGAATGCTTGGAGATAGATGTTGCATCAATACAGGTTTATAATATTTTCTTCAACAAGATTGCCTTGGATTTCATGCTGTTCTAATACTAAACATTTTATAGTTTTAGACCTGTTCCCAAAAAAATCTTTCTCTCTTTAAAGCTGAATACATAAAGGAACTCCTTTATTTATTGACTGAGTGAAGGAGCTGTGCGTTGTGATCAGTATGGCCTCTTTGTCTCTTTCCTGTCATGGCCCAGTGCTTTAAGGGCAGATTGAATTGGCTACAGTCAGTGATGGATCATTGTTTTCACCTCCAGCTTAGGCTAGTCTATTTGTGGCTTCATAAATCCCTCCCTTACAAAACCAGAAAGAGAGGATTTGTGCCTTTTCCTGAACCCCCCCACCCCTTCTGTTTCCCAGCAGCACCTGGAACCATGGAAACTCTATGCAACCGTTGGTGTTTTGCTCGGCATCGATATCCTGTCTCTCATGATCTGGCAGATTGTGGATCCTTTACATATCACAGTGGAGGTATGCTCATCTATTTATTTTGTTATTTATTCACAACTGTGCAAAGGAACATTTGAAATAAATCCTAAAATATAATACATTCATGAGGGAGAACCTTATATCTACTACAATCAATCAATGTTAATTTTAATGTTTAAAATGCATATAACAAGACCCTAACAAAACAATGTACAAGATAAACATTTGGATTGGAATTATTTTATTTTATTATTTCCAATTTAATTCTTGAATGACAGGATTCTCTCAGGCCTCTTTTGCGAAGGGATGGAGACACACACACACACACACACACACACACACACACACACACAACACACATGCGGGAGGACTTTGGATGGAGTGCAGAGCTTGAGCGTCGCTTTATCCACACCAAAACCTCAGAGCATGCCAGAGCCAGACCCAGAATGCATCTGTGTGATGAGCACCCACATTATTTTCTGTCAGAAACTGGCTGTTGTGGCGAGCTCGACAATGGTAAGGGGCCGTTCGGTATTTATGGAATGGACCACCGGAGGAAAATAGGGGAGGGTCATGTCTTTTTATTTTTTGTTGAGGGGAGGGTCTTCCAACAGTTTTTTAGTCCAAAGGGGGTGGGGGAGAATCACCCAACTTTTGTATTCATAGAAACAGCTAAATTTCAAAGTGGCTTGTTTGGTGCATATTTTTCCATATAGCTCTTAGTCTCGACCCTCCTTTGCTACCAGATAGGTCTGACCCATGAGTTTGCTGGGGGGCAGGGGGAGCTGCTGGTGGTTAAAACGGATAATTGCATTGTTTAAAAAATGAGTGGAATAATTACGTCTGGCATGACCAGATATTTTACAAATATCTTAAATAACACAAAACAACTAAATGGTGGTAGGTAATACATCTGATGTCATATACTGCTTTAGTAAAAAAAATATTTCCTGGCTGACGATGGAAGCAGCAGGATGTAAAAAACGAAAATGACTGTTGCTAGTCTGGACATCTTACCGTGCCATGCCATGTATATACATTTGATGTCAGCTTACTAATTGATTGTGGGTTTTGTGTAGATTTGGACTTTCATACGTTTATTCCACTTTGTTTAAACGGCGAAGTGGAGGAAGCCTAGTCACGAGTTCATAGAAACCAGTTTGTGTGTTGAATATTACCCAGAGTGCCTTGCTGAATGGTCTCAATGTTTTATTGTTTTATTTCATGTGAATAGTAGTTTACTAGATGACTAACTTAGTATTTGAAGTAATGCAGGAAGTGTACATTTAGTTGCCATGCTTATTGTGTTTCCACAACAATGTTAGAGTAAATCTACTGAAAATATGCGTGTATGCACGCACACACACACACACACACACACACACACACACACACACACACACACACACACACACACACAGCGTGCAGCAGCGAGAGAGAGAGAGAGAGAGAGAGAGGTCTCTCATTTTTCGTAAATTACCCCATAATGGCCAAATATACCAAACGCGTCTACAAGTAATACAAATAGGTTATGCTAAAGTCTAGTGGATTGGAAAGTTTGTAAGTATACCACAGTTTAATTTATGTAAATAACACTTGCCTGCTGGCTTCTGCTCTCTGCTGTTGTTGCTGCTGTAAGACGAGTGCTTAGGGCCGTCTACAAATTACAACACGGAAAAGAGATGCAACAAAAATATTTATTAATTTAATTTTTTTTTAAAGTAAGTGCTGTAGTATAACTAGCAGGAGACAAGTAATAATTGAGGTAAGTTTGGAGACATTACCTTATTTAATCATTGAATTAATAAATATTTTTGTTGTAACTCTTTTCGGTGTAGTAATTTGTAGACGGCCCTAAGCACTCGTCTAACTGCAGGTAGCAGCAGCAGCAACAGAGAGCTGAAGAGAGCAGGCAAGTGTTCATAAACTTCTGGTGTACTTACAAACTTTCCAATCCATCGTTTTATGAGAGCATACCCTATTTGTACTACTTGTAGACGTTTGGTATCATTTCGGGCATTATTAGTGGGGTAATTACCTAGATACAAACGTGGGTCCGTAGTCCCGCCGCTAAGCTTTCGCCTATCTAGCTAACTCCTCCCCAATGTTCGACCCAGGTGAAAAAAGCTTCTGGGGGGGTGTTTGGCTCGAGGTCATGGTGCAAAGGACCCTAGGGTGAATTACTCCGAACCATCACTTTAATATGAATCAAAAGTGTAATAAATATTAAATAGGTTATTCAATGCTAATTCTTTAACACATGTTATATACATTTATATTTGAATAGTTATAGTATATAATAACTAACACTCAGTGTAGTTTTTGTATCGGCCTACAATATATCTAATCCCCATGTTCAGGTACAGCAAGTAGCCTACTTTATCTCTGAAAGTGTTGTCAGTAATACTCTTTTACTTACTTACTTTTAATTTCAATGCAGATGTAATGGCATTGTACATTTTTAGTTTGTATTTGAAGGCTGAGGCTTCATTAATAAACACAACCATCATTTGAGATGTTACTTGCTATGAATACCTTGTCTGATAGGCTACAGTATTGTGGCATAGTATCAGGATATCCTGGCTAGTGTCTGTCGCGCACGGCTAGGGGCAAATGGCCGGATGATGGGCCTATTTGAGAGAAAGTCCAGGGCTGTTTTTTAGCCCCAGTCCGTCCCTGAGCATGACCAATCGCAAACATCTACCAGAGCTGCATATTTTAAACAAGAAGAGCAAACTATAATTCTACATAAATATGACGAACACAAACACGGTTTTACAGGGAAAATGCAGGAAGGAAAGCTGGCAAAAAAAGCCGACACTGTTTTACGTAAATCACAACGGTTATCCTATCAATATCACTTCCAGTGGTGTAGCCTAGTCTACGTGATAGTAAGCTCCAGGATTTCAGTATAGGCTACCCACTTAAAAATGCCCAATGACACATAACAACATAGGCTACTTTCCATTATATTTTTTATACATTTTGAATTGTTATCCATGCTTTTTTCTTAACATCTATAGGCTGAATAAAGGTATTTTTACCTTAAATTGGTGCATTAAAGTCAGAGGCGGTTCTATATTGAATTACACCCAGGGCGAGATCCCCTTCGAGACCCCCCACATTTTTTTTATAATATTATAACAACATAAGTGAAAGAGAAAATTATTTTTCTCAATTGCACAAATCTTTCATTAGAACATTTGAAAAACTCAAGAGAATCCAGTTATTTAACTATTGCGATTACAACAGGAAACACACTGTTTAAGTTGCACAATCTCCACCTCCAACATTTTCAAAAGACAATGGACACAATTCTGCACAAAATATGACAGTATAGGTTATCAGAACTTAAAATAAATATGCACTATATACATAAATGTGCCAAAAATAAAATCATAAAAAAATTTAACAAGAGAAGAGAGCAACAATAATATAAAATATTAGGAATAATATACAAATAAAATATAGAAATATTCTAAATACCACCTGTCCTTGCGCTCCCCTAAATATGTATAGCAACGCCTACTCCTTCAAACTACTAACGCCATGTAATGAGTAAGTAAGAATCAGTGCGAGTTGACACATTAAATACTTCAAAAGAGTGCCATTTATTAATACAATAAAACGGTATACTCCTCATGAATCATAAAACAAGCTTTTTTTTCTCTTTCTCTCTCTTTTTTTTTTTTTATATATATATATATATATATATATATATATATATATATATATATATATATATATATCATTTTAAGAGGCCCTGTGCTTTAATTTGAAGAGGTCTATCATGAGTTTTTGTCTGCCAATGCAGATAGAAAAGCTAAAATTCTCATTAAGAAAAGTGTTTTAAAGGAACACGCCGACTTATTGGGAATTTAGCTTATTCACCGTAACCCCCAGAGTAAGACAAGTCAATACATACCCTTCTCATCTCCGTGCGTGCTGTAACGCTGTCTGACGGCTCCAGCATTAGCTTAGCCCAGCACAGATCCTGCAGGTAACTGGTTCCAACTAGCCTACTGCTCCGAATTGTGACAAAAGTGACCAAATACACCAACATGTTCCTGTTTACATGTTGTGATTTGTAGAGTCACAGCGTGTACAAAAAAACAACGTAACATGAGACACAGCCATCTTCTATCCGTAAACAAACCGGAACTATATTCTCAGACAGGCTTGCTGCGAGCATATCACTCAAGTACTATATTCTTCCGTACAAAAATAGTTCCGGTTTGTTTACGGTTAGAATGGCTGTTTTTGACGTTTTTACTCTGCGCTACTCAAATCACAACATGTAAATAGGAACATGTTGGCGAGCAGTAGGATTACTGCAACCATTCACCTGCCTGTTCTGTGACAGCCCGGTCTCACGGCAGTTCGTGTAAATGTCAACGTTATTCTTAATCTATTGATACGTTTTTGTCGTTTTTTACGTGGTGGACAACACGAAAATGTGAAGTAATGTATTTCAATGGGAAGCATATTTTGTGGCCACAGCACGAAAATGGTAGGGAGTAATATAAAAAGCCGAAAATCCGCGTAGGGAAGTTGGTCGGGGTGGTGGATGGGTCAAACAACACAGGACTTTCACGGGTGAGCGGGGATCGCGTCCCGCATGTGGCGCTTTGTTTCCCGGGGATGGCGTCCCTGCGTGTGGCGTTTTGTCCCACGTGTTACTGTGGCGCGTCTCCCGGCGTTTAAGGCGCCCTTTCCCCGTAAGGTTTTTCCTAAACCCAACCTCCGCCATCCCGTTATTGTGGCGCGTCCCCAGCGGGCCGCCTCGCGGGCGACTTCTGGCTTATGGAGCTTCGTGGCGTTTTGTCCTGCATGTTACTGTGGCGCGTCTCCCGGCGTTTAAGGCGTCCTTTGCCCGTAATGTTTTTCCTAAACCCAACCTCCGCCATCCCATTATTGTAGCGCGTCCCCAGCGGGCCGCCTGGCAGGTGCCTCCCGGCTTATGGAGCTTCCTTTTCGGCCGCCTCCCGGCGTCCTTTCCCCGAGAAAATAATGGGATATTTACATGTAAAAAACGAGATAAACGTCTCTGTGAACACGTATCAATAGATTAAGAATAACATTGACATTTACATGAACTGCCGTGAGACCAGGTTGTCTGTGATGGGCTGATGCTGCTGGAGCCATCAGACAGCTTTGTTCCTTTAAGGGGAGTTGTGCTTACTGCAGGTTCTACCCTCACTCCCTCATCTCTGTCCCTCTCCTCACTTTGCATGCAACTGCCACTGCCGCCGACAGAACCACCACCACTGTCATCAGCCACGGGAGCTGATGGAGGTCCTGCTACTGCCGAAAACGTGTCTTTTAGCTTTTTTCTTTTATTTGAACCGCTTGGGTAACTTTGTTTCATTTTCGCGTTTAGACCATTGACATAAAAGAGAGTTTTAGACTCGTCTTGCTCTGTCTCTGTGTACTTCCCAGTTCTCCTGTCACTGTGTGTTTATCTTTCGCGCCCGCACCATTACGGACTAATCCATTTCATTGTGAAAGTAGGGGGTGCAAGCAGGGCGCCTGCAGCTGCAGTGAAATGGTAGATAGGCTAACAGAAAACGGCCTTGCGGCGCAGAGGATTATTATTATTTTTTTAAAGTTCTCGTGCCGCCCCCATGTGACATGAAAAAATGCCCCGGGCAGCTGCCCAGTTCGCCCGTTGCAAAAACCGCCACTGATTAAAGTGTATCGGCAATGAAGTCGTTGATGCTTAAAACTTCCCTGGGGGAGGACACCCAGGCCCCCCCACTATGATGTGCCCCCCTCCTCCCCCAAAGGCAGATTCTGGCCAATATACCCACTATAATATAAATTGGACTACACTGGTCACTTCCCCATCAGTCAGGCACAAGATCTGACCATAATTACACTTTTGCTTTCCATGAACTGTCGTTGCTTTAGCCTTTTATTTCAGTTGAAACCCTGGCAGTGGTAAGTGATCGTGAGAGAAAATAAAAATTTTCCGAAACATAATTCTAACCGATGTGGGTGGCAGCTTACGCAAACGGCGAAGAAGCCGACAAATAGCCTATATGTAATTCCCTCCTCTTAAAATATATATCTGTCATAAAGATACCCATCAGTGAATGTTAACAGGGTTGTCGGTCTCTAAATGTTTTAACTTATATGAGTGCACCTCTCTCTCTCTCTCTCTCGCTCTCATTATCAATCGAGTATTGATTGGTCAGTAGTTGATCTCTAATCTCTAAAATCTCTAAATTACCACGGCGATTGAATTTTCAATTCAATTCAATTCAATTTTATTTATAGTATCAAATCATAACAAGAGTTATCTCGAGACACTTTACAGATAGAGTAGGTCTAGACCACACTCTATAAATTCCAAAACCCCAACAATTACAGTTCGCCCGTTGCAAAAACCGCCACTGATTAAAGTGTATCGGCAATGAAGTCGTTGATGCTTAAAACTTCCCTGGGGGAGGACACCCAGGCCCCCCCACTATGATATGCCCCCCTCCTCCCCCAAAGGCAGATTCTGGCCAATATACCCACTATAATATAAATTGGACTACACTGGTCACTTCCCCATCAGTCAGGCACAAGATCTGACCATAATTACACTTTTGCTTTCCATGAACTGTCGTTGCTTTAGCCTTTTATTTCAGTTGAAACCCTGGCAGTGGTAAGTGATCGTGAGAGAAAATAAAAAATATCGAAACATAATTCTAACCGATGTGCGTATTGGCAACACACGGCTGAAGAAGCCGACAAATAGCCTATATGTAATTCCCTCCTCTTAAAATATATATCTTTCATAAAGATACCCATCAGTGAATGTTAACAGGGTTGTCGGTCTCTAAATGTTTTAACTTATATGAGTGCACCTCTCTCTCTGTCTCTCTCGCTCTCATTATCAATCGAGTATTGATTGGTCAGTAGTTGATCTCTAATCTCTAAAATCTCTAAATTACCACGGCGATTGAATTTTCAATTCAATTCAATTCAATTTTATTTATAGTATCAAATCATAACAAGAGTTATCTCGAGACACTTTACAGATAGAGTAGGTCTAGACCACACTCTATAAATTCCAAAACCCGAACAATTACAGTAATTCCCTCAAGAGCAAGCATTAGCAGTGGCTATTGCGACAGTGGCAAGGAAAAACTCCCTTTTAGGAAGAAACCTCGGCAGACCCAGACTCTTGGTAGGCGGTGTCTGACGGGCCGGTTGGGGGTGTGATGAATAGTGGCAATAATAGTCACATTAAAGATAATGGAACAGTGACTTCAAAGGTCATCGTGGAAGTTCATGTCATAGCAGGGCACATCGTGTCATACTGAGTAGTGCAGTCTCCTATATCGGATCCTGACTACTCTGTGCATAGGAACATCACAGCAGTGCGTTGCGGGATGTAACGTGGCGTTGCAGAGCATGGGTGGATGCGGCGGATGCAGCAGGACGCAGCAGGATGCAGCAGGAAGCAGCAGGATGATTGAACCCGATAACAACTAATCCACCTTCATAGTACAGAAAACCCTGGGTTGAACCTGAAGTTAGCTCGTTAACGCCAAATCCTGCTTCGTAGTACAGGCCTCTGGACTCTTTTTGTTGGTTTGTACTTTGTTTTTGTTTAATAAATTATCTAGCTCAACATACTTAGCCGGCTCTCTGCATTTGGGTCCAAGCCTCGCAGCCCCATTGTGACACTTGACTATGGTGTGCTTCACATGGGGGAAAGGAGCTGAACAATTTAAAAAGAAATTGTACCGTAATGTGTAATTCAGTGTCAATCATAACACAAGTTATCTCAGTACACTTTACAGAGAGTATGTCTAGACCACACTATAATGTACAGAGACCCAACAATATTAATAATAATGAACTTTATGAAATGGTATTGAAAAGGTATCGTTCAGGAACCAGTATCTAATTCACTGTATGGTACTGGTATTAAAACTTTTTTAACCATGCCCAGCCCTACTGTTCACAAATATATTGCATCAAAATCTACTATATTAAAGATTTTTTTTTTTATAGCCCAGGCTGTGGCCCAGCTGCAAGTGCCTGCACTTTGGGAAGCACTGATTTAGTCTGATGAAATGTCACACAATATGGCCACCAAAATGAAAAAAGAATCTTCAAATTTAAGAATCTGGAATCCAGGAAATATTTTGCATAATAAATGACTGAATCAGTTATCAAATTTGTTGACAATTAGTTTTCTGTCGATCAACTCATCAATTCAGTTATTTTGACACATTTTCATTTTAGCGGCAATTAAACATTTTCAGGCCTGAAAATGAAAATGAAAACTGGATTTCTTTTTTTTATTCTAATATTGTCGTACTTGTGCACTCAAATAGAAAATGAAATTTCACTTTAATTAAATTATTTCGTTTTAAAATTGGCAGCTACAGACTTCCATAAAAATAGACTCACATGAGTTAATGAATTTCGTCTAAATTTAAATAGATTTGATCTCATGTGTTTTCTGTTGAAGTTGTAGTGTGTTGCTGTTCTTCTGCTGTGTTTTCATGTTTGTATGAAAGCAGAAATTCACTAGAGAAGCCCCCAAAGGAGACCTGGATGTTCTGATTCAGCCTTTACTGGAACACTGCAGCTCAGAAAAGATGAACACCTGGCTGGGTGAGTAGAAATCAGTGTAATATACAATATGATTTTGAAAATGTAAAATGTTCTTCTTACTTAGTACTAAGTTCTCACTAAACTGTGAGAACGTACTCTACAGGGTCTTTAAAGCAACATTATGCACATTTGAAAAAACAGCTTAAAGCGCCCATATTATGCTCATTTTCAGGTTCATAACTGTATTTTAAGGTTGTACCAGAATAGGTTTACAGGGTTTAATTTTCAAAAAACACCATATTGTTGTTGTACTGCACAGCTCTCTCTCACTGCTGTAGATCCTCTTTTCACCTGGTTTCTGTTTTAGCTACAGAGTGAGACCTCTTTTCATCTTCTTCTTCTGTACTATCTTTGATTGCACTCGCACACCGTAATGCTAGTACAGATGTAGATCATGTCAGCTAGCTAACTCTAGAGACAGTAAAAGAAAGCCTGTTTCTCCAACTTTGGTCAGTTACAAGGCAGGATTAGCTGGGAGACTTCTAAATGAGGGCGCACATGTAAGTAGTTCTTTTGTAGATTATGGTGAACTTGTGTGTGTTGTAGCAGTGCTTTGCTATTGAGAACGACGTAGCATTAGCATTAGCGTTAGCATGCTAATGCTAACGGTTAGCATGCTAACGAGCTAACGGCTGTGGTTAGCCAGCTCATTTCGGACTGTGACGTCACAGTCCGAGGCCGATTTTGAACAGCTCACTAGGAGACTGAAAGCAGGACACATTCAGAAACTGTATCTCACTCAAAACAGCATGGATGGATTTTTTTCAAAGTTTGTATGTGTGTGGAAGCACCAGAGACACAAAAGAACACCCCAAATCCCAGAAAAAGTGATTTTTTCATAATATGGGCACTTTAATAATTTTGATCATACACAGACTTGTAATAGGGAGAATGGCGCTCTTTAATTCCCACGCCGACCTTTAGGGAGCGGTAGGATCTCCCAGAAGAAGTGTGTAACAATATACGGCACTAAGCCACACACCGCCCACTAGCTAGAAGAAGCTAGCGTGGCATTCTCAGTTTGGACCGCGTTCATGTTTTTTTTTTTTTTTTTTTAGATGAAAGTGGGTCAGTCTAAGCTGTATAAGAGCAGTAACAGAAAGTTTGCTAATCATGCGGGGAGACTGGGTCGTCCGGGATCAGACCCCCGGCACTAGGGAGTTGCTACAGCCGCTAACTGAAGGTACATCTGCTGCGCTGCTGCCCGGAGAAGTAGCTGCACTAGCTAGCTAATCCTTGTCTCCTTTGTGGTCCGAAAAAAATTCAATTCAATTTTATTTATAGTGTCAAATCACAAGATGAGTTATCTCAGAGCTTTACAGATAGAGTAGGTCTAGACCACACTCTATAATTTACATAGACCCAACAATTTCAATTCCCCCCAAGAGCAAGCATTTGGGACCGTGGCGAGGAAAAAAGTCCTTTTTATAGGCAGAAACCTCGGACAGATCCAGACTCTTGGTGGGCCGCCTTCTGCCGCTGCCGGTTGGGACACAGTATCAAGCTCACAAATGTATGGACACACAATACACAACTCAGGTACGTAATTGCAAATGTTTAGTGCAAAAAGTCAGTATAAACTCACAGGCAAAAGTGTCCAAAAGTGGCAGGCAAAGGGAAAATCCAAACACAGGCAGAAGTCAAAACCAAGGAATAAACAATCAGATAACGGACTCAGAACACCAGGAAATAACGCTCGAAGGTTGTACACAGGGGAAGCAGACGATCTCGCACTGGGGTAAGGGGAAGACCGAACTTAAATACACTAAACAGAAAAGACAATGAGACACAGGTGCAAAACATTAGGGCGGGGATACACAATCACTAACAGCAGGAATGGGAACAACAGGAAGTAAACAGACAACACAAGAAACAACAGGGAACCTTCACAATAAAACAGGAATTGTGTACATACTCAAACAAATATGAATCCTAACAAAACAAAAACTTGACACAGAAGTGGAACGTGACAGTACCCCCCCCCCCCTCAAAGGCCAACACCGGACGGCCCAGGAACCTCTGGGTGCAACCAGAAAAAGTCACGAATGAGATCGGGGTCCAGTATGTTACTGGCTGACACACAAGACCTCTCCTCAGGGCCATACCCCTCCCAGTACACGAGAATCTGAAGGCCCCGGCGACGTCTCCTGACAGCCAGAAGCCTCTTCACGGTGTAAACAGGGCCACCGTCAACCATGCGCGGAGGAGGGGGAGCGGGTGTTGCAGGCACCAGTGGGCTTTCCAGAACTGGCTTCACACAACTAATGTGGAACGTGGGGTGCACACGCATGGACCTGGGAAGCTTCAATCTCAAAGCAACAGGATTAATAATCTTTTTGACAGGGAATGGACCTACAAAGCGAGGAGCCAACTTACGGCTCTCCACCCGAAGAGGGAGGTCCCGGGTACTCAGCCAAACGCTCTGGCCCTCTGCATAGACAGGAGCTTGGGATCGATGACGATAAGCAGATCTCTTGTACATAGCGGACTTGTGGAGCACGACCCTTCGCGCCCTGGTCCACGTCCTCCGACAACGGCGAACCAAGGCCTGGGCAGATGGAACTCCAACCTCCCGCTCCAGATCAGCAAAGAGTGGAGGCTGGTAACCGTAAACACACTGGAATGGAGAAAGGCCGGTTGAGGAGCAGGGCAGAGTGTTGTGGGCGTACTCCACCCAAATCAGCTGTTTGCTCCAGCTAGCAGGATTCCTGGAGGACAAACACCGTAGCCAACTCCTGATTTAGACGCTCTGATTGGCCGTTAGATTGGGGGTGATATCCCGAGGACAAACTAACGGTAGCCCCCAGGAGATTGCAGAACACCCTCCAGAAGCGAGAGATGAACTGGGGTCCCCGATCTGACACCACGTCCTTCGGAAGTCCATGAAGCCTGAACACATTGGAAAGCATAACCTCCGCCAATTCCTTAGCGGAGGGCATCTTGGGCAATGAAACAAAATGAACCATTTTGGAAAATCTGTCAACAATGGTGAGGATAGTAGTATTCCCCTCAGAAAGGGGCAAACCTGTGACGAAGTCCAGAGATATGTCCGACCACGGTTGAGAGGGCACTGGAAGAGGGTGAAGTAATCCAGCAGAGGGTTGATGCGAAGACTTGTGTTGGGCACACACAGGACAGGCCGCCACATATTCCTTGACAGAGGCCATGACCCCGGGCCACCAGAACCGTTGTCGCACCACAAAAACGGTCCTTTTCACTCCTGGGTGACACGACAGCAAACTGGTGTGGGCCCAATGGACAACTTGAGACCTGAGCTCGGGAGGAACAAATAATCGGTCTGGCGGACAGCCGACCGGGACAGGTAATTCAACGGTAGCACGTTTGACTCGCTCTTCCACCTCCCATGACACATCACCAATGACACAAGAACCTGAAAGAAGGGTCTCGTCTGATTTAGGGAGAGAGTCAGCATCAAACAGTCTAGACAAAGCATCGGGTTTGGTATTCTTGGAACCGGGACGATATGACAGTGAGAAGTTGAAACGATTGAAAAACAAAGCCCACCTGGCTTGACGGGAGTTCAGGCATTTCGCAGATCGCAGACACTTCAGGTTCTTGTGGTCAGTCCACACCAAGAAGGGATGCTCCGCCCCCTCCAGCCAGTGTCTCCACTCCTCCAACGCCACTTTCACTGCCTGCAACTCCCGATTGCCAACATCATAGTTCCTTTCAGCCGGTGACAATTTCCGGGAGAGAAATGCACAGGGGTGAAGCTTACCAACTGTGGCAAGGCATTGAGACAGGATAGCACCCAGCCTAACATTGGAGGCGTCCACCTCCACCACAAACTGTCGGCCGGGATCAGGCATGGTAAGAACAGGAGCCGACACAAAACGTTCCTTCAGAACCCGAAAAGCAGAGTCCGCGTGAGGGGTCCACTCGTACCTGGACTTGGAAGAGGTTAGTTTATGTAACGGTGCAGCCACAGAACTGAAATTTCTGATAATCTTCCGATAGAAATTAGCAAACCCCAGAAACCGTTGCACCTCCTTGCGGTTAGTGGGGACAGGCCACTCCTTGACAGCTTTGACCTTCTCCGGATCCATGCTCATCACCCCCTCGGCCACCACATAACCCAAAAAAGAAACCTTGGGAACATGAAATACACATTTCTCTGCCTTGAAAAAAAGGTCATTGGTCAGCAGCTTCTGTAGAACAGCACGGACATGGTTAACATGCTCTGCAAGGTCACAGGAAAAAATCTGAATGTCATCAAGATAAACAAATACAAACACATTTAGCATATCTCTGAGAACATCGTTGACCAAAGCTTGAAAAAGAGCAGGGGCATTGGTCAAACCAAAAGGCATAACCAAATACTGTTAATGTCCACTAGGAGTGTTAAAGGCAGTCTTCCATTCATCCCCCTCCCTAATTCTCACCAGATGAGATGCGTTTCGTAAATCAAGCTTGGTAAACACAGTAGCACCTTGCAACAGTTCAAAAGCAGAGGAGAGTAACAGGAGGGGGTACCTGTTCTTCACGGTTATGTCATTGAGTCCACGATAGTCAATGCAGGGTTGCAATGACCCGTCCTTCTTCCCCACGAAGAAGAACCCAGCTCCGAGCTCCATACTCTAAAAGAAATATGAATCCTAACAAAACAAAAACTTAACACAGGAGCGGAACGTGACACACAGAGACACAGATGTACAGAAATATGATTCATAACAATTTAGCGGTTGGCAGGATGTACTTATAGTAACAGTAAAGATAATAGAAATATGACTTTATGTTTGACTATATGAATTCAGTGCTACATATCGCTAGCGTGAGTACGGTTCAATGAGAGGTGTATGGACTTCATGGCAGAGGTGAAGACACCAAAGAGGATTTTGACGGAGGAAGCAAAGAAGAGAAAGGGAGAGTGACCGGACAAGAAGCTGGACAAGAGCAAACTTCTGGCTTTAAAGTGCTCATAATATGCTTTTTGCCTTTTTCCCTTTCCTTTATTGTGTTATATATTTTTTTGTGTGCATGTTATAGGTTTACAAAGTGCAAAAGCCCAAAGTCCACCCCACAGGGACTTACCATCTCCAACAGCAAACACTGTTCACAAACTGCTTCTAACAGCTCTATTGTAGTCCAGCCTTTACTTCCGTGAAAAACGTGCGTCACTTTGTAACACATGTTATAATGCTTGCCTAGCTGCTAGCGTGGTACGCCCTTCTACTCTGCTTCTGACTGGCTAGTATTCCTTACCTAGGTACTGCGCATTAGAGTCCGGATCGGGCCAAATTTTTCTGTCCGAGGCCGGCCCGTGTCCGACAGAGCCGTGTCCGAGCCCGACCCGAGCCCAACACAGTTAAAATCTTTTTCCTCATACTAATGACACATGTAGGCTACGTTTGTGGAAAGCTTTTATTAAGCAACTGTAGGAAGGCATTCGGAAATGTCAACAGATGAGCGCATCAGCGCACACGGGGCAACAAGCGCACGTTAATCAGCTGTTATAACATGTTCAATGGGTTAACCTTTCCTGATTGCTTCGTTTCCGACCATGATCAGAAAACTAGGAGAGACTCATTACCTCCAGGGCCGACGTTATAACATGAATAACCACTAACTCTGCTCTGGTTGCATGATCTACAACACGCATGCTTCCTCTTTCTCTAGGCTATCTCTCTTCTGCCTACTTACCTCACACACTCACACACACTCACTCACACACACACACACACACACACACACACTGAGCTCTCTTAAAAGGAGCCGCAGCACCATTTACAACAAATGCCTTATCGCGCTGATGTGACCTAGCCCGACCCGACCCCGACCATAATTTCGAAATATCTGTCCGAACCCGGCCCGGCCCGTCGGGTACCGTCGAGACCCGTCGGCCTCGGGTCGGGTATCCATGCCTTACTGTGCATGTGTGACTCCTATCAAAGATGGAACAGAAGTGAGGTGCCTCACTCTGTAGCTAAAACAGAGAGCTCAACACGCAAGGTGAAAAGAGTAGCTGCAGCAATGTGCAGTACAACAAAAATATGTTTTTTGAAAATTTAACAACACAAACAAAAATGTCACTAGCTGTACAAATGGTTCCATGATTCCTCACAGCGGCCATGTTGTCTCCTCTCTGCAGGTGTTGTGTATGGTTATAAAGGTTTGCTGCTGCTGCTCGGCATCTTCCTGGCCTATGAGACCAAGTCCATCTCCACAGAGAAGATCAATGACCACCGAGCCGTGGGCATGGCCATCTATAATGTTGCTGTGAGTTCACTTTGTTGTATATGTGTGTGTACTGCATGTGCCAAAGCCATTTTTTAAAAGTTGGAACGTAACCTTATCTCCCGCTCTAATTTCACTCCGGTGACGCTCGCATGCCTGAGGCTTGTGTTACTTTACTGCATCATCGGGCGGACTTATTGCTGCTGGAGCTCCGGACACTGGGGGAATGGATGAAGTGCGGGCACCGTCACAAGTTATTTTGTTTTTGCGAGCAGTCAGCAATTTGAGTGGAGCGGGGTGAAATCTGAGTTAAGCGCAGAGCGGTTTTGAGTGGAAGAGCGTGGGAAGAAACAGCTCTGTGAGCGAAGAGCAGAAACTTCTCACCGCTCAACTCCGCTGACATGCTCTGGTCTACACCTATGCAGAACATTTGGAAACACCTCTATGTTTTGGGCCTTCCACAATTGGAATCTTTGAAAACAATGGTCTTGTGTTGAAGAGAAAACGTTGTGCTTGCCGATTGGCAAGCACAAAAACAAATATGGCCACAGGTTTACTCCGTTGTACTTCGTAAAATCAATCCTAAAACCAACTGGTAACCAAGGGATGGAGTATTAGGATTATTTCTTTGCTTGGTTTTAGCAGGCGACAACATCCCTTATAAGCCAGAGGCTATTTAGTATTTTTGTTTATTTATATATATTAAAAGGGTATGGTTTTATTAATAAAATTGGAGTTCTCACAAGAGAAAGATTTTAAAAAGTGATCCAAATCAATGATACAGAGGCTGAGATATCATGACTTTTACTCCCTAGTATGGGTCAAATTACAACTCCCCAAGAGGTTTTATGTGTAAAATCAATAGATTCAATAGATAGGCACTTTAAAAGAACACTGCAGTTCACTCAAATTCATCTCATTTAGGCAGGGCGACCTTCAGTGAGAAAAGATTGAATGCAAGTTTGAAATTATTTTGCGGATAACGCTCAACTTTTCTCCGAACACTGCTTTGGGAGATGCTTAGAAACCCTGCAGTGTATGCATCATGGAGAGCGTTTAAGCACCATACAATATTATTTTATTTATACCATGACCTTCATTGTTCTCTGAGAATTACGGCAGGAGGATTAACAGAGCAGCATTCATCCACTACTACTACCACAGAACATACATCCATGCATAGTGTAATCTCAGAATGAATCTGGAAACAAAATGTTCCTGTGGACTGAGTTCTACGCCTGGGTAGCCTGTGACCCCCCCCTCTCTCTCTCTCTCTCTCTCTCTCTCTCTCTCCCTCTCTCTCTCTCTCTCTCTCTCGATATGTATGTTCAACATATGGAAAGGCTGGTGTGTGTGTGTGTGTGTGTGTGTGTGTGTGTGTGTGTGTGTGTGTGTGTGTGTGTGTGTGTGTGTGTGTGCGTGTGCGCGCAGCTGTAGCTGTAGCTGCTGGCAGCCAGACTAATGTGTTTGTCAGTAGCGTGCCTCTCTGCAGGCTCTGTGTTAGTCTGCAGATTTGCTCTTTCACTTCCAATCCTTCTCCAGCACAGCCTCTCTCAGAAGGCACGTTGACTTTGTCCTTTCCTTTCACACTCCGCTGATGAAGCTCTGCCGTCCTTGGTGGCGAGGCTCACCTCCAGTCTAATTTGTGGGCTTAAATGAGGCTGGAGCCAGCTGGTGGGCTCTGCAGGCCGGGATGTGTGCACTAAATGATGACGGCACCACCAAAACACAGAGAGCTGAACTGACAGGGGTGTGATGTGTCCTCATCATCAGGAATAAAGTCACATGTCAAAATTCCTCACAGATACATATTCCACATTAGACCTTTTTATGTTCCGTATACACACGACTGCGGCCATGACTGACAGCTGTAGTCACGAGGACCCACAAGTTCTTGCGAATTCACCAGAATAGAAGCACAAAAACAACAACAGTTTGTTTCCATCCAGAGGACTAGAGGGGAAACAACTCTGTGCTGTGTTTTCAAGGTGTAGTGCAGGAAAATATGATCCGCCGTGAGCACGGTGTATTTTATTTTGAAAATTAACCGGATGTTTTATTTTGCTTCTGTGCTCGACTTCCGACTGCCGGAGCTGGGATGCAGTTGGAACACAGCCGTTATGCAGTCAGTGGAAATACACACATTGACTTTAATGGAAACCTAATGACTCCACCACCGTTTTGGAGCCGTTCCGCAGCCGTTACGCAGCTGGTGGAAATTGGAAATTTTCAAATACATTGAAATGTATTTTCAGACATCTTATAACTACCATACATTAGACGACTTTGAACAGACTTTGAAAAGACTAGCCTGACACCATCTCACATCTAATGTTAAAGACTGTCATACTATGTAAAGACTGGGGATCTTGCAGGGTCACACATTGCAAGACTACAACTAGATTTGTTTTGAGCAAGCTAGCGACTGCTTTCTTAAGCTGGTAACTTAAGGGAAAGTTTACAGATTTTCTGTTCTACAGTACATGCAGATGAATGTCTCCAGTAGCCGGAGGTCTGCGTTTATCCGCCGTTAAATCTCCCGTTGAATGACGCGCTTCAGAAGGGTTGAAAAAACAACTTTCTCTCTTTAGCGTTTAGCTCTAGCCGTTTGTTGCTTCCTGTTTTATGCTGGAGGGAGCGCACCCATTGGTTGTTGACAATGTTCACATGATTTAACTTCTTACCACCAACACTTAAAACTTACAATAATATCAAACACATTTGATGTTGTCTGAACGTCCAGACGGAAAAAAACTGGGACTGAGTTTTATGACCACCTTACACAAAACAATGGAGACGACTGGAGCGCCACAACTCTAGCAAGACTCTCAGGATTTCATTCAGATATTAGAAATTAATCTGTGACAGTTGAATCGCTTTAAAAGTAATTTGGTTTAAGGTCGGCATTAATCAAAATATAACTGTTCTATGTAACGCTGTGACACAGTGACCGTTAAGTTTAGGCACCAAAACTACTTGGTTATGGTTGGAAACAAGAGATCATGGTTTGGTTTAAAATAAGTACTTCCATACATAACTATGTCACGTTCAACATCACTATGTGAAGCCATCCAGCACCCTGAACTCCACCTTATGTGGAGTTCATCACTCTAATACTATGTCACCTGACTTCCTTCTTTGCTCCCATTATAATTACTATGGCCACTAGAGGTTGCTGCCTAACAAATAATATGGATCTTAATGAATACATGGGTTATACTTTTCGTAAGTATATGTATGAACAGTGACTGAGGATGGCCTGCAGACAGTTTCTAAATTCACATGAGGTATTTTTTATACGATATATCTGTGATATGTGAAAACCAGCACATAATATTGGCTGTTTATCAGTTGGACTTTAATAAGTAGTTGCACTGCTTCTAAAATGCCTTTGAGTTCTGTCTTTCTAAAAGTATAGGCTAAAAGGTATGACTAACCAGAGGCCTGTACTACGAAGCAAGTTAAACATGCCCTGGATTTATTTTAGTTGCCCGGCTTCACCTAACCTAACAACCGCAGTCCCGCAAAAGCTGTGTCACGACGGTGGCTAAAAACTAGTTCAATCACCCCAGGGTTTCCCAATCCAGTGACGCACAGCATGACCAATCGCAAACATCTACCAGAGCCGCATATTTTATCACATAAAGATGAAGAACACAGACACGGTTTTACAGGCAAAACGCAAAACGCTCACTGCTTCCTAAAACAGGAAAAACATTTTTATCCGGTAACCATCGTTGTGATACACAAAACCCTGTGTTGAACCTGAAGTTACCTCGTTAACGCCAAATCTTGCTTCGTAGTACAGGCTGGTTTCTGTAGGAGTTTAAACTGCTCAGTGTGAATAACTGACATTCTCCCCTCAAGTATTCTTCAAAGACATAACTGCTCTCTGTCTATAATTGGCTGGGCCTGTTCGCTCTGTCACACCGCCAGATAAAGTAGTCAATTGTTGAGCTTTTTTATGTGTATCCAAGAACAAGATGTCCTTTCACTGCAATCAAATTTTACTCGACAAATCACAAAGTATTCGGCTCTGCAAGACGATTTAAAAGACAAGGGAGGCATCTGCTGCTGGTTTGAAATGACATTCTCTTTCCACACACAAATGCACGCTTGCACACACACACACACACACACACACACACACACACAGAGGCTTTTTAATCAGCAACATCTCCAGTACGGCTGATTTTGTGATTGTTATTCCTGTTTTTGTATTTTAATTTATCTCTGAGGATTATCCATTATGCACTGAACACAATTTAAGCTTAAACTGAGTGGGTGGAATGCAAATTGGTAAAGAGTCTTGTGTTTATTGCTGTTTCCTTTCTTCCTCCTGCTTTGGTCTGATTTCCATGAATGAGTGGCATGTCATCCCCTCTCTTTCTAAAACAAATTAGTTTGATCCTAGTGCTGCGTTCTGCAAATGTTGGTTAGCTCTGGGATCTATTTATTGGATCTTCTACATGTTTTGGATAAAAGCATAAAAGTGGTCGCGTGATCCTTTTGGAGCAGGAAATAGTCCATAATTCATAGGGACTATTTCTGTTGGAGAAAGTAGAGTAACACTTTATTTGAAGGGATGTGCATAAGATTGACATGACACCTGTCATGAACCTGAAGGAGTCTTTATGAGTGTTTATGACTGGTGTCATTAAGTGTCATTCAGTATATTATTATTTATACTTTTAATGCAAAATTCATATTGTTTGAGGTGTTCGTGTTATGACAACTTGACAGTTATTGATTCTAAGTTGCAACTCGGTACCAACATTAATAGTCGCTGCTCCTGGTGAATAAACCTGATTCTGTCATTATGACAATATAGGAATGTACTGAATAGGAATTTTTTTAAAAAAAAAAAAAAAAAAAAAAAAAAAAAAAAAAAAAAAAAAAATTTTTTTTTTTTATTTTTTTTTAAAAAAGAAGGGAGGGGGGAGAGGTTGGTAAAAACACTTTATTTAATTTTTGCAATAACATACATACAACATACAGTACTGTATATCGATTTAAGAGTTGCTATTGCAGTAACTTGACTTACAACAACCTGTACAGCTGAATCTATATTATTCATGCTTGTCAAATTATTTGTGGCCAATTTTATGTCATTTTTATCATAATTTCCATAGCTAGTGAACTAGAAAAATGTCATTTCCATTCTTTATCTCGTCTACAAAGCTCTGATTGATTAATTCATTTCTACAATCGGGGAGCACATCATCAGACCTATTTGAAACATTGAACAAACTCAGATTCAGAGGTCTGGAACCAGGCTTGGAATGGTGCACAAAGTTATGCACTTAGGCCTTGCTCTTGGATGGACGGAAGGATGGACGGATGGACGGATGGATGGATGGATGAATAATTGAATGAATGGATGGACGGATGGAGGGATTGACAGATGGATGAATAGATGGATAAATAATTGAATGAATGGATGGATTGATCAATGGATGGATGGATGGATGGATGGATGGATGGATGGATGGATGGATGGATGGATGGATGGATGGATGGATGGATGGATGGACGGATTGATGGATGAATGGATGGATATCCTTTAAACTTTTCTCTGTACAGGCTGCAAACTGTAGAAAACAGGCGTTAGCTGTCCCCCAAGAATCCCACAGTGCACAGAAATGCCATTTGTGCCAGTGAGGTTGGTGAAATGAATTGGACAGATTATGTGTGAGGGGAGGGCAGGAATGGTGTTTGCGCATTGCTGTGTGTAAGTAATGACACAGCAGAGAAAACATGGCTGCTGCAGGTGTCAGACTGCTGCTTCCATTTGCCAGTCTGGATGGGATTTTCCAGCTTTTGCACGGAGATGACTGACTGTTGATCAATATATATTGATTTCCAGCCTTGGATCCATCTCTCTCGTGTTTCATTTGATGTCGTTCTCTGTCTCTTCTCTCCCTGCCACCTCTCTCTCACTCCCATTCTCCTTGTGATTCGGATTAAACTTTGTTAGTATGCCAGAAATGAATCTTGCATTGCCAAATGGACCATACCCGTACATACCACAATCATATGAGATACATACACAGGGGCGTCGGACTGGGGTTAAAACCGATACTGATTACCAGGGCCCAAGGGGAGAGAGGGCCCTTGAAAAGTCTGTAATATATTTTATTTCACCTGGATATTTTCATTTCCTAATTAAATTTCATAATGCATGTCAGATGAAATGTAAAGTTAGTGTATTGGCTGAATAACTTGGTTGATTGGTTGAACTTGGTCTCAACCACTCCTTGCTAATGCGCCAAATGGTTTAGTCCATCTGCACGCATTTTGTTTACGTTAGCTAGTTCAGTTGAGCGTCTGGTGGAGCGCAAACTTCTGCTGTAGAAATGTCTTTCTCAAAGAAAGCCAAATCATGCTACCAAAAAAGAAAAGAAAGACAGGAGAAGGAGAGAAAACAAAATGAGGGGAAACAATTGGTAACTGACTTCTTTTCAAAGAAAGGTGAGCACAAACCAAAAAACGAAATCCATGGTGCTAAACTGCTTGAATATCTCCGAGACTGTAGTGCTAAAAACAAACTGAGACAACCCATATAAAGAGCAGAACATACACTTTCAAATGATAATTTGGTTATACTTGTAATCTGAGGTAAAGGCTAAATAAATAAACTACTCTAGCAATGTTGTTTGCATATAATGGGGCGGCTGTGGCTAAGTGGTCTGCCAATCGGAAGGTTGGTGGTTCGATCCCTGGACCTGCAGTTCCATGCCGAAGTGTCCTTGGGCAAGACACTGAACCCCAAGTTGCCCCCGATGCTGCGCCATCGGAGTGTAAATGTGTGTGAATGTTTACCTGATGAGCAGGTGGCACCTTGTACGGCAGCCTCGGCCACAGTGTATGAATGTGTGTGAATCGTGAGCAGTGATGCCACGTAACGCGTTACTTGTAACGCGTTACTCTAATCTGACCACTTTTTTCAGTAACGAGTAATCTAACGCGTTACTATTTCCAAACCAGTAATCAGATTAAAGTTACTTATCCAAGTCACTGTGCGTTACTATTTTTGTCATTTTCCTTAGTAAAAATATATATTTTTGCTTTCTTCTTGCGTCTCGGGGAGTGAAGTCACGTATGCGACAAGTCACGTTTTCAGCATGAGGACAGGTCACGTTTTAAGCATGTGGACAGTTCACGTGTACCACGCAGGGACACAAATGTAAACAACAATGGAGGGAGGAGAGAGATGCGCGCTTTCTAGCTGGAAATACAGTCACTATTTTGAGTTTGTGTCAGCTAAAGAAGGCAATATTAAGGTTTGTTGTACACTCTGTGCTGGTGGCGACAAAGTGCTATCTAGCTATGAAAACACTACGTCAAATTTGAAGAAACATTTGGAGTCGCAGCACTGCAGTCAAACTTACAGAGCAAGTCCCAGCAGGTGGTGCGAAGCAGAGAGAAGGAAGTACCCCACCACCCAGACAACAAAAGCTGGACATCGATGCAAAACCAGTAAGTGGGGAGAGTTGAAGAAGTTCGGGCAGGCGGGCTGCTTATGTTGTAGCGAAATGCTGCCCCTTAAACCACGGTTGACTCGCTCTCTTTCGGTGCCATAATAAACCAGATCCCTACTACTGGCAACGCCGGGTTGCCTCACAGTAAACCGGTTGTCATTTTTATGTTGAGGCTGTGGGGGTGTTGTCGGCAGTTGCTGAATGTAACTAATAAAGTAACTTGTAATCTAACTTTGTTACTTTTAAAATCAAGTAATCTGTAAAGTAACTAAATTACTTTTATAATCAAGTAATCTGTAAAGTAACTAAGTTACTTTTTCAAAGTAACTGTGGCAACACTGATGGTGAGTGGTTCCTGTACTATGTTAAAGCGCTTTGAGTAGTCGTTAGACTAGAAAAGCGCTATATAAAAACAGTCCATTTACATAACACACCATTGTAATAGCCTAATTTAAAGCATGTTTAATTTTAAATTAATAGGCTATAATGTCTATAATTAGCAATAATAGGCTAATCAGTGTCATAGGTAGCTTGGTAACTCATCGGTAGATACATATCATGTCAACATTATAGTTATGTCAGATTAAGTAGAAGCAGATGTTAACATTGTAAACACATGGCCCTCAGTTTAAGAAACTGTCACAGCAGGGAGCAACAGACCCCTCAGCCTCCTTTTGGGATTTGAAACAAGGGAAGCTTATATCAAAATTAAAGCAAACCATGTTTAGCCGTTTTGACTGAAAGGTGTTAAGTAACACTAACATCTTGTGTGTTTTATTATATTAGGTTACAATGAGGATAAGAGGTTAATATCAGATGTATCCTTCATAGAGAAAGGATATAGAGAACATCTGATTGAGGATGATGGGAGTGAAGACAGCAGGGAGCTCTGAGCACAGTGTGAAAATGAGAGATGAGGAACTGGAAAGTAGGCAGAGCAGTATAGACCAGTTGTTGCCAGAGGATCCAGGACTATGGCCAGATAACTGAACAGATGATCAGAGAGACACCATAGTACGCAGGCTGGCAAGTAAAGGTCCAGAGAAAACCAACAAAATGTAGTAGTAACCACAGTAAAGTAGGCTAGAGAATGTTGAAAAAGGAGGTTTGAAATGTGTGTTATCAGGCTACTCTAAGCATTACAGTTAATAGTTATTACCCTATAAACAGCTAGGCCTACAGATTCATGTGTACAGAGGCCCGATTATTTTTTTTCCAAGGGGGGTTTGAGGAACATGGGGGCCCATCAGGACTGCCTATGCATAGGGCCCAGGGTCTGGTGCTATGCCCCTGTACATACAGTAAATTAAATTCAAGAAATTATAATGCCGTCCTTAATGCAGATAGATGGAGAATTCAATAAATGTATTATTTGTCCCATAGGCATAAACCAGAAAAACATAAAAACATAGATACATGTATAAAACGCACACAAGATACACAGCAGATTACAGTATTACATATCGTCACCCTATCATCAACATCAACAAAGCACATTACTGTTGCTGTGAATTAAAACAGTGTTCATGTCATTCTTCTCTAACTTGTAGTCTTGCTGATAATATCAAGTTGTCTGTTTTCTGTCAGTAGCTTTTATGTTGGAGGAGCAACCCAATAGTAAATTGAGAAAGTGTTTGAGTTTTTTTTTTTTTTTTTGGATAAAACATATTCAAGTAAATATTACCTAATAACAACTATATAAATAAATGGAAATAAAGTAGTTGTATGCCAATAATATAACATATTATAATAAGAATGCATAAACAAAAAGAACCACTAGATGACAACATTATTCAGCTTAGCCTTTAGAAGAATGGGGAGGTCATTTGTATATTTGGTTTTCATAATTCTTGGGTTCTGTCTAAAGCTTTAACTGGTACCCTTTAACTTTCAATAACAGTGCAACAATGATCATTCAACAAAGAGTTTTGAAATATAATTGTGGGTTATTAGAACGTGGTTCTTATTTGTGTTGTTTTGTTACCAAAGTAATTCTGGGAAACTGCTCAGACGATTAGTCAGACTAAACTAGGGCTGGAACTAACAATCATTTATATCAATCTCTCTACCCATTATTTTCTTCATTAAAAAAATGAATGAATTAGGCCAGGTCTATACATGCAGTCAATCAGTCAAATAGCAAATGGCCATCACAAGTTTCAGTTTACTATCATAGAAGGCTTAGAAAACCAGAAAATATTATCATCTTGAGAAGCTGGACCCAGTGATGTTTACCATTTCTGCTTTAAAAATGATTTAAACAATGACTCTTAAAATAGTTGCTTAAAACACACACACACACACCCCCCCCCCCACACACACACACACACACACACAAGACTAAAAAGTGGATTGCAACTGAGCATGAACCTATACTGCCAGTGGAAAATGTACTGCAAGAAGAAAATAATGTGGTTGATTATTTGCAAGAAACTGTTAAGCCAAATGACAGCGTTTCACAGGTGGGGGTCAGCGATGTTGCACATGCTAGCACATGTGGATCACAAGTAAGTCGCACATCATGAGTTAGCTGAGAGCAAAGCCAAATTAAGGGTGCTTAAAGAATATGAGAGATCTGAAGAAGGTTTGAGTAGCTACGCGACAGCACAAAAGCCACAAGGTGGACACATGAAGGAAAGAACTAGCATTATGCACCCACAAGAAGCTAATACGAACATTCATATTCAACCACAAATGTGGCACTCCCGAATACAACAACAGTCTCAACCAGTCTCCAATTATGTGCCTAATGCTCAACTAACAGAGGTGATGACATACTAGCAGTTATGCAAAAACAGAATGTAATCACTGAGCTACTTGAAAACAACAGCAGCTATCTCATCTACCAACAAAAGACATTCCTGTGTTCAAGGGTGATGCGCTACAATACAAATCTTTCATGAGGGCATTTGAGCACGCAATAGAGCAGAAAACCAACAATGATCAAGATAAATTGTACTTCTTGGAACAGTTTACGTCTGGTGAACCTCAAGAGCTTGTTCGCAGCTGTGCTCATATGACACCTAGCAAAGGCTACTGCGAGGCAAAGCAACTACTTCATAAGCACAGTGGGAATGAATTACGGATTGCCAGCGCGTACGTTGACAAAGCACACAAATGGCCTCAAGTGAAGTCTGATGATAGGAAAGCATTGAGCGCATATGCAGTGTTTTTGATTGGATGTCGCAATACCATGGAAGACAATGCATTCTTAGAGGAGATGGACAACCCAACCAACCTACGGACAGTGGTGTCTAAGCTACCGTACAAAATGAAGGAACGTTGGCATACTGAAGCTTGTGACATGAAAGCGCGAAACGGCAGGAGGGCAAAGTTTGCTGATTTGGTGAGCTACATAGACCGTCAGCTAGAATAGCGATGGATCCACTCTTTGGTAATATATCAGACAGCCACCCAACCCCAAGTGGTAAGACTGACTGAAAAGAAAAGCATCCTGGAAGGAAAGAGGTCCGTGGAAGCAGTTTCGCGACCAATGTTTCCACTGAAACTAAAGGGCCTCAAGAAATGCATGTTAAGCCAGCGAACTCAAGTAAAACTGTGAGTGCCTTGGAGAAGCCGTGTTTTTGTCCTGCCAGCAATTTCACACCCTTGCCTCATGTAGCAAAATCAAAGACCAACCACATAAGGAGTGTGTGGATTTCTTAAAACTGAAGGGTTTATGTTTTGGATGCTTAGTTCCAGGTCATCTTAGCAAATTCTGCAAAAGAAGAATTGAGTGTAAAGAATGTGCTTTAAAGCATCCAGACATTCTGCACATAATAAAAGAAGGTAGCCTCATGGGGGCCTGAGAAGCGGAACGTGTGATGTCAAGTGTGTTGAAACATACGACCCGGGAAGCACAGCAACGTTCTGCACTTCTGTGCAAAAGAAACTGAACATTAAAGGGAAACCGACACAAATACTTCTTAGCACCATGGTTCAAGACAAACCTGGAGAACAGAAGCTCATGAACAGTTTCATCATATCAGACCTGGAAGTGTGCGGGCTGGAAGACACCAAGTTCATAGAGCTACTCCGTTTTCTTTGGTGGCCCAACGACAAGTTGAACGAGCCTATGGAGAAATTCCGAATGACGGTGAACCTTCAGTGCCTCATATGCACTGAAAAGAACTGTCGAAGATCACAAGGCTGATGCATCTCCAGAAGCTGTCCAGACAGTCCTGCGCAACTTCTACGTAGATGACTGTCTGAAGAGTGTAGCTAAAGAAGAAGATGCCGTGACCTTAGCTAGAGATCTTCGTACCCTGTGTGCCAGCGGAGGCTTTGCTTTAACAAAGTGGATGACCAATAGCAGGAAGGTGTTAATGTCAATCCCTGAAGTACATAGAGCCAGCGAAGTGAAAGACCTGGATATAAGACATGACGCTTTGCCAGTCGAGAGGACCCTCGGTGTACAGTGGGACACAGAAACTGAGACTTTCACCTACAGTATGAAGCTGCAAGACAAGCCGATGACCAGAAGAGGCATTTATCAGTAGTGAATTCCATCAACCACCCCCTTGGCTTTCTGGCTCCAGTCATCTTGCCTGCTAAACTCCTGCTGAAAGATCTTTGTAAAGAACACTATGGATAGGACGAGAACATTGGCAGAAAACCCGCTGAAGATAGGAAAAGATGGATCGAAGATGTGAGTCATCTCTCTACCTTCCATGTGAGCAGGTGTTTGAAGCCTACAGATTTTGGATGTACTGCAGCAGCACAGTTACATCATTTTTCAGATGCTTCAGAGTCCACATACGGCACTGTGTCTTATTTGCTGCTAGAGAATAGCCAAGGTGAGAAGCGTTGTGCATTCCTCATGGGGAAGTCAAGAGTGGCCCCACTCAAACTGGTCACCATCCCCAGATTTGAATGACCGCAGCAGTTGTTGCTGTGAAATAGACAATATGTTACATCAAGAGCTTCAAGTTCCACTGCAACGACCTATGTTCTGGACATTTATTTATTACAGTGCTCAGATACCAGACATGGGGGACTCGAGTCACATGACTTGACTCGAGTTAGACTCGAGTCGCAAATTTTAGGACTTGAGACTTGCTTGATTAACATTCATAAAAGACTCGACTTGACTTTGACTTGATATTCATGACTTGAGAGTTGACTTAGACTTGAGTCAAATGACTTGAAATGACTTGATTTTCTGTTTAATAAATATATTTCCCCCTCTGATATTGAGGAGGAGTTAACTTTACGATTTGAGTGCTGTTGCATGCGCAGGAACCGTTGATATGATGACGCGGCGCGCGGCGGCAGACCGTCAGTAAACAACACTGGCTATGGCTAGTAGCCTAACGTCATGGATCCCTCTCATGGGCGCTGATACCGTGGGTGCTCGAGCTCCGGAGCACCCACGGAAAATACTGACCGCCGACGAGTGCCAGACTGCCAGTTCATTTTTACGTTAATCTAAAATTAAACACTGCAGTTGTGGAGCGTCTGTCATAGTGTGATTGGTTATGTCGGTGGCATTTCCCACGAAGCTGATCGCGGTTACGTGCCAGTTAAACTTTTCATCTCCGATCCTATCTGTATTTGTGAGAAGTGGCGCTGTCCTGAGTTGAAAGATAGCTTATAGGCTAGGCCTACTGTGCGCGTGTGAGCACCCACGGAGGAAAACATAAATCGGCGCCTATCCCTCTGCACAGAAAATAATAAAGTTTGGCTATAAGGATTACATATATGACCAGGCAAAGAAAAAAAAAAAGAAACGGCAGTTTGCAAGGTCTGCAGTACTTATTTCCGACGTCGAATTTCATCAGACACTTCAAATCGGGAGAGATTTGGGTTCCAGTCCCCATATTCAGCTGAACCACTATTTGGACGTTTGTGATGGACAGAAGTCCCTTCAGTTTTTGGCCACGAATAAGCACACCCTCCCCTCTTTGTTCAAGGTGGCGGTAGAGCGAATAAAACTAGGCACACATAGGCCTACACACACAACACAAACCTCTCTCTCTCTCTCTCTCTCTCTCTCTCTCTCTCTCAAACACACACATGCAGACGTAAGTATGTGAATAAAGCTAGGCACACATACAACACACTCTGCACTCTCACACACACGCACATTCACTCACCAATATTAATAACGTTTCACTCACTCTCTCAAACACGCACACATTCACTCACAAATACACTGTCAAATATCAACATATACTTTCCATTCCATGTGATAAGCAAATGTGGTGGTATTCAGCTATTCTCAAAGAATATGTTTTGTTCTTTAAGAGAAGGAAAGGTTAAAGGATGTGTTTCTGTCTCATAAAAGTGAGGCATGTTTGAAGAATATTATTTGACTTAGGAACCATTATACTTTAATTGTTTGAAGGAATTTCATGATTTAATGTCATGTTTGAGGCATATTGAACAATATTGATTTATTGTTGGCCTAATATCAGTTTTAGGCTGTGATTTTTTTTTATCTGTGTTAATTTAAACTCTTCAGATGTATGTGGACACAAAGGGCTAGATTTATCAAGCCGTTTGCGCCTGTTTCCAGGCGCTAATTGGTCGCAAAGACGGACGTAACCGATGCAGGCTATTTACAAACAGGGCGCACTTGGGTAGAATCGCAGATTGTCTCCCACATGAGCGAGAAGAGACAAGTTGCGCTTTCAATATGCGTTCGTGGGAGGGTCGTGGGGAAAGTGGGAGTTCCACCCAAAAAGGTGGGAGGATAAGCGCAAGTGCACCTAATTATATATCCCGGGGTATTTACAAAGACTGTCGAATAAGCAGCTTCTATTCTGCGGGGGAAATTCTCCGCCTCTTTAAACCAGCCGCAATCGAGTTTCCTCGTAGACCTTTATGCCGCTGGTGAAATGGCAACAGCAATTTGAGCAAGACGAAGACATAGGCGAGGGTGAAAATATTTTTAACAGAAGAATCACACTTTGTCAGTGAACACAACATAATTTAGCGTTACAGATCAAGCAGACATGCAATATTAGAGTTACTGGAAGAAATCAAAGATGAAATTGAATCTCCCACTCAGCGTTCACATCCCATTCCACCAGTTGTTAAACTCCTCGCTACATTACAAATATTGGCATCAGGATCATTTCAAACAGTCATAGCATCAGCAGTGGGAATATCGCAGTCTGCACTCAGCCATATCATAGCACCAGTACCGCTTTGCTACAGCGCAATTTACGGTCTAGTGGGCGGAGAAAGACGCTGATTGCCTGATGGGTGTCAGGGTTGATAAATACTACGCAAACTGTGGAAGCATAGCGTGCGCTATTACCGAACTCGCATAAACGGACGCAGCGCAAACTGCGCTAGTGTTAGTAAATCTAGCCCAAAGTCTTTTGAGTAAAAAATGCAAATAAAACTTCAGCAGTTCATAACCACTGTCTTTAGCTTGTTTAAAAATGGAAACTTTTGTATGACTTGACTTGTGACTTGCTTGACCAAAGCTATGTCTTGACTTGCTTGATTGTCACAAAAAATGACTTGGACTTGCTTGAGACTTGAAGGTTAAGACTTGAGACTTGCTTGCGACTTGCACATGTGTGACTTACTCCCATCTCTGTCAGATACATTGCAGGGCTCTAGAGTGTGACCAATTTGGTTGCAAATGCGACCAAAATTTGTAAGGGTGCAACTAAGATTTTTCCCAGGTCGCACCGGTGCACCTAACGTCCTTGCATCTGCTGCCTCTCCATGAACGAAGCAATGTCGTTTATATCGATATGGTTTAATGTTGCGTTACATGACCCATTCCTTCTGTCAAGCCAGCCGGTCCAAACTGCTGACATTTGTCTACAGTTTTAATTGTTATTAACACAGCTTAGGACAAGGCATAGAAACAGGTGTTTCCGCTGGTAACTCTCTGTTATTGCGGCCGCCATGGCGAAAAACACATTAGAACAGGGGTCTCAAACTCAATTTACCTGGGGGCCGCTGGAGGCAGAGTCTGGGTGAGGCTGGGCCGCATCAGGTTTTCCACAAGAAAAGCTTTGTTAAAAAAATTCCAATCTTCTCAAATCTCTTTATTTTTATTATTTATATTCTTTTATCCCACCGCGTACGCATCACTTTGATTTACTTTGTCAGAGAGAGAGACCTCATATTAACTCTCTAAGTGCCATTGACGTGTATGTATATATATAAATATATATATATATCCGAAAGGGGGTATACCCCCCCGGGGAAAAAATTTAAAAATAAACCGTTAAATGGCACTTTCTGGAGAGTTTTGGAGAAATTGAGTCTTACATGATATGTGCAAAACTGCAAGGTTAAGAGCCTATACTCTGCATTGTTGTAGTATCAACAGGTATTTGGGCATTTAGCATTTGCATTACTGTTAATTAGTCTTCACTTGATTACACATTGTATTACCTTGTTATGGTATAAGAAGTGACCCATACAATGTGCCAAACATAATGTGCCACATGAAGAGACAGTGCAGCATGACAGTAGCAACAGCTGAGAAGATTTGGGTCTGTGGTGACCTGGGGCCTCATTTATAAAACTTTGCGTAGATTCTATTCTGAAAGATTTCGTGCGCAAAAAAGTCAGAATTTTCGTACGCAAAAACAATATTCTGATTTATAAAACCTTGCGGCGCACACCGGTACGCACTCTTCTCGTTATAAATACGGACTTGCGTTACAGTATGCGGTCGTGCCACGAGCCTCACCGTCCTCCCAAGGTCTTCCCATATTTGTCCTAATAAGGTCCATGTTAATCAATCAATGAATATTCCAGCCTTGAAAGGAGCCCTTGATGACCAATCACGAAACGGAAAAATGGGGGAAAAACACAATTCAGTGATTGTGAGATCGATGTGCTCCTAACAGAGGTAGAACATCCAAACTAAATCCTGTTTGGAAGCCGTAACCCGTGTGTACTGTTCATATTGTTACACAGCCTTACTACTTAACAGCTCAATTACCAATGATATACATCATTTATGGTTCATATTTGCCATTTACCCCTGTGAGATCACATTTATGATCATATGATCATTTTCGTTTTTTGTGAGAAAGGAAATTCAATTATTAAAAAAGTAAAAAATAGAAACAAGATTTTGGATCATTATTGGTGCAAAACAGGTGAAAGTGCTTGAAATGTGACAATTTGGTTACTTGTATGGTAACTGTGTGGGAATAGCAGGTGCAGAAAGACAACATTCCCACACACAGACACCTACAATCAGACACGACCACATAAAGACGCGCGCGCGCACACACACACACACACACACACACACACACACACACACACACACACACCGCATTTCCCGGGGAGATGGCAGGGGACCCTGGCAGCGGTGTGTGTTTTGCGGTGGGAGAGTTTGCACGGTGTGGGAGGGTCCCCAGCCTCTCCCCGTTGCTGGCAGCCCCTCGCCGGGCGCCGCGACCGGCTCTGGGTCGGTTTAGCAAGAACGGGATTGTTGGGTTCAGGAAAACAAAAACTGGGTTAGGTTCGGAAAACGGGCATACCATCTGAGTTCACTAAAACGCAGTCTACAAAACCTTGGGAGCATTACGCACGATCACACGTGTGGTCAAAAGGTTGCGGAAAACTGGGAACATTTTTACGCATGGAAATTCTTTATAAATCCCGACTATTGCGAGGAATGTTGCGACGACAAATTTCACCGTGCTTCACGCAACTTTTTCTTGCGTAACAGGTTTTATAAATGAGGCCCCAGGTCCACCTCACACAAACTTCTTCTCCCATTCTCTCTCTTTACATACACACACACACACACACACACACGCACGCACACACACACGCGCGCGCGGCACCGAGTGGGGCTCTCTGATGCTCGGAGGCGAGCCGTGGCCGGCTCGGAGCCCTACCGCTGGCGGAGATGCGACAGTGAGGACTGGTTCAATGGCTTGGTCAGCGACATGAACTCGTAGCGGCCGGTGGAGGTTGCGAACGGGGTTTTTAGCTTTATGAGAAGGCATTTTATCCGTTAATCCTACCGACGTAGACACTTTGGCGTTATGTAGTTGACCCGCGGTGGTGAAATGTCTGCAGTTCTGGGCGGGTTGTTGCCGTGTTCTGATTGTTCTCATCTCAGCTCCGCCGAGACAAAATAGACATGCCATTTCAAAAAAATGTCATTTATTCATGTATCATCATCATTCAAATATCATGTTTTCAAAAGCATCACTTTCATCAAATTTTTTGTGACATATTTAGACTGCAAGCAGGCACATCTGGACAAACTAGCAGGCTTATGTGCCGGAGCTGAACCCCGGAGAGCCCCGGCCCAATTTAACCCCTCGTTATATATATAACGAGAGCTATATAAATGTATATACATTTATATACATATATATAGGCTACGTATAATGTCCTGGGCAGCAACTTAAAATAAGTGAAGTGTTGTGAACGCAGCGCGCTGGGACGAATGTCCGCATGTGCCCAATAGAAACGAGGCAGGCAGCCAGGCACGGAAGAAAACACTCCATGGCAACGCGGCTGTAACTTTCACTCATTGAGGAATGTTTCTCTGCTTGCATCAAGCCCGGCCGATGTCCCGCCCCCGAGAGCCATATACCCCACCGTGATTGGTGGGTTCGTTCAGCTCCGCACACAACACTGTAAAGTACCAAACATATCAAACTCGCGGGCCACACTAACATTAAACTTTCATATTAAGGCGGGGGCCACAAACTATCGTCCGCAATTGGCCCGCGGGCCGAGTTTGAGACCCCTGCATTAGAAGTTATTAAATGCAACTAACTTCAGTTTGTTGAGTAATAGCGCGTAAGATGGAGCCTGCTGGATCATAGTTCATAAAAATGCAGCGCAGTGACGATACAGACATTTCATAGCCTACACAAGACGGGTGTATGCCGCTGACCCGCCAAAGCGCATTCGACCTGTGCTGGACCCATTCATAATGAGTCAGCCGGCACTCTCTGAGTAGCATACGCTACTCCCCCTCTCTCCCTCTGTCTCCCTATGTCTTTCGGTCTGTTTTTTATTTTATTTTTATTTTTAAGATTTTGGCCTTTATTTTGATAGGAAAGCTGAAGACATGAAAGGGGAGAGAGAGGGGGTAATGACATGTAGGAAAGGGCCGCAGGTCGGAGTCAAACCTCTATATTTACCAACTGAGCTATCCGGGCATCCTCTTTCTCTTTTAATCAGTCTGTTATTGTTGAAAACAAGTGAAGGAGCTTTCTCAGAGATATATACATTACCGGTCAAAAGTTTTAGAACACCCCAATTTTTTTGTTTTTTATTGAAATTTTAGCAGTTCAAGTCCAATGAATAGCTTGAAATGATACAAAGGTAAGTGGTGAACTGCCTGAGGTTAAAAAAAACATGAAAATAATGTACATTTCAGAATTTTACAAAAAGGCCTTTTTCAGGGAACAAGAAATGGGTAAACGATGTAAAGCTGTTCTGCAGCAATGGTGGTTGATCAAGCTTTGAAAGTTGGTGCTACCAATTCCCACAGGTGTTCCAACTTGTCTGGATTACTTACAACCCCCTTTGTTTGTATAAAAGTATTGTTGGAACACACTGTGGTACCGTACCCTCATGAGCATTATTTGAACTGCAGAAAGTAGTGTTGCCATAAAAATGGTGGGAAAAAGCCAATTAACATTGGAAGAGAGACAGGCCATCATAACACTTAAGAATGTTCAGTGTTTCCTCTAGGATTTTTTATCAGTGGGGGCAGATCTGCCATAACCCCCAGCCGGCAAATGTTTTACTTATTAAACGGAACTGACACTTTGCTGCAACACAAACAAATATATTTATTCACCTCTATTCACACACAATGAGGCATATTTTCATTTTGTTTTGATTGAACTGTATTTTTGAGGAACTGTAGGTCTACAAAATGAATTTTACAAGAAATTCTTCATAGGGAAACCAAAACCCAAAGTAGGCTATACTATGAAACCATTCATAATGAAACTAATTGCATATTTGGCTCAGTGGCAAAGTTGGCAGCCTTGCTGTGTGCATTTGATTTTTCTTGGCTTTTGGAAAAGGCTTGGTTATAGGGGAATTCAGAAAGAGGTGGCCCATTAATGCTGAGTAGCATACATGCTGCTAGATGGTCCCCCTGTGGCCTGTTCCTTAACACTAGAACAGCCAGAACGGTCATTTTGACCGTTTTGAAATTTATGTGTGTAATAACTTTGCTAACTAAAAAAATACAATCCTGCTGGTACCTGACTTTTCCTAAAAGAGTCTGTACTTTCATTTAAAATTGTTTGTAGGCTATATACATTACACAAAAGGCAAAGAAAATACAATCACTTTTACCTATTTTGGCCATACACGGTATTGACCACTCGGATTTTCGCGGTTTTGTTTTTAATCTTTTGTGTGGTTGAAGATGTATCTTGGTTGCTTAGTAATAATCATAGTCTCTGTCAGAGAAACGTAACTAGCGTTCTCGAGTAACAAGAGTGGGCATCACCGATGGGCCGAAGGCAAATCCAGAGTCGGTAACGTAGGCTACGGCATGGATGGACTCTGTTCTGAATCAGAAGAAAAGCACCGGGTGCTCGCTCATGTAGATGGCCAGTAGCTGTCTACGTGTTCATATAACTTTATACATGCTACAACTGGCTGGAATCATTGCACACATCCTCTCCAAGGAGTGCACCAGCTGTGAAATGTCCCAGAGGAAGTTCATGCAGCAACTGGCAGAGTAGCTGAGAGCGGAATTTATGGAGGAAAAAAGGGCAGCGGCGCACAGTCCGAACAGCGCTGCGCACCACAGCAGACACCAAAACGGAGGCAGTGTGAGGTTATGTTAGGTTATAAATGTTCAAATAACATACTTTTAATTGTTATTTGGCTGTGAATTATGTTGAATGAATTTCCCTAATACTAATAGGCTTAAATGAACTGACAACATAAGTTATACGACTTACAGTTCTCAAGGATGCACACATGCCATCTCAACCGGGTCCTCCGGACAGCCTGTCTCTTTTTTCTTTCTCCCTTTTCTCCGAGTGGCACTCGTGCCCACTCGCGTTGTGAAGCGCGTCTGCGCTATTCTCCGACTCTCTTAACAATCACTGCTGATAGACAGCTTTTTTTGACATTTCTGATACTGTGGCGGGAGAAATCTAACCGTGGCAGGCCACCACTTGCCAATCAACATAGAGGAAACACTGATGTTGGTCCTTCCTAAAGAGAAATTGCGAAGAAAGTCAAGGTGTCAGTGAGTACAGTATTCTTCACCATCAAAAGGCACTTAGAAACTGGGGAAAACTCTTACAGGAAGAGGTCTGGCAGACCCAAAGCCACAACAGAATCAGAAGACAAGTTTCTGAGAGTCAACAGCTTGCGTGATAGGCGGCTCACAGGACAACAGCTTCAAGCACAGCTTAATAGTGGTCGTAATAAGCAAGTCTCAGTTTCAACTGTAAAGAGAAGACTTCAAGCTGCAGGTTTGATAGGTCGAGTTGCAGCAAGGAAGCCATTTCTAAGACGTCAGAATAAGAAAAAGAGGCTTGCCTGGGCCAAGAAACACTGCCAATGGACTACTGAAGACTGGAAGAAGATGTTATGGACTGATGAATCAAAATTTGAAATCTTCGGTTCATCACGCAGGATTTTTGTACGCTGTCGAGTAGGTGAAAGGATGGTTCCTCAGTGTGTGACATCAACTGTCAAACATGGAGGAGGAAGCGTGATGGTCTGGGGCTGTTTTGCTGGATCCAGGGTCTGTGATTTGTACAGAGTGAAAGGCGCCCTGAACCAAAACGGCTACCACAGCATTTTGCAGCGCCATGCAGTACCCTCTGGTATAGGCCTAGTTGGTCAGGGGTTCATCCTACAGCAAGATAATGACCCAAAATATAAGTCCAAGCTATGCCAGAACTACCTTAGGAAAAAAGAACAAGATGGTAAGCTTAAAAACATGGAGTGGCCAGCACAGTCACCAGACTTAAACCCCATTGAGCTGGTTTGGGATGAACTGGACAGAAAAGTGAAAGTAAAGCAACCTACAAGTGCCACACATTTATGGGAACTTCTGTAACAGAGTTGGGAAGAACTTTCTGAAGAATATTTGATTTCCATTGTAGAAAGAATGCCACGAGTGTGTTCAGCTGTTATATCTGCCAAAGGGGGTACTTTGATGAGTCAAAAATGTAGAATACATTTTGGTTCATAAATTGATTCCATGATTTCTTTTTTAACTTAAATTGTTCATTTGTTCTATTCTTTCATTTCAGAGTACGATAAGACATTGAACTGCATAAATTTCAATAAAAACCTGGAAAAATTGGGGTGTGTGGTGGCAAATTTTATTTTAACCATTTTGTTTAATGATTGTTTTATAACGCCACAAGATTTAGCTTCTTCATGTGTAGATTCAAAAGGCTCCGAGTGAAATAGTTGGCAACCGTGAACTTTCAGCCTAGTAGAGTTTTTATTGAGGAACTCCAGCTACTCATTTGTTTTAACTTTTAGCAGGTAGAGTGAAGAAGGCCATAGAACTGTCTGAACCATGTCTCCTTCTGTCTCCTGAGATAAAACAGTTGTTTAGGCTAATGAAAAGAACAGGAGCAGAGGGGAAGGTGATCAACTATGGCCATGCTAGAAGATACATTTAGAGGGGTGGCTTAACAGAGGTGTTCACTATATGATGTGTGGATGTTTAGACTTTAGGTTAGAAGACTTTTTCAGACGTGCTGCGGTACTTGTGAAACTGTATTTCTATATTTGCAAATGTAAATAAATACTCAAAGACCAAACTTTGGTTTAATTCTCAAACAGTCTTCGTTTTCATTTTGATCATTGATATTTACTAAATTCTGCTGCTTCAAGGAAAACTTCCACCACAGGTGTTCTAAAACTTTTGACCGGTAGTGTCATATATATATATATATATATATATATATATATATATATATATATATATATATATATATATAAAGAGAGAGAGAGAGAGAGAGATTTGTTTTTGTATTAGGATTAGGATAGGATATATAATAGGATGGCTATTTATTTCAGATAACTTTCATTTACATGTGTTGCAGCTGTATATTTTCAAACTGGTAAAGGAAACCCTGCTTTTGCATTTTATTTTAATCACAATCTGTTTTAATAAAAGAGCTTGTGAAAAATGGATTTGACTTAAAACTGAACATTAAGCCCACTTTGTAAAAAAATAAATAAAGAGCTATATATCGTGTATTCAGCGCTAATGGTGACGCAAGGAAAAAATTGGGTGCACCTAAATTTTGTGCTGGTGCACCTAAATAAAAAAGTTAGGTGCACCAGTGCAATCAAGGCAAAAAGTTAGTCTGGAGCCCTGCATTGACAGTGAAACTGCTTGTTTCGAAACTGCTTGTTTCAAAACTGCTGGTTTCACAACCTTCGTTGCGGACAGAGTCTCGTTGATTCAAGAAGCAACCAAGCCATCGCAATGGAAGTACGTCAGAACAACGGAAAATCCTGCAGATCAAGCCAGCAAGGGCCTGAAAGCTAAGTGTTTGTTGCAAGGAGGAACATGGATTAATTGGCCGAACTTCTTGCTGAACAATGAATGTGAATGGTCGGAACAGCCTGTGCGAAGGAAAGAAAGCCTTCAAAATTATCCGGAAGTCAAAAAGGGAGCTACAGTTAACATGATCAAAGTTGAAGAAAAAATGGAACCAATTAACAAACTGATCAACTATTACTCGGACTGGCATAAACTAAAAAGATCAGTGGCATGGATTTTAAAGGTGAAGGAAAATCTGTGGAAACTGAAAGAGGAAAGAAAGGAAATATCAAGAACGATCAGGCAAACTGAAAAGGACCCTGAAAAGGAAAGATCAAAGTTATAACTACAAATGAAGAAATTCAAAACAACAGAAAATAAATCACTTACCTTGGACAATCTGGTTGCCGCAGAATCGGAAACAATCCAATTCAGTCAAAGACAACAGTTTGGAGAATGAATCAAAACAGCTTAGTTGAAGCAGTCAGCTGTTCAAATTTGATCTGATTCTTCAAGATGGCACCTTAAGGGTTGGCAGAAGACTCAACAAGTCTGCCATGCCAGAAAATCAACAAATGTACAGTGTGCTGCATGATTAATGGAAAGGTTGGTGAGCAAAAGATGGCAAACCTGCCTGAAGATAGGCTATTGCCAGATAAGCCTCCTCGGGGGCCGGGGTACAGTCAAAAGGTATGGCGTGAGGTTCACTTGTCTCACTCTCCTTCGCATCGAAGTTGAAGATGGCCTCGACACAGACTCCTGCATTAATGCAATTCGTCGCTTTATGTGCAGGAGAGGTCACCTGACAATGGCACAAATTTTGTGGCCGCTGAAAGAGAGTTGCGAGAAGCCATTCGACAGCTAGATAATGACAAGATTGAAAAAGCCTTGCAGCCAAAGGAAATAAAGTGGATATTCAACAGCCCAGCCACTTCGCACCAAGAGAATTTGGGAGAGACAAATTTCGAAGGTGCGAAAAATCCTTAACTCCCTTTTGAAAGAACAAGCAGTGAATGATGATTGTCTTCTGACAATAATGTGCGAGGACGAAAGCATCACCAACGGTAGGCCGCTTACAACTGTTTCAGATGATGTGAACGACGTAGAAACTCTAACACCTTATTGCTGTTGAAATCTCAACCCAACATGCCTCCAGGGATTTTGAGCGAAGATGACATTCAATTCAATTCAATTAAATTTTATTTATAGTATCAAATCATAACACGAATTATCTCGAGACACTTTACAGATAGAGACCACACTCTATAATTTACAAAGCCCCAACAATTGCAGTAATTCCCTCAAGAGCAAGCAGTGCTCACTGCTTTTCAGTGAGGAAAAGGCGAGGAAAAACTCCCTCTTGGGAAGAAACCTCGGACAGACCCCAATGTTAGACCCAGGTGAAAAAAGCTTCTGGGGGGGTGTTTGGCTCGAGGTCATGGTGCAAAGGACCCTAGGGTGACATTACTCCGAACCATCACTTTAATAATGGAACAGTGACTTCAAATGGTAGTCGTAGTAGTTCATGTCATATCAGGGCGCTGCAGGGCGTTACAGGATGTAGCGTGGCCCAGCAGAGCATGGATGGACGTAGCAGGAAGCAGCAGGGTTTAGCAGGACGCAGGATGACATTGCAGGGCACCGCTGAGCTCAGCAGGGAGTGCAGCAGGACCACGGCGACAGCTGCAACCAGGATCTTGGTGCCAACGTTCTCCAAGGAAATACGCTGGGGGAAAAAACATAAGGACTCCGGGGAGTAAACTACCCAGAAGCTAGGATTAATAACAAGCATTTCTGGAATGGGATGCACACAAATGGTAATAGAAAGGGAGAGGAGAGAGCAGCTCAGTGTGTCAAAGGAAGGAAGTCCCCCGGCAGTCTAGCACTATAACAGCGTAATTAAGAGAGACAGGTCGTAAGAAGAGGTGGCCTGTTGGGCCTTGAAACTCTCCCCTGCCGGATCGGGCTGTGCTGGCCTGCCTCCCTCTACTTTTGTTATATATTATTAATCTAACAATTATGAAGAGAAGCAGGTGGGCCAGTTAGGTGGACACTGCAACTCATCAGTACCTAACTGTAAGCTTTATCAAATAGCAGAGTTTTAAGTTCATTCTTGAATGTGGTGACAGTTTCTGCCCCCCGAACCCAGATTGGGAGCTGGTTCCATAGGAAAGGAGCCTGATAACTAAAGGCTCTGGCTCCCATTGTACTTTTGGAAACTCTAGGTACCACGAGTAACTCTGCATTCTGGGAGCGCAGTGCTCTAGTGGGACAATAACGTATTAGGAGCTCTTCTAGATATGATGGTGCTTTACCATTTAGAGCTTTGTAGGTCAGGAGAAGGATTTTAAATTCAATCCTGGATTTTACAGGAAGCCAATGCAGAGAAGCTGATACAGGAGAAATATGATCTCTTTTCTTAGTTCTTGTGAGAACACGTGCTGCAGCATTCTGGATCAGCTGGAGAGTCTTAAGGGACTTATTTGAGCAACCTCACAGTAGGGAATTACAATAGTCTAGACTGGAAGTAATGAATGCATGGACTAGTTTTTCAGCATCGTTTTGAGACAGGATATTCCTAATTTTGGCAATGTTACAAAGATGGAAAAAGGCTGTTCTTGAGGTTTGTTTTAGATGGGCGTTAAAGGATATATCCTGATCAAAAATAACCCCTAGATTTCTGACTGTAGTGCTGGAGGCCAGGGCAATTCCATCTAGAGTAGCTATATCTTTAGATAATAAGGTTCGGAGGTGTTTAGGGCCCAGCACAATAATAGTTTTGTTAGAGGTAACATCAGAAAATTATAGGTCATCCAGGATTTTATATCTTTAATGCACGCTTGAAGTTTAGCTAGCTGATTGGTTTCGTCGGATTTGATTGACAAGTATAATTGGGTGTCATCCGCATAACAGTGAAAGTTAATTGAGTGTTTCCCAATAATATTACCAAGAGCAAGCATATATAAGGAGAATAAAATTGGTCCAAGCACTGAGCCTTGTGGAACGCCATTGCTAACTTTAGCGTACTTGGAGGATTTATCGTTAACATTAACAAATTGAGATCAATCAGAGAAATAGGACTTAAACCAGCTTAGAGCGATTCCTTTAATGCCAACTAAGTGTTCCAATCTCTGTAACAGGATTGTATGGTCAATAGTGTCAAATGCAGCACTAAGATCTAGTAGAACAAGAATGGAGACAAGTCCTTTGTCTGCAGCAGTTAGAAGGTCATTAGTAATTTTCACCAGTGCCGTCTCTGTGCTATGATGCTTTCTAAATCCTGATTGAAAGTCATCAAATAAACATTGCTATGTAGAAAATCACATAACTGATTAGCAACTACCTTCTCAGGAATCTTGGATAAAAAGGGAAGGTTAGATATTTTAGAAGGTTAGATATTTTTTAGAAGAGGTTTTATAACAGCTACTTTAAATGACTGCGGTACATAACCTGTTAATAAGGACATATTGATCATATCTAGTATTGAAGTGTTAACCATGGGTAGCGCTTCTTTGAGTAGTCTTGTTGGGATGGGGTCTAAGAGACAGGTAGATGGCTTAGCTGAGGATATCTTTAACATTAATTGTTGAAGGTCTGTAGGATAAAAGCAGTCTAAAAATGTCGGGACTAGTCGTTCTTTCTAGCGGTCCTGCGTTTAAAGGTGAACCGTTAGAAGTTGAGGGCAAAAGGTGATGGATTTTATCTCTAATTGTTATAATTTTATCATTAAAGAAGCTCATGAAGTCATCACTACTCAGAGCTAGAGGAATAGATGGCTCAGTAGAGCTGTGACTATCTGTCAGCCTGGCTACAGTGCTGAAAAGAAACCTTGGGTTGTTCTTATTTTCTTCTATTAGTGATGAGTAATAGTGTGATCTGGCCATTCTTAGGGCCTTCCTATAGGTTTTGAGACTTTCTTGCCAATCCAAATGAGATACTTTCACTTTGGTGGAACACCATTTACTTTCTAGGTTTCGCGAGATTTGTTTTAATTTGCGAGTTTGGGAGTTATACCAAGGTGCTAGTTTCCTTTGCTTCATCATCTTATTTTTGAGGGGAGCAACAGAGTCTAAAGTCGTCCGTAGGCAGGTCGTAGCACCGTCTACAAATGTATCAATTTGAGAGGGACTAAGGTTAACATAAAGGTCCTCTGTTATGTTAAGGCATGACATAGAGTCAAATGCTGTTGGAATATCTTCCTTAAATTTAGCTATAGCACTGTCAGATAGGCATCTAGTGTAGAGGTTTTTATCTAATTTAGTTTATTCAGGTATTAAGAATTCGAAAGTAATTAAAGAATGATCTGATAATACCAAATTCTGCGGAAATACTATTAAATCTTCAATTTCAATACCATATGCCAACACAAGGTCGAGGGTGTGGTTAAAACAGTGCGTCGCCTTGCGCACACTCTGACTGAAACCGATTGAATCCAATAATGAGTTGAAAGCAGTACTAAGGCTATCATTGTCAACATCCACATGGATATTAAAATCACCTACAATAAGTACTTTGTCAGATTTAAGGACTAAACATGATAAAAACTCTGAGAATTCAGATAAAAATTCAGAATACGGATACACATGTACACAAGAAAGAGATGGAAGCAAGTCCAGTATCTTGTGGCTTTATTTTGGACTAGATGGACGCATGAATACCTTCCACTTCTTCAGGAGTGCCAGAAGTAGAAAGAAGAAAAAGAAAAAACTTCATGACAGGAGATGTGCTACTAGTGGACAGTCCTTCCCCACGGAACTCCTGGCTCATGGGAAAAGTAGTTGAAACGTTACCGGACTCCAATGGAACAGTACGAAGAGTGAAGATAAAGACCAAGACCAACACTCTGGAAAGGCTTGTAAACAAACTGTGCTTGTTGGTAGAGGCGACGTCAGAAGAGTGAAGAGAGAAGACAAGTTGATAGTTTATGGACATTTGGCTCTCTATAATTATCTATAATATAATATAATCTATAATGTTGTGTTTTATAAGTAAACATTTAAAAAGAAGACCGTTTGGTTTGCTCATGTTTCAAATACTGGTTGTAGTTAGACGGACTTCAAAAGGTGGCTCAGAAGAATTAGAAGCAACTAGGTGCCACTACAACTTTATTTGGAGGTCAAAACTGAAAGCAATCAACGTCACCATGTTACTATCTGTCAGAAATGGATTGACACACAAATGATTTGAATGACACCTTACAGGCTCTGAATGTTCCAGCACTTTATCCCAGAAGCTGTCTGTCAAACAGAATTTATTATCAACCCTAAAAGCTGTTACCTGTAATATACAGTGCCTTGCGAAAGTATTCGGCCCCCTTGAACGTTTCGACCTTTTGCCACATTTCAGGCCTCAAACATAAAGATATAAAACTGTAATTTTTTGTGAAGAATCAACAACAAGTGGGTCCCAATTATGAAGTGGAACGAAATTCATTGGCTATTTCAAACTTTTTTAACAAATAAAAACTGAAAAAATGGGCGGCCAAAATTATTCAGCCCCTTTACTTTCAGTGCAGCAAACTCTCTCCAGAAGTTCAGTGAGGATCTCTGAATGATCCAATGTTGACCTAAATGACTAATGATGATAAATAGAATCCAGCTGTGTGTAATCAAGTCTCCGTATAAATGCACCTGCTCTGTGATAGTCTCAGAGGTCCGTGTAAAGCGCAGAGAGCATCATGAAGAACAAGGAACACACCAGGCAGGTCCGAGATACTGTTGTGGAGAAGTTTAAAGCCGGATTTGGATACAAAAGATTTCCCAAGCTTTAAACATCCCAAAGAGGTCACTGCCGATAATATATTGAAATGGAAGGAGTATCAGACCACTACAAATCTACGAAGACCCGGCCCGCCCCTCTAAACCTTCAGCTCATACAATGAGAAGACTGATCAGAGATGCAGCCAAGAGGCCCATGATCACTCTGGATGAACTGCAGAGATCTACAGCTGAGGTGGGAGACTCTGTCCATAGGACAACAATCAGTCGTTATACTGCACAAATCTGGCCTTTATGGAAGAGTGGCAAGAAGAAAGCCATTTCTTAAAGATATCCATAAAAAGTGTCGTTTAAAGTTTGCCAAAAGCCACCTGGGAGACACACCAAACATGTGGAAGAAGGTGCTGTGGTCAGATGAAACCAAAATCGAACTTTTTGGCAACAATGCAAAACGTTATGTTTGGCGTAAAAGCAACACAGCTCATCACCCTGAACACACCATCCCCACTGTCAAACATGGTGGTGGCAGCATCATGGTTTGGGCCTGCTTTTCTTCAGCAGGGACAGGGAAGATGGTTAAAATTGATGGGAAGATGGATGGAGCCAAATACAGGACCATTCTGGAAGAAAACCTGATGGAGTCTGCAAAAGACCTGAGACTGGGACGGAGATTTGTCTTCCAACAAGACAATGATCCAAAACATAAAGCAAAATCTACAATGGAATGGTTCACAAATAAACATATCCAGGTGTTAGAATGGCCAAGTCAAAGTCCAGACCTGAATCCAATCGAGAATCTGTGGAAAGAACTGAAAACTGCTGCTCACAAACGCTCTCCATCCAACCTCACGGAGCTCGAGCTGTTTTGCAAGGAGGAATGGGCAAAAATGTCAGTCTCTCGATGTGCAAAACTGATAGAGACATACCCCAAGCGACTTACAGCTGTAATCGCAGCAAAAGGTGGCGCTACAAAGTATTAACTTAAGGGGGCTGAATAATTTTGCACGCCCAATGTTTCAGTTTTTTATTTGTTTAAAAGGTTTGAAATATCCAATAAATTTCGTTCCACTTCATGATTGTGTCCCACTTGTTGTTGATTCTTCACAAAAAATTACAGTTTTATATCTTTATGTTTGAGGCCTGAAATGTGGCAAAAGGTCGAAAAGTTCATGGGGGCCGAATACTTTCGCAAGGCACTGTAAGTAGTCACCTTCTTTAACTGAAAAATGGATAAAAATAGGAGAAGAGAATGCTCTTTCTTTTCGTCAGATACCTGTCAGTTCACTCTGTTAGGAACATTAATTATTCATCTATTTTAAGAATAAAGGCGAAATAAAAAAAAAGAACCTGCTTTGCCTTTTTGACGTGCAAGCACATACAGACCTGACAAGTCTTTTTCTGTAATAAAAGAAGTGAACATGTTGTTTCTCTCCACTGTTTCCCTCAGGTACTGTGTATGATAACAGCTCCAGTCACCATGATCCTGTCCTCTCAGCAGGACGCCTCCTTCGCCTTTGCTTCCTTGGCCATAGTCTTCTCAGTCTACATCACCCTGGTGGTTCTGTTCGTCCCCAAGGTAACAGCAAACCACTGTCTCTTCCCTGCAGATTACAGCAACACTCCAAGTGTCAGACATTATGGCTTGCCTTTCATCAGGGATTTGAGTAATCTAGGCTGGTATGATATATCCCATAATGAGCTGCAGATTGGCCCTGCCTTGCTGTGTCAGCATCAATACTCTGTGTGTAATAATTTACTCTTCTCTAGACCAGTTAGATTTTTAAATATTTTACAGAGAGGAGAGAGTTCATGGTCATACATTTTATGGCATGTGACACCTCAACATTTTGTCACCATGGGCAGATAATGTTTTGCTAAAACAACCTCCACTCTGCTGGTTTCAGGCTTTAACCAGATGTTGAACCTGGCTGCAGGAATTTGCTCTCATTCAGCCACACTCAGGTCCAACACTGATGAGGCCTAATACGTTGGCTGTGTTTACGTTCATCACTGACATGCAAAACAAACAAGATACAATGTTTTAATAAGTGAACTTCAGTGTATTTTAGAATTTTGGAATTTTCTACGCTGCTTCCAGTCTTTAAACTCAGCTAGGCTAACCACATCCTGAGTACAGCCCTGTAACACACAGATACACTTCTTCTCATACTTAAACTGATATTTTTATTATTTTATTATTATTATATTATTTGGGTGGGTAGTGTGTGCACTGTGTGTGGCTTGCCTTCCCTCTGTGGCCACAGTGCACGGAGTTTGGAGCAGCCACAACACATACTCAATCCCATCGTGTCAAATAGCGACACTAGGTCAGGTGCCTTTGGCATTTGCAACTGACGCAAAAAGTGTCCTTTAGCATCACATTTAAGGCGCTGACACACTAATCTAATAATTGGCCGTTGGACAGTCTGGCGAGGTCAGTGACTCAAATCTGTTTAGTGTGTTCCATGCCATCGTCCGTCTGAGTGGCTGTCGGCCTTTATTTTGTCCGACCTGACATGTTCAGTCGGAGGCAGGACAGTCGGGGCTCACCCGGAAATGGCAAGCGGAATGAGCATGACTAGAGTCTCTCAAAATCTGACGAAAATCTTTGTTGATCTGAAATTAAGACAGATTCAGCAGCTGCATGGCCTATTTCTCACTTAAAATGTTTTCAGAAACATGTTTCAGTGAACTATTTTAGTACAATATGAGATCGTATTCTGAACAAGCCTCCATGACAGTCTGGCTTTGAATTTCCAGAGAAAACAAACCCATGTGACGTGTTTGTCCAATTAGCTGCCGGTTTTCATTTTTTGGGCAACAATACAGATTACTGTTATGGAGACGTATTACGTCTCGTCTCTTTGGTGTGTTCTGTGGCCCTTTTTGGACCAACTCCGGGAGACTGATCAGTCCGACTGGCTTTTCTGCCGACGGTTGGCCGTCTGTTTGGTGTGTAACTGCCATTAGACACGCTTGGTCAGGACTCTTGGCTAATGTCAGAAGTCCCTCTAGTGGACAAAACGTGTAACAACAACCACTTGCAACTACACTCCTCTTATAAAGTGGCATTGACAATACATAAGAGGAGTGTAGTACATATTTATAACATCAACTGCATTTGAGCATTAAATATTCAAATATTATTCGAATATAAAAAACGCTCTGTAGTAGTCCAAACTGCACACTGTTTGCAGAATATTTGTATTACACACACATTAAGGGAAAGGAACTACACTCCCCTGCTTGAAAGCCCTGTGTTTTATGACCCAGCCATCCACCCTATCTTCCTCCCCCATGTGGAGCAGTAAGGGAAACCTGTGCATGATTTTCAGATGCGGCGTCTGGTCACACGGGGTGAGTGGCAGTCAGATGCCCAGGAGACCATGAAGACTGGCTCGTCCACCAATAATAATGATGAGGAGAAGTCCAGACAGCTGGAGAGAGAGAACAAGGAGCTCCAGAAGATCATCCAGGAGGTCAGCCAGGCCCGTTCTCTTTTTCACAGGATTCTCAATTCTTTGTTTTCCTTATATTTAAAGCAGTAGTGCACAACTTTTTATATTAATGAATGTCCGTTACATTCAAGCCATTGCCAGATAAGTTGTTACAAAGCTAATTAAGCCTATCAGCTCCACAAAACTCTAAAATGGTGTCGTCCAGTGACTTTCGTGCACAGAAAATTGATCGAAGATAATTACGTCTTCTGAAGAGTTCATCATGTTTTTTTTAATCCCTAATTCCTTAAGTCCCCTAATACTGTATCTGAAGTCTCGTTCCGGAAATTCAGCCTTGGTGCAGAATTACAGCCACTAGAGCCAGTGCAATTAATTGAATTTCGATTTCAATTTCAATTTTGGCTCCCAACGATCACCAAAATAGTATAATCGAGAGAAAAAACGATTATTTTGCCATGTTCTGTTTTGCAAGAACACTCTTATTTTTTCTTGTGTTCTGAATGACACACGCATGCGCACATCCGCATGCACACATCTGCCCCTCCCGAAGCCAGTCAGGGAGGCAAGTCGTGTGCTGTGCATATCATCCGCTGGAATTAAAAAATTCAGCGCGAGTAAAGATGGCAGCAGCATTTGGTGAGCAAAAAAAAGGCAAAACCAACTCAGTTGTCTGGGAACAGTTAACGTTAGCTAACCCTGCGGTCCCTCTGCCTTTGCACCCCCCGCTGTAGTATACGGTCTATAGACGTTGAATTCCCCCGACACGCTGTATTCACTTACTGTTTAAAACTTTTTCCAGCTTAATGGGGATGCATAGGCATACTGCTCAAAAACAACATGAAAAAACATAGTAATGTTCCCTCAGCATTTAGTTGTGTTGTTAAATTGTATGAAAATGACGTTAAATCACCTGTTTCACGTAACGTTACTCTAAGGTACTGTCTATGTGCTGGATTTTTCCTAAGGTTAGCTAGCAAATAAGCCTACTGACAGCGACATTATTAAGGTGGAGAGTGGGGGTGTGGCCTGGACCAACTGCCACTTTCTCATTTGAAACCCATGATGTCTCTCTCTCATGGGTGGGCCAACTTCTCTGGGCGGGCAAAGCAGAGAAAGGGAAGGTAACCTTTCTCCTTATGACCTCATAAGGAGCAAGATTCCAGATCGGCCCATCTGAGCTTTCATTTTCTCAAAGGCAGCGCAGGATACCCAGGGCTCGGTTTATACCTATCACCATTTCTAGCCACTGGGGGACCATAGGCAGGCAGGGGGAACTCATATTAATGTTAAAACACCTCATAAAGTGAAATCTTCATGTCATGGGACCTTTAATGAATGTCCATTACATTCAAGCCATTGCCAAATGAGTTGATACAAAGCTAATTAAGACTATCAGCTCCACAAAACTCTCTCTGTATTTCTCTGTATGGTTATGTTTAGAAAATGTAGTCAGGGGACTTTCGCGCACAGAAACTCGAGTGAAGATAATTACCTGCACGCCCGCCGACAGGGGGGGACAAACGGGTCTGTTGTCCCGGGCCCAGAGTAGGGGGGGGGGCCAGAACTGGGCCCTAATTAAATTATGGAATAATTGAAAAAAAAAAAATTTAATAGGCCTGTTTGTGGAAAAAATATGTAATATTTGAGTTACATAAAAGCTTTTTATTTGTTTTCTTCCTAATTGTCCTTGAAATAGTGGTCAAGAACCCCCCCACCCCCAACATAAAAATGGTTTGGCCACTTATCAAAATTTGATGTTGTTGAAGTTCAGTACGCTCAAAATTTTCGGTCAGCACAAGTCCGGTGCTCAGAAAAGGAAGGAAAAGAGAAGAAGAAAATAGAGGCCTTAGAGATTTTCTAAATAAATATATAAAAAAAATAAAAAAGGTGTCCGTCACGGTGAAGCTGGAACTGTCAACGTAGAGCGAGGTAAAAAAACAGTGCAGCATTAGCTCCATTAGCTTGTATAAAAGCCTGAGACAACACGTTCTCTCTGACAGAAAGAGTTGAGTTTTGTAGCTCCGTCAGAGAGGATGAGACAGAGAGGAGAGAGATCCAGCTGCTGTCAGGGGACAGAGAGAGTGATGCGGGAGGTGCCCGCTGCCTCGCAACGGAGGGACAGAGTCAGGCTACTGGTGAGAGAGAGAGAGAGAGAGAGAGATGCGGGAGGGGCCCGCTGCCCTGTTGGAGAGTATGAGCAGGATGGATCAGAGACTGATTACACACTTAATTTCAGTGAGAGATGTGAGGAGAGGAGAGGAAGATCAGATTAGAGGAAGAACAGAGGAGAGGAGCAGGAGAGGAAGAGCAGAGCAGAGGAACAGGAGATGAACAGGAGCGGAGAGGAACAGGAGAGGACGAGCAGAGGAGAGGAAAAGCAAGGGAAAAGGAGAGATCTGGGCACGGGGGGCCCATCTAAGCTTATCTCGTCCCGGGCCCAGCCAAGACTGTCAGCTGGCCTGATTACCTGTTTTGAAGAGTCCATCATGTTTTTTTAATCCTCCATATCTTCCTTGGCTACTAGCTACTGCATGGAGGAGGGGTAGGGGTGGTGCACGATCACGGAAGGCTTGTATTATGTGAATGTGCTGACAGTGTTGTAATCTTAGAATTCCTCATGGGGGAGACAGAAACTACGCACTATAGCTTTAACAGGTAATATCTCATTGGGATTACATGAAAACTATCAAGAAGATAAAATAAAGATATTGATCTGGCCTGAGTTTGTAAAAATACGTTTTCAAAGATTTTGCAACAAAACTAACTTGCTTTTTCCAGAGTTTTCAACCTCTTCTCACAGCCTTGCAGCAGATGAAGGTGGCTCAGCTCTTATCACATCTGTACATATTCGCGTCACGTGATGAAAATTTAGGCACATCTGTGACTTATCTGGTTCTTTGGTCAACTACATCAGAGAAGAATGATCTTAAATCCTTAGAGAAAGGACCCACTGGCGGCTGCTTAAATCGATGTAAAATAAACACATAACAGCTAGCGTTCATTTTTTTAGGGAAATTAATCATTTGAAGATACTCCAAGAAATTACATCATGATAAGCAAAAATACCAATATAAGCACTGGCGGACCATTTTTTTATTGAACAGCTCAAAGGGTTAAACACTCAGTTTGTTAATACTTTGAGTAGTACACATTCAATTCCATTTACTTCTATTGTATTGTGTGAAGGCAGAAATCTCGACAACATATTATAAAACCTGTGAAAATAAATCGTTGGATGTGAGAAAATATTTTTTTTAACTTCAAGTGTTTAGGGAATCAGTCTGAAACTAGCCTGGGACTTTGCTCATCCCCCTTTTCTAGTTTTTCCAGACAACTCCTGTGAACTATTGAAAAAAAAAACATAAGCTTGCCATACAGCAGTCTTAGAGGATTAGAGGACTTGTGCCTAGAGAAGATTAAGTTGTTTTTCCCATTTGTCCACTCAGAAAGAAGAGCGTGTGTCTGAGCTAAGAAACCAGCTATCTGAGCGGCAGGCCCTGCGGTCCAGGAGAAGAGCGTCCACTGTCTCTAATCAGAATCACAGCTCCTCATCTCCTGCCATTCCCCAGAGTGACCCCAGGTCCCTGGCCCCTCCTCCAGGGTACCCCGTCCCCATCTCTGACCTCCACCCCATCCCTCCGTCCTTCGGCAACTCATCCAGCCTCTACCAGCCGGACAGCAAGATCAGCCGAAATAACTGCCACACCAGCCGGCTGCAGCTGCTCTACAAGTGAGGGATGAGGACAGCAATAACTACATAAAGATTTGAAAAAGAACCAGATCATTACCTGTTGGAGGGGCTGACACCAGGCTGGGGGATAACCAGTTTTGGAGCTGATCAATCAATATGTTATTTTTCTTTTCTCTCAGAAAAAGGATGTACATACGCCCACATCTTGGTAATCGTACAATTTAGCTACAGTTGCTAACCTGTCAAGCTTTCCATTGTAACACTGCTCGTAATGCAGTTTACTACAGATTTACCACCGGAATTTGTGTTAATTTCTGAAATAAAAAAATCCTTGTCTATAGATTAAAGAAGACAAAAGCAGCTTCTCTTTGTGGCAACTGTTGAATATGTCGTCTGAAATCACAACTGTCGCTGGGAGACTTATTTAGTTTTAGATAATTCTTTTGCTAATTAACATTTAATCTATTAGCTGGTTGTTAACCCCAACTGACTCATTTTAAAATGAAAACCCATTAGAAGGGTCTTTAATATAGATACAAATGTGCATTAATATATAATGTAATTGGCTAGATACATGGCATTGTGCTAACAGCCTAAAGCTAGGTATCTGGGAAAAAGTCAGCATCCACAGTTGGTAGACCAGCATCAGTTGATAGAGAAGACACTGAAATAAAGGAGCAGAACTGTTCTTGTACTGAAAGGTAGTTAGCCCTAGGATTATAGTGCAGTGTGAAAATGAAAATGTAAGATTAAACTGTTATTTTGTTATAACTAGTGTTGGGTATCGAGAACCAGTTCCAAAATTCCGATTCCAAAGTAATCATTACGAAATTTAAATTATGGTTCTGTTTTTGGTTCCTAAACAACTACATATTGACATATCCTTCTCCAGCCAGTCGTATGTTTTACTCCAAGACGCAATAAATGTTTGAGTTGCTCGTATGTTGTTCATATAGATCATCATCTCATCAAGTAAACAAGCCAGTGAGGTCATGGTCTGTTAAGGGCCGTGTGGAGACAATCCAAGTCCACTTTTATTCAGTATTTCAAGTAAAGCACCTTTTAGGGCTAGAGCGTAAACCTCCTTAAATCTAATAAACAGCACAAGAGAGCTGCTAACGTTGCCTAAACTCTAATAGTGTTGCATCCAGGTCTGGCTGCCATACTGTGGATGTTCCAGTCCAGACAGGGACTTTTAATGACCTTGTAAACCCTCCAAATAATAAAGTTAACCAATGACGCTTTACTCTGGATGTAAGGCTAGGTCACAACTGTATAAGCTAACATTCTGCTTAAGTTAGAACAGATAAACATGTGTTTTTGGGCTCTATTAAGAGTGATACTTGGTATCCAAATCATTTGGAGGGTGGTGTCTTTCTTTATCTCCTTCCAAAACCAAAAACACAAGAGCGAAAGCGCAAGGAATTTAATATTGTTTGTTATTGTATTGTGTAGCTTTAGCCTCAGTCTTTTAGCATGATATGTCTGTAGCCTTCAAGTGCATATTTAGGACCCCTTTAAACATGGCTCTCATTTTAAAATGAGTCAGCTTGAACCAAAATGAACCCTTCTGCCATAACTGTGCTGGTGTTACTTAGCAAGCTACGGCTAATAAAATCTGCTAGCGACCATAAAATCTGATAGTGACTGTTGTCATAGCAAGCTACGGCTAATAAAATCTGCTAGCAACAGTTGTTTGCTAACGTCTGCTAACGTTAACATTGAAAACTAAAGTTCTAGAATAAAAAATTTCGACAGATAGCAACAGTAGCTAATAGGGGGTGTGGCCCTACAGGCTCCATTGGAGACCAAGATGTTAAGCATTTATTATATCTGTACCTTAAAATATTGCCTCCTAATGTGTTTAGATAGTGCTATGTACTGTATAAGAGGCTGGACAAAAGGACATGATGATGTCAGTTTTGTGACAAAGTAACTGGTTGTATCCAAAACATAATAGGTTTTGTCATTTCGGCTTCTCTTGTTAAATGTTTGATGGTGTTTTTTTTACATTATTAGTCTCTGTTCAAAGAGACTGCTCAGTCATTGTACATAGTTGTGTGTGTTCATACTAAACTGACAAACTTAGTCCTGTTGATATAGGGCTGAAAAGAAAAGTAAGCTGAGGACACTGCTGTCATCTGTCAGGTATTAAGAGTTTTGACTGGCACACTCAAAAACTGAAGGAGCATTACATGATGCTAAAAGCATCAATTCAAACACCTTGGGCCCTATCTTGCACCCAGCGCAATTGACTTTGTACACCGACGCATGTATCATTCCTATATTGCACTCGACGCACAGCGGACTTTTCCCTCCACAGTCGCACGTCGGTAAATTAGGGAATGAATTTGCGCTCCCGGGGGCTGTTCAGAGAAAAGAGGAGGCGTGTTCTGGCGCAAACATTCCCTGGTGCTATTTTGCAGTTTCAGAAAACAATTCCGCCACAGACCAGGAAAAACCTAGCCTAGAGTCAGTGGCGCTAGTCTAAAGTCATTGGTGCGTTATTCAGATGCTATTTTCGGGGCGCATGCACAATGTAGCATGTGCACAACGCAAAAACACTTTGCTTCTCTCATCTACACGGACGCAGCAGTTCCCATTTTTGCAAACCATACATAATTACTAGGAAAATATTAATGAAAATGTGCTTCAGGTGTTTGGATAGGTCAGGAGGCACTTTACAGTACAGTCCTCAAAAAGTCGCAGCAGTTCTTTGTGGCTTGTTGTGTTTTACACAACATTTCCATGAATCATGGATGTGTTGATGACATAAATGAGGAAATATTAGAGGCCGCAGCAACATCGCCACCCGTTCAAGACGGGTATTTATTACTTTGCCGCATCCCGGACAGCTCCCACTGGCGTGTGCCAGGCAAATCCGCCGTCATAATAGCAATCCGCCATGGAACAAGCGCACCTGCTCTTAAAGGGAATGTGAGATGACGCTCTGATCGGTTTATTGCACATTACGCCCAAACCACACCTAGCTACTTCAGACCAACCCATGTAAGATTTGCGTCCGGCGCAAGACTGATTTATCCCGCCGGTATAATAGCAACAGCACCCGAGATCCGCCCACAAAGTTACTTTGATTCTTGCGTTTCAGATTGTTAAAATAGGTCCCTTATGTGTTTGTTTAATGTTATGCTGCAGTTGTGTCTGGTTGTAGGCTCCTCATTCTCTGTGGACAAGACAGATAAATACCAGAAATGAAATTCAATGGACCAGCTTAAACTTAAAAGCTAATACAGTCAGATTTTGTTGGTATGCAATATTTAAGATTTTTGAAGTTGTTCTCCAGGAGCTGAATTATTTTCATATCCAAGTGAATCAGTCTAAGGTTTTAAAATTGTAATAATTTTCTTAGTAGGTTTTGTCTTCTTTTTTTAAATAGATACAGATTTAACAGAAGTTACACAATGCATTTACTATTCTGTTCTTTTCTTTCTGTGACAGTACATTTAGGGGACTGAGGTAAAACAAAGCAGCACTGTTTCAACCTGCAGTCTCAAACATTTTGAACAATCAAAACCTTTGTGATTTTTATTTTGGTCACTAAACACAGTCACCTCAGTTTTGTATTTATTCAGCAAGAGATAATTCTGGCATGCACTGAGCATGTGAGTCAAGGGGACCATAGTCAGCCAATGAAAAAGAGATGTTGATTTAAGTATCAAATATAGTTATTAATGTTTTTGTTAATCAAATCTGCCCTATCAAGAGCATGTTTAGATTGATTAGAAGGGGACGTGTTGATTCTTGTGGTACTCCACAGGTCATGCTAACTCTCATAAAAGTGAGATTGCCAATGGCCAGTCTTTCAATTTCTGAAAGATAAATTTAGATTAAAAAAGTAAATTCAATAGAAATTCAAATATGAGCAGCACCACAATATGAACTAAAACTGCACATGACCTACAAGGACAGTGTGTCATTGATTTTTGTTTTTTCATGTCTGACCAAAAGTGTTTGATCAAATCCCCCATGGTTAGTACATCATTTGTGCCTTCTCCACAGCTATAAATAAACACTGTTTCTAGCTATTCTTGAGAACAAAACCGACAAGCTGCCACAGATTTCCCTGTAACTGCATGGGGTTTTCTGTCTCTCCTTATTTTCAGTGAGGGTCCAGCTGTGTGACTTTAATGTTTCTTTGTGTGCAATACATGCTCACAAGCACCTTTTAATAAGCACTGTCTTAAACTATTATATTGTGTAATCTCTAGCTGAGGTATAGAGTTTGTCTTGACTTCTACTTCAGTCTCATGTTCTCTGTGTGGTAGCACAGCTTGTTTGATAAGCTTGGGCTGTCATAAGCACGTCTGAATTGACTAATAACTATAGTATGAGGCACAGATGTATAAACCATGAGAACATTGGGCAGTGCTCCTGCTACGTTTTTTAAGTGTAAATACTGACTGTATGTTTGTCTGTAATGATGTATTTTAACTGTCGGGTCTGTAAGCAGTGAAGATGTAAGTGATGTTCATACACATGAGAATATGCACACTGACTGTAAATAATTTTCATTAGCAAGCAGTATTTCATGTGGTACAGTATTCAAATATATTTCTATATGCTGTAATATCTGATATCACAGATTATTTGAAATGCAAGAATGAAAATAAAACTGGTTGTTTTTCCCAAACTATTGTCTGCATCAGTGTTAGCCCGCCCATAGCCAGCCCATATACAAAATAGCTGTTTATATTAACAGCAGGCAGATGATTGTCTTTGTGTGTGGTTCTACAATAAAAACAGATGAGCCGAAAATATCAGCACACAAGTTCAATGGCGCGGGAAGTCATTTTCTGCAGGGGGTGGGGTGGGGGGGGGCGTGCGCAGACCACACTACCTCTGCCTCTCCCCCCCCCCTACATGAAGTAGGCTACATGGTATGGTGCGTACTGCACAGCAAACTCAGAACAACGAACAGCAAAGTATATGACAAATTCTTGCGGCCCTTTGCTGAGTGTCATTCCCTCTCTTTCTCTCCCGGTTTCCTGTCTATTCACTGTCACGATCAAATAAAAAATTATTAAAAAAAAGAAGAAGATGAATGACAGTTCAATACACCAAGTACTTCCATCTGACTCACACATCACAAGACAATGTTACAATGAATTAAATCATACCAAAGCATTGTATGGCTCAAGACTATGGCAATATACAGTACAGGCCAAAAGTTTGGACACACCTTCTCATTCAATGCGTTTCCTTTATTTTCATGACTATTTACATTGTAGATTCTCACTGAAGGCATCAAAACTATGGATGAACACATATGGAAGTATGTACTTAATAAAAAAGTGTGAAATAACTGAAAACATGTCTTATATTCTAGTTTCTTCAAAGTAGCCACCCTTTGCTCTGATTACTGCTTTGCACACTCTTGGCATTCTCTTGATGAGCTTAGTCATAAAGGTAATCACCTGAAATGTTTTTCCAACAGTCTTGAAGGAGTTCCCAGAGATGCTTAGCACTTGTTGGCCCTTTTGCCTTCACTCTGCGGTCCAGCTCACCCAAAACCATCTCGATTGGGTTCAGGTCCTGTGACTGTGGAGGCCAAGTCATCTGGCGCAGCACTCCATCACTCTCCTTCTTGGTCAAATAGCCCTTACACAGCCTGGAGGTGTGTTTGGGGTCATTGTCCTGTTGAAAAATAAATGATGGTCCAACTAAACGCAAACCGGATGGGATGGCATGTCGCTGCAGGATGCTGTGGTAGCCATGCTGGTTCAGTATGCCTTCAGTTTTGAATAAATCCCCAACAGTGTCACCAGCAAAGCACCCCCACACCATCACACCTCCTCCTCCGTGCTTCACGGTGGGAAGCAGGCATGTAGAATCCATCTGTTCACCTTTTCTATTTTTTCTACTTTTTATTGAGTGTGGTCTAGACATACTCTATCTGTAAAGTGTCTCGAGATAACTTATGTTGATTTGATACTATAAATAAAATTGAATTGAATTGAATTTTCTGTGTCGCACTGTGTTGGAACCAAAGATCTCAAATTTGGACTCATCAGACCAAAGCACAGATTTCCACTGGTCTAATGTCCATTCCTTGTGTTTCTTGGCCCAAACAAATCTCTTCTGCTTGTTGCCTCTCCTTAGCAGTGGTTTCCTAGCAGCTATTTGACCATGAAGGCCTGATTGGTGCAGTCTGCTGCTAGAACTCTGTGTGGCATTCATCTGGTCTCTAATCTGAGCTGCTGTTAACTTGCGATTTCTGAGGCTGGTGACTCGGATGAACGTATCCTCAGCAGCAGAGGTGACTCTTGGTCTTCCTTTCCTGGGGCGGTCCTCATGTGAGCCTCAAGTTTCGTTGTAGCGCTTGATGGTTTTGCGACTGCACTTGGGGACACATTCAAAGTTTTCGCAATGGCTACTCGTTTCTCTTTACTTAGCTGATTGGTTCTTGCCATAATATGACTTCTAACAGTTGTCCAATAGGGCTGTTGGCTGTGTATCAACCTGACTTCTGCACAACACAACTGATGGTCCCAACCCCATTAATAAGGGAAAAAAATCCAATAATTAACCCTGACAAGGCACACCTGTGAAGTGAAAACCATTTCAGGTGACTACCTCATGAAGCTCATTGAGAGAACACCAAGGGTTTGCAGCGCTATCAAAAAAGCAGTAATCAGAGCAAAGGGTGGCTACTTTGAGGAATCTAAAATATAAGACATGTTTTCAGTTATTTCACACTTTCTTGTTAAGTACATAATTCCATATGTGTTCATTCAAAGTTTTGATGCCTTCAGTGAGAATCTACAATGTAAATAGTCATGAAAATAAAGAAAACACATTGAATGAGAAGGTGTGTCCAAACTTTTGGCCTGTACTGTAGTATTCACTAAAAATCACCCAAGCAGAAAGTACAATAGTAATTCTGAAACGTGATTGACTGAAGATACAACAATGCCATCACACAACACAGTTGAGCGCAGGTTGCAAAATAACAGTCACTTAGTCAGCTGGCAACTTCACAAACTGCAAAAGCCATAGGCGCGGGAAGTAGGGGTGCTAGGGGTGCTGCCGCACCCCCTGTTGGTGCGGCAGTACCCCTTGTTGGCAAACTGCGATCAAGCCCGGATTACCCAATGGGCATTAATCATTATGGTGATAATTATCCAATCAGAATAAAATAAAAGTTACACAGCAACGCATTTGTAGTAGGCTAGGGTTTAGCGAGCTGCTGAGGGAGCTTGACTTTGAGGATTTGATCTGCGACTTTGCAAAGAAAAAGACAAGAAATTAGAACTTCTAAAGGTAAGAGCTATTATGCCATCTGTAAATTGAGTAGGCTAATATAATCTGTTGTGACCGTGTGACAAGATAATGTACATATTTTGTTTAGTTTATTGAAATGCCATGCATATCAGACTTATTGCATCATAATTTTGTGATGCTGCTATAGGCCTGTGTGAGACTTAGTTGTTGGCTTTTGCAGTTTGTGAAGTTGCAGCTGACTAAGTGACTGTTATTTTACAACCTGCGCTCAACTGTGTTGTGTGATGGCGTTGTTGTATCTTCAGTCAGTCACGTTTCAAAATTACTATTGTGCTTTCTGCTTGGGTGATTTTTAGTGAATACTATATCGCCATAGTCTTGAGCCATACAATGCTTTGGTATGATTTAATTCATTGTAACGTTGTCTTGTGATGTGTGAGTCAGATGGCAGTACTTGGTGTATTGAACTGGAAAGGCATACTTGATGCCTGCTCAGCAGGACTAGTTATTCATCTTCTTCTTTTTGATTATTTTTTATTCGATAGCGACAGTGGATAGGCCGGAACGGGGAAAGAGAGGGAATGACACGCAGCAAAGGGCCGCAGGCCGGATTCAAACCTATGCCTATTTAGTTCGCTGTGCAGTATGCATCGTACCGTGTAGCCTACTTCATGGAGGGGGGGAGAGGCAGAGGTAGAGTAGTCTTCTCTCCCCCCCTCCCCCCCTCCCCTGCCAGCACCCCGCACCCCCTGCAGAAAATGACTTCCCGCGCCTCTGGCAAAAGCCAACAAATACTGCACTTGACAACTAAGTCTCACACAGGCCTATAGCAGCATCACAAAATTATGATGCAATATGTCTGATATGCATGGCATTTCAATAAACTAAACTAAATATATACATTATCTGGTCACACGGTCACAACAGATTATATTAACCTACTCAATTTACAGATAGCATAATAGCTCTTACCTTTAGAAGTTCTAATTTCTTTTTCTTTGCAAAGTCGCAGATCAAATCCTCAAAGTCAAGCTCCCTAAGCTTCAAGCGTCAAGGCCCCGAGTGTCTTGGAAAAACCCTACTACAAATGCGTTGCTGTGTGTTGGTAGCACTTAACAGGGAATGCAATAAATGTCTCCGGTGGACAGTGAATATAGAATCCACTCCCGTGGTACAGTTTCACCGTTGTGAAGTTGTCGGGTCAGTGCCTCGAGAGAGCGTTTGTTTCTGCCGCCAGCCTCGTTCCCCCTCCGAGATGCTGGATATTTAGCCGCCCGATTCTGAAAGGCTAATATCCCTCTGGGTATAATTTCCTCCCGGACAGTCTCTGTAATCAGTCCCCATAGTGCAGGGTCTTCAGATATGATAGTACCTGAGGTGCCATTACCTTGTTCTGTAATGCAACGGATCGGCCACTCTGATGACGACTTTTTCCACAACAACTTCGCTAAAGTTAACGTTAGCTACTGAGTGTAGCTGGTAGAAGGCAGCGATTCTTCCAAGCTAACGTTGGCTAGCTCCTCGACATCCTCCTCTTCGTCATTCCCAGCTCTTTTTAATTTTTATAGCAGCCACTTCTTTCTCTACCTTTTCCACACTTTCACTTGCTGATGCAACCCAGTCTGACCGGGGATCAGTTACAAATTATTCCACTCTTTCAATCTCAACTCGTTTTTAGAAAACTGATCTTGAATCAGTACGATGTTAACAACCTGCTCTATGCCCACCCACCTTTATCATTAGCCAATCTACACAGTGCATGCAGCCTTCTCCCAATCATTACCTGTCCAGTCATCATACTGACTTATAAAACACACAATCACAAGACTTCAATTTTTGTAAACAACTTTTATTTTATTCTGATTGGATAATTATCACCATAATGATTAATGCCAATTGGGTAATCGGGCTTGATCGCAGTTTGCCAATAGGGGGTGCTGCCGCACCAACAGGGGGTGCTGCAGCACCTCCAGCACCCCTACTTTTCGCGCCTATGCACAAGTTAAACAGCAGTGCTGTCAGGATACAATCAGCAAACCTACTAAATGCTAATAATATAAAACATAATAAATAGTATTACGTGAGAACACAATAATGCATATGCACAATAATACTGTTTACGAGCATTAGCATGCGGCTAGCGGACTTTTAATCTAGTGTATTGTATTTCAACTAAACATGTTAGGACATCGTCAATTTAAACTTAACACACTAAAATACATATCTAGATATATTTACACCAGTCTACTCACGTTTCTGAACGTGCATGGATGATGACTCACAGATGGCAAATACTACACTTTACAATATCTACCATGTCCTCTATGCACATCCACACAAAGGTGCTGATTGGCAGGGATCTCCCTGCCATCCCGAACATGAATGGCAAATATACAAATATTACAATGGAGCCTTATGTTCAATTTCAGTAGTTTTACCTCCTTCAGTGAAAGTGACAGAACAGACATATATTTAAATAAAAAAAGGAACACAAAGACACTAATTACTGCACTTTACAATAATTACGTTTATCGTGATTTATATTAGCCACAAAAACGAAAAATACAGCAGTATTCGCTATGTGCAAAACCAACTTTTTCGAACTTTTGCCCTGTTCAATGTTAAAGGAATATTTGGGATATATAATATCATATAATATAATGGGAATGTATCACAGATCTTGCAGCTCACACTTCTCAATATTTACTGATTTTTACCTCCTACCGTTACGTTTTGTTACGCGTGCTCCCCTGGTTTTCTACAATAAACAAACTTCTTAACCCACCAGACAAAGTTTCCACAACCTTCAGAGTGGACAAATGTAACTCTTTTCTCCCACTTTTTCAATCCAAAATCAACACCATTCATAGGCACTGATACTGTGAAATTAAACATTGCAGTTGGTGCTGAGTGGAGCGTCTGTCATAGTGTGATTGGTTATGTTGGTGTCATTGATTCTTAATTTCCTACGAAGCTGCTCGTGGTTACGTGCCAGTTAATCTTTTCATCTCCAATCCTATCTGTATTTGTGAGAAGTGGCGCTGTCCTGAGTTGAAGCCTACTTTACGGCTTTGTTATCAAGTTAATAGGCATGTGTGTTCGCATCGGATGCTGTCCATTTCCTAAGATTCTGAAAAGCAAACAATTTTTGGCTACTTTTTTTTTTTTTTTTTTTTTAAAGGGCTTGTACCCACGGACGAAAAAATTTATCTGCGCCATTTACAACAACCTGACCACCTCCCCTGCTCTTTCAACCACCACACCTGCCTACCCCCCTCCACCCTCTCAGTCACTCTCATTTCTCTCTGCTGTCCCCTGTGGTCACGGGGGTTAAGAAGTTTGTTTATTGTAGAGAATTGTTAAAGGTAGTGTGGCAGCACGAGAGCTGACAAAACCAAACACCGACAACGCCACCCTGGGAATTTCGCCCAGAGAATTAGTTTGAATCCCTGCTTGTAATACTATAATACAGTATAATATTTAAGGACACACAGGTCAGTTAACAAAAGGCACCAAAGACGAGGTTCAACTTTCAAAAGAATACATTTTTATTTCAATAAGAATCAATACATTTAAAAACAATCAATTATTATTTTTCCCCCTTTTTCGGTGTGAATGTGTTTTAAACACATTCACACCGAAAAAGGGGGAAAAATAATAATTAGGGCTGAGGTATACCAGTGGAGGGGGAGAAGGGAACGAGGACGGTAAAGGATCCCAGGGAAAGTCACCCGTGAACACGCAAACAAAAACAGTGAACACAGCAAATGAAAACGGGGAGACACACAGCATACAGGAAAGGGAATACCACCACCCGGACACCAACACCACCACCTTCGGCTCTCAGCAACTAAAAATGGGGGAAGAAATGGGAAACACACACACACACACACACACACACACACAATTAAAGGGATTCATTCCCCAACAATAGAGTCAAATCAAAAGAACAAACTGAAAGAAACTTAACACAAGATATCAATTCAAAACAACAAAAGACACTTGTCAAATCAAAACAATAATACTGATTATCATAATTAGGAAAAACAATTGAAACTCAAAAGCAACTAATGGAAAAAAATAAACTCAGTAGTAGAAAAGAAAACAAACTAACAAAAAGAGAACAACTTAATCCACTCTATTCATGTAGGGGGCTAACCCTTTCGCTACATTCACACACTTAAAAACCACGGCCCACACATCAGTGGCCGGACATGAACCTGCCAGCCAAAGATCTACAAACATTCGATACATAGTAAAATAACGGCCGCGAATGACTGTAACAAAAACTTTGTTCAGAGGCAGCCAAACCGCCACCTTACCTAACACCCAAGCAGTCAAATCACAGCGATCACAACCCGGAAGTGCAGCGTGCTCCCGTCACCAACGAGAAAGAAAGGCAGTGGGAGGACTACTGGCTGTTTTTATATGGGGCTCTGCCGTTATGATTGGCCAGAAGCGCGCTGGTAGTTATGAGCTGAAACTCATACTGCTACAGTAGTCTGTATATGCATGGAGATGAACTGTTAACCACAAAATTTGCAATGGCAGAGTACCTTGTGCATCAAACCTCTCGATATTCACCAATGTTTGCACCCCCCACGTAATGCTTCAGGTCCCGCATTGGCGCAGCTCCCCGGGTCATCGGGGGCGACTGGCACAGCTCCCCGGGGCATCGGGACGACTGGCATCAGAGTCTTGGGCCCCGTTGTAACTGCTTGCAGTTCTAGTTATTATTATTATTTTTTTAAATGAATGACTTTTTTGAAATAATTTTTAAGCCGAACATATTAATTATTATATTCAGAAGATGATCCTTATATAAATCACCGTGGTTACAGCTTGTAGGCATCCTAACCTTTGTAGCCTTTACTGAGACTACATTTTTTTAATTAGGAAGGGACTCTCCAGCTGATCCAGAATGCTGCAGTGCGTGTTCTGACAAGAACTAAGAAAAGAGATCATATTCAATTCAATTTTATCACAATTTTATTTATAGTATCAAATCATAACATAAGTTATCTCGAGACACTTTACAGATAGAGTAGGTCTAGACCACACTCTATAATTTACAAAGCCCCAACAATTCCAACAATTCCAGTAATTCCCTCAAGAGCAAGCAGTGCGACAGTGGCGAGGAAAAACTCCCTCTTAGGAAGAAACCTCGGACAGACCCAGGCTCTTGGTAGGCGGTGTCTGACGAGCCGGTTGGGGCTGTGATGAACAGTAAACTCCCCAGAAGCTAGGATTAGTAACAAGCATTTCTGGGACGGGCTGCACACAAATAGTAATAGTAATAGTAATAGTAACAGTAATAGAAAGGGAGAGGAGAGAGCAGCTCAGTGTGTCAAAGGAAGGAAGTCCCCCGGCAGTCTAGAACTATAACAGCTTAACTATAACAGGTAACTAAGAGAGACAGGTCATAAGGAGAGGTAGCTTTTTCGGGCTTAGAACTCTCCCCCTGCCGGATCGGGCTTGGCTGGCCTGCCTCCCTCTACTTTGTTATGTATTATTAATCTAACAATTATGAAGAGAAGCAGTTGGGCCAGTTAGGTGAACACTGCAACTCCTCACTCCCTAACTATAAGCTTTATCAAATAGGAGAGTTTTAAGTTCATTCTTGAATGAGGTGACAGTTTCTGCCCCCTGAACCCAGATCGGGAGCTGGTTCCATAGGAGAGGAGCCTGATAACTGAAGGCTCTAGCTCCCATTCTACTTTTAGAGACTCTAGGTACCACCAGTAACTCTGCATTCTGGGAGCGCAGTGCTCTAGTGGGACAATAGGGTATTAGGAGCTCTTCTAGATATGATGGTGCTAGACCATTTAGAGCTTTGTAGGTCAAGAGGAGGACTTTAAACTCAATCCTGGATTCAACAGGAAGCCAATGCAGAGAAGCTAATACAGGAGAAATATGATCTCTTTTCTTAGTTCTTGTGAGAACACGCGCTGCAGCATTCTGGATCAGCTGGAGAGTCTTAAGAGACTTATTTGAGCAACCTGACAGTAGAGAATTACAATAGTCCAGCCTGGAAGTAACAAATGCATGGACTAGTTTTTCAGCGTCGTTTTGAGACAGGATATTCCTAATTTTGGCAATGTTACGAAGATGAAAAAAGGCTGTTCTTGAGGTTTGTTTTAGATTGGCATTAAAGGATATATCCTGATCAAAGATAACTCCTAAATTTCTGACAGTGGTGCTGGAGGCCAGGGCAACACCATCCAGAGTAGCTATATCTTTAGATAATGAAGTTCGGAGGTGTTTAGGGCCCAGCACAATAACTTCAGTTTTGTTAGGGTTTAACATCAGAAAATTATAGGTCATCCAGGATTTTATATCCTTAATGCACGCTTGAAATTTAGCTAGCTGACTGGTTTCGTCTGGTTTGATTGACAAGTATAATTGGGTGTCATCCGCATAACAGTGAAAGTTAATTGAGTGTTTTCTAATAATATTGCCTAGAGGAAGCATATATAAGGAGAATAGAATTGGTCCAAGCACTGAGCCTTGAGGAACCCCATGGCTAACTTTAGCATACTTGGAGGATTTATCATTAACATTCACAAATTGAGATCGATCAGAGAAATAGGACCTAAACCAACTCAGAGCAATTCCTTTAATGCCAACCAAGTGTTCCAATCTCTGTAACAGGATTGAATGGTCAATAGTGTCAAATGCAGCACTAAGATCTAGTAAAACAAGAATGGAGACAAGACCTTTGTCTGCAGCAGTTAAAAGGTCGTTAGTAATTGTCACCAGTGCCGTCTCTGTGCTATGATTCTTTCCAAATCCTGATTGAAAGTCATCAAATAAACTATTGCTATGTAGAAAATCACATAACTGATTAGCAACCACCTTCTCAAGGATCTTGGATAGAAAGGGAAGGTTAGATATAGGTCTATAGTTTGCTAAGACCTAAGGATCCAGGGTGGGTTTTTTCAGAAGAGGTTTTATCACAGCTACTTTAAATGACTGTGGTACATAACCTGTTAATAGAGACATATTGATCATATCTAGTAATGAGGTGTTAACCACAGGTAATGCTTCTTTGAGTAGTCTCGTTGGGATGGAGTCTAAGAGACAGGTAGATGGCTTAGCTGAGGATATCTTTAACATTAATTGTTGAAGGTCTATAGGATAAAAGCAGTCTAAGTATATGTCGAGACTAGTCGTTATTTCTAGCGACTCTGCGTTTAAAGGTGAACCGTTAGAAGTTGAGTGGAAAAGGTGATGAATTTTATCTCTAATTGTTGTAATTTTATCATTAAAGAAGCTCATGAAGTCATCACTACTCAGAGCTAGAGGAATAGATGGCTAAGTAGAGCTGTGGCTATCTGTCAGCCTGGCGACAGTGCTGAAAAGAAACCTTGGGTTGTTCTTGTTTTCTTCTATTAGTGATGAGTAATAGTCTGATCTGGCCTTTCTTAGGGCCTTCCTATAGGTTTTGAGACTTTCTTGCCAATCCAAACGAGATTCTTCCACTTTGGTGGAACGCCACTTACATTCGAGGTTTCGCGAGATTTGTTTTAATTTGCGAGTTTGGGAGTTATACCAAGGTGCTAGTTTCCTTTGCTTCATCATCTTCTTTTTCAGGGGAGCAACGGAGTCTAAGGTCGTCCGTAGGCATGTCGTAGCACCGTCTACAAATGCATCAATTTGAGAGGAACTGAGGTTAACATACAGGTCCTCTGTTATGTTAAGGCATGACATAGAGTCGAATGCTGTTGGAATATCTTCTTTAAATTTATCTATAGCACTGTCAGATAGGCATCTGGTGTAGGAGCTTTTATCTAATTTAATATAATCAGGTAGTAAGAATTCGAAAGTGATTAAAGAATGATCTGATAGTACCGAATTCTGCGAAAATATTAATAAATCCTCAATTTCAATACCATATGCCAGCAGAAGGTCGAGGGTGTGGTTAAAACAGTGTGTCGCCTTGTGCACACTCTGACTGAAACCGATTGAATCCAGTAATGAGTTGAAAGCAGTACTAAGGCTGTCATTGTCAACATCCACATGGATATTAAAATCACCTACAAGAAGTACTTGGTCTGATTTAAGGACTAAACATGATAAAAACTCTGAGAATTCAGATAAAAATTCAGAATACGGACCTGGAGCCCTGTAAATAACAACGAATATAATTGGCTGTAATGTTTTCCATTTTGGATGTTGAAGATTAAGAACAAGACTTTCAATTGAGTTATAATGTAATTTAGGTTTAGGAGTAATTAACAGGCTTGCATCAAAGATGGCTGCAACTCCCCCTCCTCGGCCTGAGCCTCTAGGAATTTGAGTATTAATATGGCTGGGAGGAGTGGCTTCATTTAGACTAACATAGTCTTCATGGCCCAGCCAGGTTTCAGTAAGACAAAATAAATCAATGTTATTATCTGATATCAACTCGTTTACCAATACTGCTTTAGAAGACAGAGATCTAATATTTAATAGTCCACATCTAATTTTCCTATTTTGTTCTATTGCAGTCGTTTTAATTCCAATTAGGTTGTTAAGTATAGCGCATCTTTTGTTTACCTTTGATTTAACCGATCTGAGCCGGGGGACAGACACCGTGTTTATTAGACTATGAGTGGGTGACTATGATATGTGTCCTGTATTAGCTTCTCTGCATTGACTTCCTGTAAAATCCAGGATTGAATTTAAAATCCTTCTTCTGACCTACAAATGGTCAAGCACCATCATATCTTGCAGCGGTCATAGTACCTTATTGCCCCACTAGAGCACTGCTCTCACAGAATGCAGAGTTACTTGTGGTTCCTAGAGTCTCTAAAAGTACAATGGGAGCCAGAACCTTCAGCTATCAGGCTCCTCTCCTGTGGAACCAGCTTCCAGTCTGGGTTCGGGGGGCTGACACCGTCACCACATTTAAGAGTAAACTTAAATCTCTCCTCTTCGATAAAGCTTATAGTTAGGGAGTGAGGATTTGCAGTGTTCAGCCAGACCGGCGGGGGAGGGTGTGTGTCTGCAGGCACCCCTTCTCTTCTCTGCTTCTCTTCATAGTCATCTACCATATAATCAATGATATAATCAAAGTAGAGGGAGGCAGGCCAGTACAGCCCAATCCGTCAGGGGAGAGTTCTAGCCCGACCAGGCTCCTCTCCTTAACCTGTCTCTCTTAATTATGCTGTTATAGTTTTAGAGTGCTGGGGAACTTCCTTTGACACACTGAGCTTCTCTCTCCTCTCTCTTTCCATCTATGTGCATCCATGTCCCAGAAATGTTTGTTACTCACCTAGCTCTGGGGAGCTTATTCCCCAGAGTCTTTTTTTTTTTTTTTCGCCCAGCATGGATGGGACCTTGGATTAGGGTGGCACCTAAATCATGGTTGCAGCTGTTGCCGTGGTCCTGCTGTGCGCCCTGCTATCCCTGTTACATGCTGCTACACTCTGCAGTGCCCTGCTATGCCCTGCTACATCCTGCAGTGCCCTGCTATGCTTATTGTGACTTGTATTGCCACCTTCATCACACCCCCAACCAGCACAGTCAAACACTGCCTACCAAGAGCCTGGGTCTGTCCGAGGTTTCTCCCTTAAAGGAAGTTTTTCTCACCACCGAGGTTTCTTCCTAAAAGGGAGTTTTTCCTCACCACTGTCGCACTAAATGCTTGCTCTTGGGGGAATTACTAGAATTGTTGGGTCTTTGTATATAAGAGTGTGGACTAGACCTACTCTATCTGTAAAGTGTCTTGAGATAACTCTTGTTATGATTTGATACTATAAATAAAATTGAATTGAATCGAATTGAACTGACTAGTTTTAGGATTTTTTTCAGGAAATTAAAAGGATAAGCAGATTGTTGGCGAGGTTTTTGTTCACAGAGTAAGATGTATATAGCTTTGTATGGGTATGTGTACATACAACATGTGTTTCGGCCTTTTTGGCACACTTCTACCTACTGCACACAGACACAATTACTTTTGCATACTTTGCTGAATCATATTCAACCATTTCACAAAAAGGGTCGTGAAATGAGTCAGAGGGTTTCAGAGGTCATAAATGCTGAACCAATCAATCAGGTCTGCTCCTATATACCTTGGTGTTCATACATGGACAACACATTTGGCTGGAAGGTGTTAAGAAAATCAAAAAGACGTGTTCATTTGATTTCTGAGGAGGAAGGAGAGGCCTGGGTCGAATTGAAAGTTAAGCAAAAGGTTTAATGAACAACACAATGAAAACAACAGTCAAAACACAATCAAACATAAAACACGAAACACTGCCAGCAGCAGACTGCAAACATGCTTGCCCTTGTGGGGTCACAGTCTGCAGCGCTGGTGACATAACAAAACAATAGGCTACACTGTAAACAGCGGACTACCAACTGCTTCCCCTGTCGGGTCGCCGTTAGCAGTCCTGGGATCATCTCAGGATCAGAATTATATTCCTGTCTCTCAGGATAAGGACACACCTCTGAATTTCAGGTCACAGACAAAGGTTGTTTATCATGGTAGTGCCGATTCTATTCAAGTTTACAGAGATATGCACTTCCTTTGTTCTAACCCAGACTAGGCACCAGGAGGTTGGAGACTCAAAGAGACGTTTCTCTTCATATGTTAATAGTTGGTTTTAACCTAATCTATCTGCAAGAAAGAGGAAGAGAGGGGGAGAGAAATAACCAGCTGTTTTTACCTTAGTAGTCATTCTAGATTCAATTCTTATTTTCATAACCTGACTGCAGCATACAATTTATTATTTAAAACATAAAACATACATGGTTATTAAAATCAGCATTGTTACAACTTTATTTAACTCAACAAAGGCCCATGTTGAAACTGTTGGGACCAGCAGTTGTGTTAAACCTGATTTTAACCTAAAAGATTAAACTGACCTCTGGAGACAAGACACAGACAAAGAGATCTGGGCCTAGGTGGAAAACCCACAGCCCTCTTCACCAAACTACTAGGAAGAGAAGAGTCACAAAATGGCCACAGGAAGGTGTTCGCATCTTCAAGAATTCAGAGCCTTCCTATTCATTAAGAGGGACCCTAAACACTGCATGGAATCATGTCTGGTGGCCTGAGTGAGAAACACAAGGCATCACGGAGCTAACGTTACGTACCAAGTAACCTTAGTACATACAGGGAGGAATGACAGGCTGCAGCTGGAAATCGGAAGAAGGGTTGGAAATTGTTTTAACATTAATTTAACATCATCATCCACCGAGCCAAAATGCTTGTTATCATTAGTTAGCTTGTTCTTGTTTCCTAACTGTGTTGTGAGTTCTAGGAGCTTAGCTGGGAGCTTCATGGAGACAGCTAAGTTAATGTTAGCTGCCCTACAGCTGTCAGAGGTTAGCTTTGCCTCCTTTTATTACCTTCTATTAGGTGTATTCTCAGAAACGTGACAATCTGCAAGACACAGGTTGCTTATAAATCAATAAAATAGTAGTGACAGCAGCGTTTGGCTTAGTTATCAATGCCGTTAGTGTCGTGGCTAACACTATTCTTACTTAGTTTATGACAAATCAGTTTCAGCTGTTACAACAGAGCCGAATAGAGTTCTCTATTAATTTTTGTTTGTCGCTGTGTGCTCGTGATGGAAAATGAATGTAAACAAAGTGGCGTGCAAGAAATGCAATGTGCCATGACATAGATCCCCTTAAAGGCCAGGCTAATGTTAGAAGTCCCTCGTGGACAGAACGTGTAACAGCAACCACATGCTTATAATGGCATTGACAATCCATAAGCTTGAGTAGTGTAGTACATATTAATAACCAACCCAGTCTCACGGCAGTTCGTGAAATGGTCACATAATTTAAAGATGCAAGTAGGTAAGTCTTATGACTTTCTGTCATATTTGCTGAAACTGACCCTATGTTTCAGTAGAACTACATGAATTATGTAATATAAAACAAATCCAGCTCCTTAGGGCACCACCTACAGCCTGTAGTGTGATTGGCAAAATTCCACCGCTCCCAGGGGGGGGGGGTCTATCTGCCTGTCAATCACTGCTCGGGCACGCACACGCATATAAGAGCGTTCTCCCCTTCCCCCTCCCTGCGCACGAGCTGCAGAAAGGTTTCCCTAAACTCAGGTGAATATTGGAGTGGCTTTTCTGGTGGCGTGAGCTCTGGGATTTTAAAGAACTGAAGAACGATGCAGATCTAGCCACATTTCTTCTCGACAGGTAACATAATTACCATAAATGATTTATCTTTCACTTGGTTATTAGTAGTCAAAATACCTCAAAGCTATGTTGGTGAGGATAATAGTAACGTTTGCACAGTGGTCGGTCTGATATGATGCTGAAATGGCTAACGCTAGCCTGCTAGTTAGCATCGTTTTACGGTTGGTGAGTAAACATTGTGTTATTGTTTAGTTGTCTGACATGCTGGCCGGCAGTTCTGTCAAACTCACTTGTGTGGGAGGGGCTTAGGAGACGGTTTGGGCTGCAGTAGAAAGGGGGGAGGGACTGAGAAGTTGTCGATGTTCAAATTTGTTGGCAAAGTCCTGGATCTTCACAATCTTACCTACAGCAGCTTTAATTTATTGATTTGTGTACACAAACACGTTTATCTTTTTTTTTTCGTGATGGTCAGCACGTTTTTTACAACCTGATTGCACAGAATTACGTGAAATGAACACGCCCCCTTAAGTTAAGGAAAAGGTCTTGGGTGGGCTTACGTTTCCATGACACGCGGGACAACAACAGGAGGGTTGGGTTTAGGAAAAGAACGGGACGGTTTGGATTAGGAAAACAACAATGGGACGGCTGGGTTTAGTAAAAGAAGAACGGGACGGTTGGGTTTAGTAAACAAACTCACAAGCCCCTGGCTGAGCGCCACGTTGTCGTTTGTGCATATGTGACCTACTTTAATCTGTAAAGTGTCTCAAGATAACTCTGTTATGATTTGATACTATAAATAAAATTGAATTGAATTGAACATAGAAGCTCAAAATCCCATTGGCACCCCTTTACTATGAAAATCTCATATTTTGAAACTGCCACTGAAAACGGGCTAATCTCAACAACGCTAGAAGTTGAAGTCAGCATCCCAGGACCTGTACCTTTGTCACGCCCATGGATGTATTAAGATAACGGTCACGCCCCAACATTTACATAGGCTAAACAACTGACCTGAGATCAGGTAGTCTTCTGAATCTAGGTTGCGCAGATCTTGCTATTCCATTACAAAATTCACTTCTGAAACTTTTTTATGCGAGAAATCAACTATGTAAAGCTCAAATATGGGCCGTTTTGCGAAAATTGATGGCTAATTGCAATAATAAAATTTTGTCCGACTCCGCTATCCAGCTACCAGGCCTGCTAGCCTTCCGAACAGATAGAGATGCTGCGCTGAAGGGTACGACTCATGGAGGTGGGCTGTATATATGTTAACACGACTGGTGCAGAAATGTGGTTCTTGTAGCGCTAATGCTACTGACACACGCACACACAATGAAACGTGTTCGCTTCCTCCCTCTTTCGCTGCTCTCTATCGTGTTCTTCCCTGTGTTCTCGTTTGTCCCTTTTTCACTGCTCCCAAGTTCCTGCCACATCTGTTTTTCATCAGTTCATTACTCTAGGCATGGTTTTGCGCACCTGTCTTTGATCAGTTTATCAGTCCAGGCCGTGCTGTCCAAAGTAGGAGGAAGGGGGGCGGGGTGCAGCAATGCCTAGTGGTGTATATATTTAATCCCTCAAAATAAACATGCAAACACCAAAATCAATTAACACACACAGGCACAGCAATTCACATTCAAAAGTTAAACTCAATGGCGCATAGGAGTATAACTATATACACTGAGACTTTTCACATTTGACACTACCAATGCTGAACTTTACGGAGCTATCAGTGAGCTCCAAAGTGCACATCCGGATGGACTATTTATTGTTGCTGGTGATTTCAACCACACAAATCTTATATTCTACCTTCACCTCACGGTCAACCTAACTTTCAATCAGTGCTCTGTTACAAGTCTACTTATGCCTTATGTCTTTTGTTGTCTATTGTCTGTCCTGTCCCTTGTGTCTTAAATGCTCTACTTTAAGTAGTAAGTAGTAATTAAGTAGTAATTGCACTTTATGTGCACTTTATATGCAATTACTATGATGTGTGTGCACTAAATGTAGTCTCTAATGTCGTTTTTATATTATGTTGTTTTTATATAATGTCATTTTTATATATTTTAAAACTTGAGCCACGGTGAAACGTTGTTTCGTTTCACTGTATACAGTGTATATGGTTGAAATGACAATAAAACACACTTGACTTGACTGCCCTCTGTAACAAGTAGGCATGGCTTGGGAGTAGCCTCATACGGAAGCGAAGCAAGTGCATTCTGGGAGTTGTTGTCTTTCATTCACATGAGCCAAAAACACATTTTCTCTTTCTTTTCTCGGTCTAGAAGGCACAAATAAAAAAAAAAAAATCACATTTCTACTACATTTAAATGACCCATATTCATCTTTCCAGCGGTGATATATCCGTTTAATACCCGGAGACCGGGAAAATCTGACAAATGAAAGCAGAATGGGCTTTTTCAGAATGATTTTAAAGAGACAGCTCTACAACAGAGAGTACAGGTGGCCATGGGCAGCCATGGGCCATATATGAAAAATAAGAGTGTTGGACTTGTCACCAGTTTGGTAAACTGGTTTTCAGACTCTGTGGCACAAGGACTCCAGATCTGAAGGTTGTGTGTTCAAATCACATCAGGGTCAATATTTATGTTTCTTTAGCTACGTTGGACAATGGTCAATGGACAATGGTCAGACGGCATAGGGTATCTTGGTTGTGTAGTTTTTGGTTTAAAAGCTTCAGATGTCAATGGTGAAGAGACCCGGAAACATTGACCAATGACAGCAGACTGGGCTTTTTTGGAAGGATTTTAAGATGACAGCTCTACAACAGAGAGTACCGTTGCCGCAGCCATGAGCCATATTTGAAAAATAAAGTGTTTTTTGAATATTAAAACATGTAAAAATATTAGAAACACAAAACACAAGCATGAACCTGAAAATGGCCATTATTACTCATCTTCAAATTGATTGCTACAATGTTTTTGATCAATGTCTCCCCACCAGTGTTGGACTTGTCACCAGTTTGGTTAAATGGTTTTAAGACTCTGTGGCGCAACGGTAGCGCGTCTGACTCCAGATCAGAAGATTGCGTCTTCAAATCACGTCAGACTCAATGTGTCTATTTCTTGGTTACTTAAGCCATAGTGTGTTATCTGGAAATGCACTTTGAGATCTCAGACCATGCTAAACGATAGAGGCCACTCCAAAGGGTCCGTGCACCATCCTCCCCAATATAGTCCAAGAAGGGGTACCAAATAAAAAAAAAAAACGAAAGGCGTGTCTCTGAGCCAGAAGCTAATAGCTTCTAATGGGAGAAGTTCAAATACACTCCGAGTCCATTGTGAAATTCTGGGAACAGAGTCCGAGATCTACAGAAGAAGAATGCATATCCTTGCATTAAAGAGAAGCACCTGCTTTAGTTTAGAGGACCTGAGACCCAATGCTTTAGGATTTAACCCCAGAATACAGCTGACAAGAGTAAGAGCTAGTTTTTTCTTGAATATAACATCAATTTCCTTACATATTTTGACCCAGAAGTTATTAATAAAGGGTCATTCAAATATACAGTGGAAATATGTACCTTCAGAAATCTTACATTTATTACAAAATTTGAGAGCAATGAGTTAAACGTATTGCGTTTCACCGGTGTGATTTGGAGCCTGTGTATGACCCTAAATTGCATCTCCTTGATTTTGTTGGTAAATAAGCAACCTGCAGGGCCTGACCAAACCCCATACCACACATAGTCTCCCCAAAATCCACTTCCCAGAGAGATCTGACATGAACCGTACAGTCACTGGTTGAAATTGACAAGGCCTTGTAAAACCTGCTAATAAGTTTCCTGGAGTCAGGCTTCTAAAAAGCCTTCTCCATATCTGAGATGGAAAACCATTTAGGATACAAGTTAGTATTAGAAAGAATGAAACTGCGTATTTGCAAATACCTAAAAAAAAGTTATTCTGCGGAAGATTGTTAGTCTCTCTGAGCTGATCAAAAGACAGCACAGTGCCCTCTGTCAGCAAGTCACCCACGTCTTTATACCCCTACTAAACCACATTGAGACGGCTTGGTCGACCAGACCAGGAGGAAAATCTGGGTTCAAATGAACAGGTGTGAGGAGAGGAAAAAAAACATCTTGGTCTTCTATCTTTCTTATGATGCTCCAGACTTTTAAAGTGTTCTGTAAAATAACATTGCCCTTTAAATTAAGGCGAGCCCACCCCTTAGATGCATATAATATATGACGCAAAGGAATAGGGGCCACTGGGGCAGCTTCTAAACTAAGCCACCTGGATTCAGCGCCCTTGTCAAACCAGTGCCAAATATAGGCGCAAAGAGATGAACTGATAGCATCTAAAATCCGGTACTGCCAAGCCCCCTTCCTCAAGAGGGCGCTGTAGCGTAGTTAGTTTCAACCTGGCTCGCTTGAGCTGTTTGTAGCAGAAAGTGATTTTCTTGTTAACAGAGCTTGGATCATTTGGAAAGGATACAATAACCGTGGAGTATAGTCATTCTGATAAGATTCACCCTACCTAGGAGAGACAGTGGCAAAGCTGTCCATCGGGCCAGGTATTCCTTAATCTTACGAATTGCAGGTACAAAATTGGCTTTGTAGAGGCCTGAGAGTAAGGGAGTAATGTGTATGCAGAGGTAGACAAAACCGGATGGGGACCTGCGGAAAGGGGCAGAGCATTGCGGAGACCAAGATACATGAGAAGTGAGGGGCATAGCTTCAGATTTAGAGTAATTAGGGGTCCAAGCCCGAGGGGGCATGGGAACCGCGTAATGCAAGGCATCGCGGTTCACAGCTCCAATGGAGCGTGGAACCCTATTGTTTTTCTAAGGATTATTTTTCTTCTTCTTCTTCTTCTTCTTCTTCTTCTTCTTCTTCTTCTTCTTCTTCTTCTTCTTCTTCTTCTCCGCCTAAAACTCTGACTGCAGCCTAAACCGTACATGGTAGGGGGTTGCCATTTTCAGGACTGGTCCAAAACCCCGCAACGACCTCAGGCGCAAAAAATGACCCATTTCCACCACTAGGTGGCGCTATAGCAGAAAAAACGCGTTTGGCCCTATAACTCCCACACCATACACCCGACATTCAAAAACCATACATCTACGCGTTCCCTGGATCCAACTGAATCACGTGATATAGGCTACGCCCATTTCCGCCTAAACTTTTATGGGTGAAAAATCGTGATTTATCAAAAACCTACTTTTTTTAAATCCTCTTAGACCGTGGGACCGATCTGTACGAAACTTGGACCATAGCATCCACAGACTGACCTGACAAAAAGTTATAAAAGGAATTTTTGTACGATAAAAATTGTGCATATAACGCACAAACTAATTTGTGTAGCTAACTATGAAAACAGCAACTTTGCCATATCTCAGCCAAAGTCAATGCTATCAATGCCAAACTTTAGATTTTTCTTTGCCATCACACTCTGGAGGTACCTCATGCGTTTTAAGAAAATTGGTCACTAGGGGGCGCTACAAGTACAAAAGGTTTATATCTCATGAACTGCTAATCCGATTTATACAAAATTTGATGGGTACCAAATAGGGCCAATCCTGAATTGAAGGAATTTTGCTACGTTAAAGTATGCCAATTTGACGACAAAACAAATTTTTCTAGCTAGCTACCACACACATATCATATCATATCTCGGTTAAATTTAATGGTATCAGCAAATAACTTGAGATCCGTATTCAAAATTCCACTACGATACTCTGTACCAACTTTGGCGAAGATCGGCCTTTAGGGGGCGCTACAGCCAACGTTTATTTGTTTCGCCCAATAACCCAATGCATTTAAATGGGAAATTTGCAATTGCAATATCTCTGCCACAGTAAAAGCAATCAACACAAAACTTGTGATGCTCATTCGGCATGGCGCTCTGAGGCTCTCTACCAAATTTGGCGAAGATCGGCCATTAGGGGGCGCTATAGTCAACATAGACCAGTTTGAGCCTTCTAATCCCTTCTGAGGTCGAGCATATTGTATGCAACGCGAAACGGCACTTCTTAATAATAACTTTATAACTTCATAATTATAATAGTCGAAACCTAGGGTCTTTTGGAGCTAAAAGCTAACAGTTGCCCCTTTCTGCTGGTGTTTTCTTTGTCTTCCTAGCTCTTACAGAAGATTTTGCATCCAGCCTAGAAGTCCAGAGTTTTTCGGGTCTTTGTGAAATTAATCATACTGTTACATCCAAGATTGATACACTGCATGTAAGAAATGTTAATCATTTGTCCATTATGAGTTATAATGTTCAATATGTTTATTTTTCCAATGGATGACTCCAAATATATACAACTGTAGATGTGTTGCTTGTTGGGCATGCCGCTCTGAGGATTTGTACCAAATTTGGCAAAGATTTCCCATTAGTGGGCGCTATAATTAACATATAAGTGTTTTGCCCTGTTAATCAATGTTAATGGAATATTTGCAATGGGAATGTATCAAAGACCTTGCAGCTCACACTTCTCAATATTTCCAATATTAACTTCTCATCTCCAATCCTATCTGAATTTGTGAGAAGTGGCGCTGTCCTGAGTTGAAAGCCTACTTTACGGCTTTATTATCGAGTTAATAGGCGCGTGTGTTCGTGTCGGCCGCTGTCCATTTCCAAAAGGTTTTGAAATGCAAACAACTTTTTACTTTTTTTTTTTAAACGACGTGCGCCTGTGAGCACCCACGGAAGAAATTCATCAATCGGCGCCTATGACACCATTTACAACAACCTGACCACCTCCCCTGCTCTTTCAACCACCACACCTGCCGGTACCTCCACCCTCTAAGTCACTCTATCATTTCTCTCTGCTGTCCCCTGTGGTCAGCGGGGTTAAGAAGTTTGTTTATAGTAGAGAATTGTTAAAAGTAGTCTGTATATGCATGGAGATGAACTGTTAACCACTACATTTGCAACGGCAGAGTACCCCAGACCTCGTGCATCAAACCTCTCGATATTCACCAACGTTTCCCCCCCCTACGTAATGCTTCGGGTCCCGCATTGGCGCAGCTTCGCAGGTCATCGGGGGCGACTTGCCTGCAGGACTGCTTAGGTAGAGGAGGACATCATCACAGTAGAGTGAGATTTTATGACACGTGGGGCGGATGAGAGATGATGAGAGATTTGGCCTCTGTCGTTGAACCATGCTGTATGAGGTTCAATAGCTTTCTTACATTATTGTGCGAGTTATGACCCAATATAAACCCAGTTTGGTCCAACGAAATTAAATCTGGAAGGACACCCTCAAGCCAGTCCAGCATGGCAATTGGTCTGTAGGAAGCGAATTCATCTGCAGGTTTGCCTTTCTTTAAAATTAGGGACATGTTGGCATCCATCATAGTGTCAGGGAGAGCCCCAAAAACAAAGGAATTGGATAGCATATTAAGAAGAGGGTCAACCAACAGGCATTAGCTTAGCCTAGCACAGATCCTGCAGGTAACTGGTTCCAACTAGCCTACTGCTCTGAATAAGTGACAAAATAATGCCAACATGTTGCTATTTACATGTTGTGATTTTTATAGTCACAGGGTGTACAAATTACAACGTCACATGAGACATAGCCATCGTCTAACCGTATACATACTGGGAACTATAGTCTCAGAAAGGCGAAGCTGCTCTGGGCTTCTCAGGTGCTGCAAGCATATCACTGCGCCCAAGTGGCAGAAGTAGCAGAAGTAGCAGTGCTTCACCTTTTTGAGAATATAGTTCCCAGTTTATATACGGTTATATGATTATATTAGGCTGTGTCTCATGTGACCTTGTTATTTGTACACACTGTGACTATACAAATCAAAACATGTAAATAGGAACATGTTGGCGTTATTTTGTCACTTATTGAGAGCAGTAGCCTAGTTGGAACCAGTTACCTGCAGGATCTGTGCTAGGCTAAGCTAATGCTGGGGGCGTCAGACAGCGTTAAAGCACGCACAGAGATGAAAAGGGATCGACTTGTCCCAATAAGTCTGCGTGTTCCTTTAAAGGTGCCCTGCCATACAAAACCATTTTTACTTTTTGAAATACGTTACGTCCATATGTGTTTGTGTTATGTTGTGAATGTGAAAATAAAATGCTACCTCCTTTGTCAGCTCTAGCCACTGAAAAGAAATAAGCAGAGAAATCAGGCCAATTACAAAAGCTGGTCAGTCTGACATCATATTGCCTGAGCTCATTACTATTCAAGTCTAGCTGTTAGCCAATCAGATTCAAACAGCTTAGCTTGTTGAATATTAATGAGAACTGGCAGAAATCGAGCTGAGTCTTCCTGTAGGCTTTCTATACCACGCTAGAATGGCTTGAAACAAGGTTTATACATTTTCCACAAAAAATGTTACAGAGTCCATGGTAGAACTTCAGACATTACCACATCGTAATGAAATACGTCTGGCAGGGCACCTTTAAGGTTAAATTCTTACTGCAATTTGTTTAGTTGCTCCTCAAGAAGCTGTTGTTCCGCTTTCTGTTTTTTCTTAAGATTTACTGAAAACGATATAGTAGAGCCCCGAATAACAGCCTTAGCAGTTTCCCAAAGTAAACTAGGAGGTACATCTGGGGTACTGTTCTCAGTAATGAAATAATTAAACTGTTCAATAAGATATGTTTTAAAATTGGGATTTTTAAGCAGGTGGTTTGGAAAGCGCCATTGGCCCCTAATGCTTTGAGCCCTGCCGGACATGACTAAAAACACTAATAATTATATTGCCTATGGAGCAAGAAAGGACCCTCTGAAGGGCATTTTTAGAGGTAAAAAATAGTAAATCCTGGAGGATGATTTATGTACTTTTGAGTAAAATGTGTACTGCCGATCGGTGGGGTGAAGGGTCCTCCAAGTGTCAATACAGTGTACATCCATGCAGCAGCCAAGTAGAGATCGACCTTGCCCCATATTAGACTGCACAGTTTTACTAGATCTATCTAAGCACGGGTTTGGGCAACAGTTATGAGTCCAGTAACAATCCACTCAGAGAACAAACAAAATACCTTGGTTTAGAAATCAGAGGGACGAACCGGGGGGCATACACATTTAAATAGGAGACTGCTTTCCTCCAAAGAGTGTCCCTTTATTCATTACATATCTGCCCGATGTGTCAGCCCTAACTTCCACCTCATAGATGACCTCATTGTCATCTAGATGAGTGTCTTGTAGCAATGCAATCTGTACTTTCTCTTTTTTTAAGTAATTAAGAATCTTTTTATGTTTAATGGGGTCCTGAATCCCGTGGACATTCCAAGAGCACAATTTAATTTCTGTAATATCAACCATGATCCCAAATTGTGCGTACCATAGATTTGCTTAGATACCTGTGTAGTATAAGACTCTGTGTACAAGACCTTCTGATAAAACATATTAACATAACTAAAAAACATGGTGGAGAAAAGAAGAGAAAAAAAGAAAAACAAACCAACCCAGCCCTCGTTCTCAAAACGCTTCCCTGAACTAAGCGTTTACACCCTACATTATGCATCCTAACTGTGCATCAAACCAGTGCTCTACAAGTAACCATATATAGTTATAAACGTCTATAAAACACATTATAAAATCACATTTAAACAGGACAGAGCATAAATAATATTCTGTGTCTGACACCGTCAGACACATATGGAGAAGCCATGTATAACAGAGGAGCCTACATAATAAGTATCTGAGAAAGAAAAGAAAAAAGAGGAAACGGTCCTCCATCGTCCAGATTGGTTAGTCTGTGTGCAGCTATAAAGAGACCGACATCAAGAGGCTGGTGAGATGTTATCCATTAGCCTTGTTCACCCGATCCACCTGGAGAGTCGGGACTATCGTCTCCGCGTAAAAACTCACTGCCTCCTCTGCTGTAACAAAGCTGTACTTTTTGCCGTTGAATGAGATTTGGAGCCTAGCGGGGAACAGCAGGCCGTATCTGATGTCTGCAGCCCGGAGCTTCTGCTTGATGTTGGTAAAAGATGCGTTTAGCGACCTCAGCAGTAAAATCAGGGAAGTATCCACGGAAGGTGAGCGGACCCTTCTCCCTGGCCAGCTGGAGGATGCGCTGCTTCACTCTGAAATGGTGCACCTTTACAATCATGGGTCTTGGAGGAGCATTTCGACCCAAGGCTAGACAGAAAGCTAGGCGTTGTGCCCGTTCTAATATCTCTGGCCTGTCAGGGATTTCCATGCCCAGCGTCTTCGGCAAAGAAGTCGGTCATAAATGCCGTGAACTGTGGCCCTGTACACAACACGTACAGTACAGGCCAAAAAGTTTTGGACACACCTCATTCAATGTATTTTCTTTATTTTCATGACTATTTACATTGTAGATTCTCACTGAAGGCATCAAAACTATCAATGAACACATATGGAATTATGTACTTAACAAAAATTGTGAAATAACTGAAAACATGTCTTATATTTTAGATTCCTCAAAGTAGTCACCCTTTGCTTTTTTGATAGCGCTGCAAACCCTTGGTGTTCTCTCAATGAGCTTCATGAGGTAGTCACCTGAAATTGTTTTCACTTCACAGGTGTCCCTTGTCAGGGTTAATTAGTGGAATTATTTCCCTTATTAATGGGGTTGGGACCATCAGTTGTGTTGTGCAGAAGTCAGGTTGATACACAGCCGACAGCCCTATTGGACAACTGTTAAAATTCATATTATGGCAAGAACCAATCAGCTAAGTAAAGAGAAACGAGTGGCCATCATTACTTTAACAAATGAAGGTCAGTCACTCCGGAAAATTGCGAAAACTTTGAATGTGTTCCCAAGTGCAGTCGCAAAAACCATCAAGCGCTACAACGAAACTGGCATTAGGACTGCCCCAGGAAAGGAAGACCAAGAGTCACCTCTGCTGCTGAGGATAAGTTCATCCGAGTCACCAGCCTCAGAAATCACAAGTTAACAGCAGCTCAGATTAGAGACCAGATTAATGCCACACAGAGTTCTAGCAGCAGACACATCTCTAGAACAACTGTTAAGAGGAGACTGCGCGAATCAGGCCTTCATGGTCAAATAGCTGCTAGGAAACCACTGCTAAGGAGAGGCAACAAGCAGAAGAGATTTGTTTGGGCCAAGAAACACAAGAAATGGAAATTAGACCAGTGGAAATCTGTGCTTTGGTTTGATGAGTCAAAATTTGAGATCTTTGGTTCCAACCGCCGTGTCTTTGTGCGACGCAGAAAAGGTGAACGGATGGATTCTACATGCCTGGTTCACACCGTGAAGCATGGAGGAGGAGGTATGATGGTGTGGGGGTGCTTTGCTGGTGACACTGTTGGGGATTTATTCAAAATTGAATGCATACTGAACCAGCATGGCTACCACAGCATCCTGCAGCGACATGCCATCCCATCTGGTTTGCCTTTAGTTGGACCATCATTTATTTTTCAACAGGACAATGACCCCAAACACACCTCCAGGCTGTGTAAGGGCTATTTGACCAAGAAGAAGAGTGATGGAGTGCTGCGCCAGATGACCTGGCCTCCACAGTCACCGGATCTGAACCCAATCAAGATGGTTTGGGGTGAGCTGGACCGCAGAGTGAAGGCAAAAGGGCCAACAAGTGCTAAGCATCTCTGGGAACTCCTTCAAGACTGTTGGAAAATCATTTCAGGTGACTACTTCTTGAAGCTCATCAAGAGAATGCCAAGAGTGTGCAAAGCAGTAATCAGAGCAAAGGGTGGCTACTTTGAAGAAACTAGAATATAAGACATGTTTTCAGTTATTTCACACTTTTTTGTTAAGTACATAATTCCATATGTGTTCATTCATAGTTTTGATGCCTTCAGTGAGAATCTACAATGTCAATAGTCATGACAACAAAGAAAACGCATTGAATGAGAAGGTGTGTCAAAACTTTTGGCCTGTACTGTAGATTCGATCGTCTTCTCCTTGACTCGAGGTCCTCCGATTTAGCCATTAGCAACTTGTTGCAATTCCCCAGCTTTTCATATTTGGCCTCAAGCACAGTAATCCTATCTTGCAGGGAAGATTCAACATCAATGAGAAGTGTCCCAAAAGAGTCTATAGTAGACTGCAGGGTGCCCAGTGAACTGTGCGTTTCAGCCCTGAAACTTTCAGTAAGTTTTACCAACTGCAAGAGTGACGGGCCTCCTTTGTCGTCGTCGCTGTCATGTGCGGGAGAAGGCTGGTTAGCTTTCTCGTTAGCATGTCGGTTTTGAATTTGAGCTGGGCGTTCTTGACGAGTAGAACCCTTCCTTCATTGGCAGATGTCTTTAAATAGTCCGAACCGAAAATAGGAGAAAGCTAAACAGACATTTAAAACAAAATGAATGGATAAATATGTAGGAGCTGGCAACGGCGTATCTCCTGGGCACTGCCAGGTGCTCTTGAGCAAGGCACCGTACCCCCCCAACTGCTCAGGGTGCTGGTCCAGCACTGGCAGCCCACTCACTCTGACATCTCTCCATTTGTGCATGAATAGGTCCTGAGCATGTCTGTGTGTATTTCAGGCAGGTGTAGTGATTTCTAACAAACAGAGCGTAAATTGTAATTTCCCCACTGGGGATCAATAAATAAACAGTATAAATTATTTCAACAGTAAAATATGTTTTGGGCAAGACAACTTTAATAGTACAAGGTTACATATTGAATCAGTCTTCACTCTAATCAACACAACATGTGCACAGACTTTTAGTGAAGTGAATATATACTCTTGAAGGCGAACAAGATCGGTGCTGTCCAATGTCCAATGTCCAAGCTGAGTACCTAGTATACTAGTACTAGTATAACTAGTAATTATTTTTATTTCTTTATACTTATTCTCTCTACTCTATACTTATTTTAGTGATCTTAGTATTTGAAGAATACATCAACATTGCTTGTAACACTAATCCATATCATAACCCAAACACACTGTATGTAGTGCAGTGCTCATCCTAACCCTGTGTTCATGTATGCCAGAAGTGAAAGGACAGGGTGACTACCTTTGATAACTTGTTGGAGGAATAGTTTTTCAGTTTTTACAGTCTGACTGACATGACATTACACTACAGTGTGTGTTGAGTTCATGGCTCTGTGGTCACAGCTTCTATTGGCTCCACCTGGGGTTCAGTAGGTGGGGTAGAGATGTCCTCCACCTGCTCTGAATCTGGTTCAGTCACAACTACAGCCACCTGTTGACACACAGACAGCAGTAAAATGTGAACATGCCTTGCAGAAAACATCAACCTGGTAATAAACAAAAAAAAGATGCGCTAAGCGCTGGACGGATCAACGGTGCGTCTACATAATAGCCTCGGGAAGGAACTTGTTTTGGTGGAACGTGTTTAATTCAAATTCAAATGTTGTTTTAGTGGAAACAGAAAGCTCAGATTCAACAGATAGTCTAGCTAGCTGTCTCGATTTACCCTGCAGAGCTCTGAGGAGCAGTTAACCATTGTCCTCATAAATTGACTGGAGTTTAAATTGCAAACACAAAGAAAGCGGAAGGTGACGGACATCCGGCTAAAATGAGGGACATCCGGCGGAATTTCCGGCAGCACCTGAACAATCCTGGAAATGAAACGTCATCGATATAGACTACTAATACAGTAATATCAGTGTGCAAACTATATTAACTAACGTTTCATTTTCTGCTTTGATGTAGACTAAGAAACAGGAATTATCACACCTTAAAGGCTCTATTTTCATGCAGAGCACAATGCTCGAGTCATAATGGATGAATGAATATGTAGTATGCATGGGCTTAGTCTGTGATTTGTTGTGGTCAGAGGCGTGGAGGACACTTTATAGACATATTATAGTGGAATTTAAAAAAAACTCAAGAGGGTCTGTTGTGAGTCATTGTCAAACACATCAGCTTATTTCCTTACTTTAAATGCCCTGTGTTTATTATGACAGCCCAAATATCTTGCACCACAGATATGCCAATTTATTCTTGATTCCTCTCACTTTGGCACACAGTGAATCAGCAAAATAAGGCAACTATGAGGCAACTAAGGAAATAACCTCAGTTATGGTGAGAGGCAGCACCCTGCATCATGTCCCTGCATAAAAATAGGGCTCTAACAAAGACTGTGTTTGTGGTACCTGAGAAGGCTCAGCTACAGCTGGAGCAGCCTGCTGCACGGCTGGAACAGGTGGGGGGCGCGTTTGTGGATAGACAGGTCTCTGGCTGGAAGCCTGTATGACACACACAGACACACACACACACACACACACACACAGACACACACCCATACAGACAGACACACACACACACACACACACACACACACACACACACACACACACACACACACACACACACACACACACACACACACACACAGCTCTTACTGCTATGTTTGTTAAGTAGTAGTTTCATCTCAGCCTTCTGTCAAACTACAATATCGGCAGTACTTACAGTAACAGGACACACTTTTACTGGCTCTATTACATTTTTATTTAAGTGAGCACAAAAACTCAAGGAAAGCTGGGAGTTGCACAGTCTGAGCTGTAAGCCTTTGGGGGACTTTCTCAGGGGCACCTCAGTAGTGATGAAGATGGAGGCTGTAAAGTAAGTAAAAACTTCACCACACATATTGTTGGGGAATAAGGAGAACTGAGGAAATGTATTTAACCACCTCATTCGTCACCAAGATGCATTGATGCATGAATTGATATGAATAACATATCTTTATTTAGCTATTGAATTGTAAAAACTTTGAATCACAGTAAATTATTAGAACTTTATAACAGGGTCCAAAATTAGCACCATCTATCAGCCAAATGCTGGTAAAATATGCATTATATAATATAATATATATTTACCTTAAGCTTCATTAACACTACTACGTTTTTATTTTTATGCGGCTTTTTGAGATAAAAACAATCTCTGTCCGCACAAGAGTTTTAGCTCCAGTAGAACTAATCTCCATTCATATTACAGTAACATGTCTGACAACGCATATCAGAATCAGTTTTATTGGCCAAGTATACTTACGTACACAGTGATTTTGACTTTTGTAGGTGTTAAGTCTCTTTATACCATGGTCTGGGTGAATACTCAATTCTGATTGGCTGCAGGTGTCCATAAAAATGTGATGTAGGACACCTACTAAAGGAGTTCTGGTGAAACTGACTGTTTACTGTTCTAAATGAATGTGCTACATTAAAACAAAAAGGAAATGTGAATCTGTTATTTTTAACACTGTGTGCTGCTTCAGTGCCGCTAACACACGTTGTAAGAAATAAGTTATACGCTTATATGCTTTATCCCTGCATTATTTGGGTACTTTTTATCAGAGCTCACCTGGGTTCCACCTGCAGCTAGGACACTGAGTCCAAACAGCATGGCAGTGATGCAGATCAACAGCTCCAGCACCAGAAAGATCACCAGCGTCCCCAGGATCCCGTCAATCAACAGCTATGGCCAGAGAAATCCAAGAGCATATAACGTGAGAAAACAGCAAGAATATGTCAATAAAAAGTGTAAAATACTCAAGACATCTTGTCTATCACTTAAAGACATTTCTGTCTTTTACATGCACTCTACAAAACAAGACAACATAACCTATCTGACCAAAGTATTGTGTTGTAACAGTAGTCAATCACTTACTTTACACTTTTGCTCGATCAGCCCGGTGCATTTCCTGAAACAATGTTGCTGCAGTGGACAGTAAAGACAAAGAAACAAGGAGTCTGCTTTTTCACAACATGTAGTGTCAACTATGACTTCATGTAATTATTTTTACAGTATATGTTTCTACTTAGGGATCAGTGATTAGGTAGATAAGGGACTCTGTTCTACATAGCCTCTATTGCATGAAAATAATCCCGAAGCATGTGGGACTTGATTCAATTAAAGATTGTTAAATCAGTTTTTTAATCCCACATATAGAACTATAATGTAGGTCAAGCATTTGTTAGCTCCCCTCATTAATAATAATTCAGATTTTTTTCTAGAACTACTTTGTACTGCTATATCTGTGGTCTACTGATCTACTGTAAAGAAAAATCTCAAATTATTCCTCCAAGTCCAAATGTATATCATTCTTTCTTTTGTTGAATGAGGGTAGTTGAAAATCCAAAAACAGCTAAAATCATACTCCTGCTTTTTGAAATGTATTTGTATTAATCCAAAAAACAGCTATACTTCTGCTTTTGACCTGTACTAGCTCAATAACAGTTGAGACTGTGTTTCTGCTTATGACATGAGTTTAAACCAAAAACAGCTAAAATATATTTCTGCTCGTGAAACTATAATACTGCTTTTGATTTTGGTTTGTGAGTGTTAATGTGCCTTTAAACTATATGATTGCTTAAAAATATAATCATGCTAAGCGTTGTGTTACTGATAATGATATAAACATGCTTAGAGACAGTTTAGTGTGAATTACTGTGTGAAGCTGCCTGTCTGACCCCGCAGTCGTGTAGAGGAAGTGTCTGCAAGAGGCTTCAGACGCATAAATTGCTTTGTGTAACTGTCTGTCTGAACCTGCACAGCTAGAAAGAGGAAGTGCTGTTGGGTCCCTGTATACATGCACTTGGGGGCTAGGCTCTGGGTGCACATAGGGGAGAAAAAGGTTATTGCATTGACTTAGTGATGAACTGAGCCGTTAGATTGTATGTTAGATAGCAAAATGCATATGCATATAGGAAATATCGTCCAAATATATATCCAACCTAATGTCTGCTTTAAGACTGTATTACCATGTAAGGTGAAACAAAGGTGGAAAAACACCTCGCTGTGATGGGGGGTTGAACCCCAAGAAATGTACATATAAAAATGGGTGCTCAGCCAAAAACAAGGGCTCTTGGGCTGATTTTGTGCTCTCTTGACCTAAACCCTTGCTGTAGGGACATCCTGTGTCTTGGAGCATTTTTGAGTGATTGAACTTAGTTCATTTTTCCATTTATTCATTTTTTTGCTAATTTGTTTTTTCTTGTTAACTTTTTGCTTTTATAAAAAAACATAAAACCACCTGTGTTCGTCTTGAACAAGGTGACCCCAAAAACCTTGTGAGTCTCTTTTTGCCATTTTAGAAGACTTTTTTCCTTTTTTCCTTTTTCTCCTTTTCCTCCACTTTACCCGTGTGACCGGGGACACCCCGAAAGGGTAAGTAGTGGCCTCCTCTTTAACCGTGCGGTTTGCAGCAACCCCGGGGACCGATCTGACAAGCAGACCTTTGATCCTCCAGCTGAGTGGAAACCTCTGTGACCAAGGCAGAGGTAGCTGTCCGAGTGTGAGTAATCAATTGTAATTGTTTGGTTGTAAAGATCTTCTATGTGCTGTGTATTTCACATGCAGGGGACATCTAGGTTGTCAATCAAAAGCCTCTTGTCTCGTCATCGGGTTTCCACCATAGCGAGAACCCGTGAATGCAGGGGTGTGTGTGTCTCTTTAAAAAATAATCTAAAAACCATAGGGAAGTATCTAAACTAATTCCTTTGAACCTGTTTATAATTTATAATATTATAACTTATAATATCCGCACCAATAATGTTTCAATACCTACAGTATTAACTATAGGGAAGTATCTCAAATAACTCCTTTAATATAGGCTTAACCATCCGCCCCGCTGACAGTATCTGTAACGGCTGTACGGCTGAAGAGGGCTTAGAGGGCGAGGGTTATCGGGGGGGAAAAAGGGAGTTGGCTTTAAAAGAATACTGATATTATGCCTCGATAACTGTCACATCGTTCCACACTTTTTATCTCAGACATCTTCAACATGTTGAAATCTGGGGCCATACTCATAAAGTACCATATCTATCACTAGGAGCCCTCATGTCACTCAAAATTCCTCCTGAATGTCTTCCAGGCTCACAGTGGACAAGAGGTTTTGTCAAATTATTAATTTATTTGTTTTTGTCAAAACAGCATCACTAAGCAAAATTAAAAGAAGCGGTAGAAGAATAAACTTGGTGTGTAATATCGCTGATGCTTACATTCCTCTGCTTTAATGTGTTTTTATGTACCATCCTAAATTAAATCTGTGTTAATGCTTCTGTGTAAATGTAGGCTGAACAGCCATGTGCCAGTCCTCCTAGTTTACCTTTGTTTTTTGTCTTTTAATGCATCTGGGCTTCCCCCGGTAATCCCGCGTTTTAACATCACAACGCTATGAACTGTGGCTAATTCCCTCAGGCAAAGTCTGCAAAGATGCAAAACAATTCGACAGTGGGACAGTCCAAGGCCCTCGTGGAGTTTGCGGGAAAGGGCCTCAAAGTTGGTAAATTCGAGTGTGGATGTAAATTGAGATTGGGCCTCTAGTCACAGAGCCACTAACCACCAAATGAAAGAAATATATAGGCAACACAAGTGCAAGGCCAAATTTCTCAGGTTAGCTCACCCTATAATCACTTGTGCAGGTGGTAGATTCCAATTAGGTGAGGCTGAGAGGTTAAAAGTACCTTCAGAAGAGGGGAAGATAGAAAAAACTTAAGGATGCTGTGAGGTTGTCGTTTTATTTGTTAATTTCCCTCAGTTTAAATACGTTTTTGTATTTCTCTGGGTTCAGTTTGTGCCCTTTGTTTGAGTATTTTTTGTTGTTGTTTGGTTAATAAACACCACTGTTTTTGCACTTTGAAAGCTTCCTGTCCAGCTTCCTCAAAACGCCCCACCACCTCATCGGCCTTGACATGAGGTGGGTAGTTTGACAGGGGGATTTCTTTTGTGTGTCAGATTATTATGAATTATTTCTACAGGTAACGTTTAATATAATGCACGGTAGAGAAGGCAAAAATATTTCTAAGTTCTCAGCTGAGATGGACACATTAACGTTAATGCTGCAGTGTTTACCATTGCAATTTAGCCTAGCAGCTAACGAAGTTTCCTTCTGTTTATAGCTTAATCCCTGACAAAACCGCATAATTAAATTTCAGCCTGCATGCACGTTTTGTAGCCTAAAATATTGGTAGAGAGTGACACAAGTTGCCCTTTTGGCTCTCTCTCTGCTCAGCTGCTAGACCTCTATGATGTTGACATCATCATCTTTGCTATCTCTTTTTCCTCTCGCTTTTCCTCACAGCCGCACTAATACGCTACTCTCTGTTACCGCTAGCTCTCCGTTAACGATAGCTCTCACTTACCGCTAGCTCTCACTTACCGCTAGCTCTCCTTGTACATGGACACTGACGTCACTCACTTAAGGTACCCTGCCATTCTCACTCTAACTTACGCTACTCATGTAAGGGGGTTGCGGTTAACTGCCGTACCGCGGTGATAAAAATAAAAAGTCGCAGAGGACACGAGGATGGATGTCTCACACATTCAGTTCCTGGGTTTCAAAGTGAATGTGAAGAAAAGCAACCTCGAGCCAAGGAAACAAGCAGTTTTTGTGGGTCTGCCTGAATTCCATCACAATGTCATGTCAGCATCTCATACTGCTCAGAGGGTGATGAACATTCTGACCCTCCTGGATCGATTACAGCTGGGCAGGCAGGTGGGGTTGATTCAGAACACATCAATGTTTTAGACTTGAGGGCGGTTCATCTTTCTCTAAAAGCTCTCCACCACTCTATTCAGGACAGACATGTCTGTATAACATAAATCACCAGGGAGGCACCAGGTCTCTGCGCTGTCTCCAGGTCGCACAGAAACTCCTATTTTGGGCCTTTCAGCATCTGGCTTCGCTCAGGGCACTTTACATTCCGGGAGTAAACCAGGCAGCAGACCTCGTGTCCCGGACAGGTCCTCCCCCAGGAGAGTGGAGACTCCATCCGAAAGTCATAGCCCTCCTATGGACTCAGTTTGGCATGGCACGGACCGATCTATTTGCATCAGCACAGACTACCCACTGCAGGATGTGGTTCTCCCTGCTGGGTCAGGGAGGTCCCCTGGGTCTCGAGAGTGGCCGGAAGGATTGTTTAATGCTTTTCCTCTGTTCCCTCTGATTAGCCAGGTTCTCAACATGGTCACCATGGGCAAGGTGCTGTTGAAAGCTCCTCAGTGGCCAAGTAAGCATTGTTTTCCAGTGCTCCGTCGCTTGGTTCACAGAGAGCCCCGTTGTCCTGCCAGTCAAAGCTGACTTGCTTTCTCAGGCAGAGGGGCAGATGTGGCATCCGAAATCAGCCATCTTGCAGCTCTGGGCTTGGCCCCTTCTCAGTCCCTCTCTTAGGGGCTAAAAGAAGCAGTCTTGCATACTATAGGTAATGCCAAGACTCCCTCCACTCGTTCTAACTAAGGTCAAAAGTGGAGGGTATTCTCTGAATGGTGTCACAGTAGGCAGGAAGATCCAGCCACTTGCTCCATCCTTCCTTCAGTTACTTCTGGACTCAGGAAGGGCGGCTAGCACTATTTGTCACGTAAACCTGTTACGATCTGTGATTGAGCATACGTCAGTGTGAACGGATACGTACGGTAATACAGGAAGTCAAATGAACAGTTTTTCACATGTGTTAAGTTACGACGTGTGGGAATAAAGTTGAGCTAAAGACGATTTACCGTCTCCTCATAAATATATATTATATGAAGATAGCAACACTTCACATGATGTCAGAAGTGAACCGACACGGCACGCTGACTCAGGAACGTAGTTTCACTGGAGGAAACCGCCCAGGATGGCAAAGTATTCGGCGCCGGAGCAGCTTAACTTCGCTAAACCGGAGGGCTGGCCCAATTGGAAACAACGCTTCTCCAGGTACCGACTAGCAACAAAGCTTAACAAAGAGCCAGCCGATGTCCAGGTCAGCGCATTGATTTATTCAATGGGCCCGGAGGCTGAACAAGTGTACAAATCGTTCGTCTTGGAGGATGACGAGGAAGAGGATTTTGACTATGTGCTGAGGCTGTTTGACGAGCACTTTGTGCCGAAAAGGAACGTGATTTTCGAGAGAGCACGTTTCCACTCGCAGACACAAAAGACAGGTGAGTCCGTTGAACAGTACATAAGGCACCTGTATGAACTCGCAACTCCCTGTGACTTTCATGAGAAGGAGGAGGAAATAAGAGATAGACTTGTCATAGGGATTAAAGAAAAAGATCTTTCATTGAAGCTACAAATGACAAGTGACCTTACTCTGAAAAGGCAGTCGGCATGGCCAGGCACTCTGAGCTATTGAAGCAACAGAATATGAATAATAGAGCGTGTGACGGAGCCCACAGAATGGGTAGCGCCAATGGTGCCTGTGATTAAGCCGACTAAGAATCTGTGTAGGTCTTACTAAACTGAATGAGAACGTGAAAAGGGAAAAGTTCATCTTGCCAACCACAGACAGCATCTTGCACAAACTGGCCGGAAGTAAGGTGTACACAACTCTGGATGCTGCCAGTGGATTTTGGCAGATGGCCCTAGACAAAGAAAGTTCAAACTTTCATAACACCAAATGGTCACTACTGCTTTAAATGGCTCCCATTCGGAATAATCTCTGCACCAGAGATATTCCAAAGAAGGATGCAAGATCTGCTGCAGGATTACGAGGGCATGGTAGTTTACATGGACGACATACTTGTGTTCGGAGCCACTCTGGAAGAGCACAACCGCCGCCTGAAAAGGGTGATGGAGACAATCCGCGCATCTGGCCAAAAACTCAACCGCCAGATGTATAAGTTCAGGCAGCCTTCCCTTCACTTCCTGGGCCAGGTTATAAGTCAGGAGGGCGTAACTCCAAGCCCAGAAAGAGTGTCCGCCATCACCGCCCTGGAGACACCTACAAATGTGAGTGAGTTAAAAAGAGTACTCGGTATGGTGAATTATGTTGGCAGATACATACCCAACTTGTCACAGATCCTTCATCCCCTTAACGAGCTGTTGAAGAAAACAGTAGCATGAGTTTGGGATTCGCAGCAAGAAGCAGCCTTCAAGAAGGTAAAAATACTGATATCCTCTGCACCTGTTCTTCAGTACTTTGATCCAAAAGTGCCCACTGTAGTAGGTGCTGATGCACCCAGTTATGGATTGGGAGGAGTACTGCTGCAAAATCATGGAGGCACACTCAAACCAGTAGCCTACAGCTCTCGTACACTAAATGAAGCGGAAAAGAAGTATGCACAGATAGAAAAGGAGTGTCTTGCTAGTGTATGGGCTTCAGAAAAGTTCTATCTATATCTGTGTAAAAAAGGGAAACCAAATAGTCATCCCACAAACAATGAGAACTGAGATGCTGGAGAGGATCCACCATGGGCATCAAGGCCTAAACAAATCCAGAGAGAGATACAATGATGCCGTCTGGTGGCCAAAGATTAGCCATGCGGTAACGGAGAAAGTCTCCTCATGCCCACACTGTAATGAGCACAAACCAAGCCAAAGCCGGGAACCACTAATCACAATGCCTTTGCCGGAGCTCCCTTCGCAAAATCTAGCTGCAGATCTTTGTGAGTTTAAAGGAAAGCACTTCCTGGTTGTTATTGACTATTATTCAAGATGGCTTGAAGTATTGAGTCTCACCCAGAACACAAGTGAAGCAGTTATAAGTAAGCTGATGAGCATATTCACACGGTTTGGGATACCTGAAGAGCTGATTACAGATAACGGCCTGCAGTTCACCTCACGGCAGTTCCAGGTCTTCACATCCAAGTACGACATCCAGCATACGACATCAAGCCCATATCATCCCCAAGCTAATGGGATGGTGGAGTGAGCTGTCAGGACAGCTAAATGCATCCTTAGGCAACAAGACCCCCAGCTAGCTCTCCTGATCTACAGGGACATAGCCACGGAGCCGACAAAAGAAAGCCCAGCCAGACTCCTCATGGGAAGGAGACCACAGTCCCCAAGCTCCACCATCAGCTGAGACCGGCATGGCACAATCTGTCTACAGTCAGGCAGACAGATGCCAAAGCTAAGCAGGCCTACGAATACACCTACAACAGGAGATACACAGCAAAGAGGCTTCCTGCTTTAGATGTCGGCGACAGAGTGCGACTGAAAACAGACTCAGAGAAGACATGGAGAGGGACCGGGGGTATCCAGGCTTCGTGTTCCCCTCCACGTTCGTTTGTGGTGAAAACGCCACAAGGAGACACCACCAGACGAAACCGGAGGCATCTGCAGATCGTCAACCAAGAAAGGAACGACGCTCCAACACACCAGAAGTCTCCACCCCACCGGGTAGCATGACATCTGCCACCCGTCCAACCCAAACTGACTGGTAAGACTGGTAGCATAACATCATCACCCACAGTTTTGAGGACACGCTCTGGACATGCTGTGAAACCTGCTGTCAAGCTGACTTACTAGTCAAAAAAAAAAGTGTTAACTATTAATGTTTACAAATTGATTACAGACCACTTATGTTAAAGGAAAAAGAGAAAGGTCTGAGCAGAATGTTTTTTTGTTTATATTTGCTTGTTCATTTGTATTACTGTTAATGTCTACTTGAACAGTAAGTTTGAAAAGAATAATATTGATAAGTAGAATAAGAGAAATTATGCTTATTTGATACATGGGTTTCTTAAAAGGAAGAATACGGGAAATATTTTATTTTCATACAAAAGGCAATTTCAGAGTATGTTTCTTATATACAGTTGTTTTGTTTAATAATGAAACCCCAAACTAAAAGGGGGAGATGTCACGTAAACCTGTTACGATCTGTGATTGAGCATACGTCAGTGCATACGCATACGTACGTTAATACAGGAAGTCAAATGAACAGTTTTTCACGTGTGTTAAGTTACGACGTGTGGGAATAAAGTCGAACTAAAGACGATTTACCGTCTCCTCATAAATATATATTATATGAAGATAGCAACACTTCACACTATTAAGGCGTACACTTATGCTATATCTCTCTTCTATTAGGCAGTAGGAGGTGTCCCAGTGGGGAGACATCCCTTGGTTCATTAAGGAAGCGTACCGACTACAACCGTACAGATCTCTCATATCTCCATCATGGGATCTACCTTTGGTGCTAAAGTCCTTGGCTCCTTACGAACCCATAGAACAGGCCAACCTTAGGTTTCTGTCTCACAAAACGGGTTTCCTCTTGGCTATGTGCTCTGCCAAGAGAGTTAGCAAGTTACATGCTCTGTCCTGTGAGGGTAATAAGGGCTTATATTGCACACACTCAGGCTCTGAGAAACTCTCACAACCAGCTATTTGTTTGTTTTGATGGCAAAATGTTGGGACTCCCTGTTTCTAAACAGAGTTTATCCTATTGGATTGTAAATACTATCTCTGCAGCCTATTCTGGGCAGAACCTCCTCTGAACCAGAGGCAAGGCTGCTTCCTGGGCTGCTCTTGGAGGAGTTCCTCTTTCGGAGATATGTGCACCAGCAACATGAAATGCTGCCTGTACTTTTTCCAGGTTCTACAGATTGAATGTGGCATCCATTGCACCATTGGGTTCCGCGGTTCTACTCTCAGCTGCGGGGCAAGGTTGTGATGGGGACCTCTGTTCCTCACGACCCTGATGGTACTAGTCATCAAGGTAAGATAAGACTGAGGTGACGTTCTGATAAGGTCGAAATAGACTATAAATATGGATCTGTGAGACCGAAAGTTTAGAACGGGCTGAGGCATCCTAGGCCAGAGGAAGAGGCACAGCCACCTGGATGCTCTTATGGACGGTGGCCAAGCTTCCCAAGGTCAGTCACATGACTTTGTTGACATAAGGTCTCGAGGATAGGTTGAAGGATTGCAGTATTCAAGGTAAGACCATGGTGACGGTCATCACTCGGTCTCATAGATCCATAGTTGTAGTCATAACTTACGTTCTGAATGCACAGCAGTACTGTGGTTGAACAAATCATCTCTATGAACAGTGTCACTGCTCAGTTATTAACTTCAGTTATTACTATGGGCTCAGAGCTGTGAACGTAACAAGCAGCAGCCAGTGTCCCTAACTTGTCCCAGACTGATGACCTTTTTTGTTCTCCCTCAAATGCTTTGTGAATTAACAAAAGACCAGAATGACCACACTAGTTTCAGGAGTTTTTGCTAACTTGGCAAGTTAGGAGCTACACCTTTACCTTTATCAACTTATCACAGTGGTCAGTAAATATCAGTGATGATGTGACAGCAGCTCTACAGTAGCCACTTCTGGACTGGAAATATATTTTTCATACTTACACAGTGACTTGTTTCTAGTTTGATAAAACAAAGTGACAGTATAACCTGAGAGGGTTTCTTTTGTTCGGGATATATTACTATAATGCAAACATTGTTTCAGTCTTGCACCAGGCAAGACTCATATTTTCCAAAGATAAACAATGCAGATAGCAAACCTAAACACTGATCAAAGGCTAGTTAATTTATATTACTAATTATTAATAGTCACCCAAGTTTATCTTGGAGATGTAATTCAGTCATCTGCTGTGGATGTCAGTCCTAATCAGACTGTAACATGACTTTACTACATTTTTACAGCAGAAAAGCTTTGTTACAGTAGTAACTCTTCTCTTTTTCCACAGATTTTTTTTATGACAATTAAACCCCTTATCTATTGCATTTTATATAATGCTCTGGCCTTAGTGTGTAGGTTTTGAAGAGAATACCACAGCATGTAGCTCCAGTCTGCGGCAGTGTTCACAGTGGTAAGAGTCCTGGCGGTAGGGCAGGTGTTTGGACATCAGACCCAGGGCAGCAGTGGCAAATGCAGCACTGATGAGGTGCAGAACCAGGACACATTTAACCTGCACATGATAACAGAAGTGTTCATATACAATAATGTAATAACACCAGGGTTATTGTAGTAAACTAAAACAAAAATAAGCAGTGAAAAATATTTTTAGTGAACTGGAACTAAATAAAAACTAAAACCTTCAAGAAAAACAAATTAAACTGAAACTTTTTTGCCAGGTTAAAAACTAATAAAAATATAATAAAAATGAATGAAACATTAAACATCATGGCTATTCTCCAACCATGTATTTTGTATGTGTATATAGCTACACACGTCTGAGACATTATACCTGGCCCTAACAAAAACAAACTAAAATTAAATATATATAAACTAAAAAACCTTAGTTTATACCTTTCTCAAAAACTGAAACTAAACTAAAACTAGAAAAGGCATTCTGAAAACTAACAATAACTGAAAATAAAAGGGTGAAAAAGTCATTAAATGCAATAATTAAGATCCGTGTGTGTGATGGAATAGTGGCAATAGAATGTGCCAGAGGCAATCAAATTTGGGCTATTAAGGCTAAAACAAATCTCCGGGGAGCATACCCCCAGACCATACACTACCAACATTTTGGGCCCTGTAGAAATGTATTCATTCTAGCATCTTTTTGGGCCCTCCTCACATGAGGGCCCTGGGTACTCAGTCCCCTTTTCCCCCCCAGTCCGACGCCCCTGGGCATCCCTACAGAGATAGGCCTTTTTGTTAATGAGTAAGATCCTTTTTGTTTAACCAGAAACAGCTCCAAAATCGCTATCGCCAAACCAACTCAAATAAACAATACTTTTAGCGTGTATAGAGCCAGAATATTCTCCATGTAAACGAGTGAATTAAGTTTTATTTTGTTTCTGTTGACTTTGAATGAATTGTGTTTTTACGATGATAAAAAATGTTGTAATCTATATAATTAAATAGAGTCTGGTGGGTTCACAGGTTCATGTTAAACAAAAAGGATTTTACTCTTTTACAAAAATATTAACCTCTGCAGGGATCCTTTGCATAATGTTTCAGCAATTTCAGCATGTCAATGGCAATACAAGCACTTTTTTGGAAGTAAATTGAAGGTGCACAATTGCCCAATGACTCACATTGCAGCTTGTTTCGCCGCTCCTGACTCCAGCAATCTTGCTTAATACTGAACCACTTTCAAAGATTGTTGTTCCCATCAGTCACTTGGACACAAAAACATAGGAAAAAAGGGTCCAGGTTGAAAAAAAAACTAAAGGCCTATGTCAACTGGCGGCCCGCAGACCACATCCGGTCCGCCAAAGATTTCAGTCCGCCCGCAGAATAATCATTAATTCAGAAAATGTGAAGAGGAAGATGGAGAGGTTACACAGGTAGAGCACAAACCCAGCCCCCTGTATTTGCATCTCTATTCACATGCCAGGATTCTGTAAGCGATGCCCATGCTCCATACACACAGCTGAGCCGAGAGGTGTGTGTACACAACACGCAGTACATTATCAATACCCACTCACCTGTTCTACAGGCATAAACATGTAGGAAGCGATATTTCAATCTGCACTGTCTGGGCCCCGCACTGTTTTACGCAAACACAGCTCTAGCCTACTCTGCAAATAGCGAATTTTTGCAAACAAGCTAAAACAAAAGCTGTCAGTTTGTAGTCTAACTGTTTATCTTAGTTTGCCGGGAATCTTGAAATTTGGACAAATTATTATGAACTTAACTGCTGGTTAAACACACCATCCTCTCTGCTGGAGCAGTCAATCTATGGACGCGTTATAAGACCAAAATAGATGCATGTGGCTACTTAATATGCACGTGAATGACACAATCGTTATGTTTGAGTTCTTCATTCTTGATGATGATGCTGGTTGTATTATTTTGTAACAGCATCGTTTCTTTGCAAATGAAGCATACATGGCAAATGCAGAGCCTGCTTATCAGTCCATCATTAAAGCTGTTGTTTTCCATGTCAACTTTTCACTTCAGCCTCTTTTTTTCTTTCTTTCTGCAAGCATTTTCCACCAATCAGGACACTGCATATTACAACAACCATGTTTCCATAATCACAGACTTTAACCAGAGAATGTCTGATAAGGGGAGAACTTCCACTCTCCGGAAACTTCCGGCTTCTGAACTGGTTGCAGTTCCACTCTGGTTCCATATGAGGGTGTTCACGGGCAAGTGCAGAATGAATCGAGGTCTATGGAGCGATACCCCTCAAAATCCACTTTTCTCATGATATAAGTTTTTGTCTAGTAATTTGAATGTTGCATTCAAAGGAGGCAAAGAAAATACACACTGCTGGGTGTTAGATAAGTCGCTTTTTTGTTCTAAAAAGCCTTTTAAAATGTCAATGACGTCATACACATCGTACGGCCAGATATACTGCTTTACAGCAAACTCTGAGTCACTTCCTTTTTTTCTCTCGAGGCATCGACAACACAGCTGACAGGTTAGGCAAAAAAAAGTGCCAGTAACCAAAACAAAAGTTGCTATGGACAAAAAAAGAACTTGGGCGAAAAAGTCCACCTTAACATTTTTAGAGAATGCCCGTAGACGGGCTCTGACATTCTGGTTCCGCTTCGGATGCCATCAAGCGGGATCTCTGGTCGTAAACAGTCCTTCACTGACTAATCAGCATTCATTAGCAGAATGCTAGCGTGTTATGGGCAACAACGACTCAACCTGTAAGAAATCGAAAGGACATCAGTACTCGTTCATTCAACTTTCGACAATCAGGCAAAAAGAGACAAATTTAGCCGTCTAGCTCCATAGACTCCCATTCATTTTGCACTCGCCCACGATCACCCCCAGTGGAGCTCTGGTGGAACTGCAACCAAATTCGGTACAGTGGGGCTTAATAGGGAGTGAACAGGCTCTCCGTAGACGGGCTCTGCTTTAACCATCACTCCTCAGTGAACTGCCTCCTAGTCTGAGATCTTTTTCTAGTTAAAGTGATGGTTCGGAGTAATTTCACCCTAGGGTCCTCGAGCCAAACACCCCCCCGGAAGCTTTTTTCACCTGGGTCGAATATTGGACGAGTTAGCGTTATCAGCTGAACAGCTTAGCGCAGGGGCTAATGGATCCAGGTGTTGGAACCTAACAGTTTTGATGAAGACTATTCTGTGAGGCCTGAAACTTCCCTGAGGCCAAAGAGCGGCCTGTAGGGAAGTCACCAGCCTGTGACCCCTCACTCCTAACAAAGAATTCCCCAAAATGGAGGATTTACCTCCAAGACATGAGGAGAAATGGCAGACTGGTGGAGGGCTTGAGAACTGCAACGATGAGTTCTCACACCTTCGTTGAGTTCGGGATTTCTGATTGGCCGCGGCTCCTTGAACGCACCACTCGCCGCCAGCAGGCGGCGGAGGGGAGATAAAAGTAGCCGGCGGTCACCGCCCGGGGCTCTTCGTGGTTTCATTACCGTAAGAAGACACATCGTTCAGCGGTGTTCGAGAATCAACATCGTATCATTCGCTGGTCGAGTGAGAGACGTTTTGTATCGTTTGTGATACAAAGGATCCAGGTGAATACGAAGCCCGTATTACACCAATTACATTCTCTGGCGAGAATGTAAAAGTAAGAGGCTTTTATAGTTCTGGGCAGACTTGAGAACTAGGGTGTTTATTAATGAGTAAAATGTATTGCTATTTTTGTTTACCATTAATGTGTGATCGGACAGCTGTGTCCTATGTACTGTTGTGAAGAATATCACTGATCAAGATATTGTTGAAAGTTGTGTTGAACTGTAGCTGATAACTCCCGCCGAGGAGGAATTACTGTACCAGCGGAGTCAGCTGCGCGCTCGCAGAGCGTAGCGGGGAATAAACGCTCTTTACCGTTAAACAAACCTCAGATTCTGCTATAACGCCACGTTAAGTTAGAATCTCGAGTAAAACGAAGAGAGCGGTTAGTCCCATCACCCCAGAGATCAAGGTTTTTAAGTGTTTGTTTCATAAATCGCGTTTTCCCTCCTTTCTCTCTCTCTCTCTCTCTTTTCCTCTTAACACACACCCACACACACACACACACACATATACAAGCTAGCCACGTAGCTCCCGAGCTAACGCTGCTAGCTTAACCATGTGGAGTTTGTATAGAGCTAACCCGTGACCTAGCATAGCATAAACGTGCGCGTTGCCTAGCAACCCCCACCTCGGCTTCTTCAGCCCCTCCCCGTGCCCCAGCACCACTACCGCCCTCTTGAGGCTAAATAGTTATGTGCAGCTCACCGGAGTAGCCATTTTGGGAGTTTTTGTGTTAGACTACATTTCGACACTGCCCCCTCCACTTTAACTCACTCTCTCACACACACACACACACGCCGCACAGACACAGATGTGTCCACGACACATGCTGCTTTGTTTTGCTTTGTTTTTGATATTGTAAAAGGGTATATAAGTTTATTATTGAAGGATTACTGATTGGCTACTGATAATTGTGACGTTTATAAATCTTATTATACTTAAATAGCAGTTGTTTGTGATTATTTGTGGACTTATTGCTGGTAGAACGGGTCCGTGCTTGAAATCACCCCTTCCTTTGTTTCCTTTTAAAGGATTTCCACAGAAATGAGACTGTTCCACAGTTTGATTATTGGTCCCTGACTTGCAGGGTGGTGCCCCGTTTTGATTATTTGTTGATTTGATAAAGTTATTAATAACCATATTCATAACTTTATTAATATTGATAAAACATATTTGATAATTTGCCAATGATCAAATCTGTACCCTACAAGTATCCTACACAGGCTTGTATCTCTCGTAAATCACCCCACTAATAATGCCCGAAATGATACCAAACTTTTACACTAGTACAATTAGGTTATGCATTCATAAAACGATGGATTGTAAAGTTTGTAAGTATACCAGAAGTTTATGTAAATAACACTTGCCTGCTGGCTTCTGCTCTCTGCTGTTGTTGTTGCTGCTGCTGCCGGCAGTAAGACAAGTGCTTAGGGCCGTCTACAAATTACAACACCGAAAAGAGATACAACTAAAAAATATATTAATTAAACTTTTTTTTTAAAGTAAGTGCTGTAGTATAACTAGCAGGAGACAAGTTATACGTGAGGTAAGTTTGGAGACATTACCTTATTTAATCATTAAATTAATAAATATTTTTGTTGTATCTCTTTTCGGTGTTGTAATTTGTAGACGGCCCTAAGCACTCTAGCAGCAGCAGCAGCACCATCGTTTTATGAATGCATAACCTATTTGTACTAGTGTAGAAGTTTGGTATCATGTTGTGCATTATTAGTGGGGTAACTTACGAGATACAAGCCTGGATCCATTAGCCCCTGTGCTAAGTTATTCAGCTGATAACGCTAACTCGTCCAATGTTCGACCCAGGTGAAAAAAGCTTCTCGGGGGGTGTTGGTGGAGGTCATGGTGCAAAGGACCCTAGGGTGAAATTACTCCGAACCATCACTTTAAAGAGCCAGTTATCATTATGGAGTTTCCATGTTTTTAGGGGTTTGTTCACATGTAAAAAATATAGCATTAATTCAGTAAGAAAGTGAAAATATTGAACAAGAATAGGCGTATTAGGTATACATTTTTTTTTTAAAAGTCCGGCCCCCGGAGTGTCTGCTTTGAAAAATTCTGGCCCTTGGAAAAATGTAGTTGATGACCCCTGGCCTACGTGTTATAGTTTATTGTATATATCTATCTGATTGTGTGTGATGTGTAAACTTACCCAAAAAAGAGTAGGTTTCCTTCCACTGTGGACCAACACTGACCCAGACAAAGTCACCTAGTGGGTTACAATACAACTTGCTTAGACAAAGCAGGAGGAATTGTGGGTTGGATTTGAATATGAAGTATTAAGTCCACAAGTTATATCTTAATAAAGTGCTGACAAAAATATGAAAGCAAAACGTCCCATTCAGTGGCCTCTAACTGACCTGTATGACAACAATCAGGAAGAGGGCCACATCTCCCGTAAAGTGGACCTCATGGATCTGGAGCACAGAGGCACTCAGACAGAGAATCAAAGCCCCGATAACGATCTGGATGGCCTGAGAGGTGGGGTAAAGAGCAGGTAGACAAGCTGATCAGCATGTTAAGTCCTACAGATGCATACAAAATATGGCAAATAGGGTTGTAGCAATTTACCGGTTTCAGGATATAACGTGCCAAAAGAAACGTGCAGTTATCATACAATTTGCTTATTTAAGGTATTGAAAAACGTTTAGTATTTATTTTCAAAAGGGAAACTTATTTTGCATACTTCCATTCAAAGAAATTGTTTCAAGTTTCAATTATGATAAGGCATTCAACCAAAAAAAGGCTTTTTATTTGTTGAGGGTCATTGTAACTGATAATATTAATAATAATAATAATAATAATAATAATAATTATTATTATTATTATTGTGTAATACAGTATACCGTGAGACCGTGACATTTTCTAAAATGGTTATTGTACTTTAAAAATCTCATACCGCTGCAACCCTAATGGCATTGTTGAAAAAAATGCACTAAAATATCCCTTTAAATCAAATCCCAAAACCAGGCTGATACGTTTTTCTGTGTTGAACACATGAGATCATAATTATAGTATGATATGTCCCACACAAAGTCAGGGATGCATGCATATGTGAGTTTGAATCACTACTGACAGGACATATCGTAAATAATTTGGTTAACAAACTCTGAATGCTCCTGCTCACCCCCAGAGTCTTGGGCTCCATCTTGAGGTGGGACTGCAATTGGCCTGGGGAGAGTGTGCCCACTGCAACCACCGGGTCTTTGTCATTAAGAGCCATCTTGCTGCTGATAGAGAAATTAACATTATGTAGAAAAGGATTGAGTAGGGATGTAATGATGCATTGTTAATTGGATAAAAATCTGTGTAAAGATTACAACCAGTTAAGATAAAAAAAAAATAATTGAAATGCAATTTTTAAATGGCCTAGGGCAAAAAAGTGAAACAAAAGTATCACCTTTTGTTTCACTTTTTTGACTTCAGACGTCACTAAGCCATCTTAGTTATTTTATTGGAAGAGTTTTTTATTCTATTTCATTTTTTTCTAGTTAGTTTCATGTGGGATTTGTGTTAAACATTTAATTATTATTTTTAGTATTTGCATCTTGAATATGTAACTGATTTCTTTAGAATATTACACTCTTAAAGTGTACATCATTTTAAATTTCTTTTATCATTTAATGAAGTATTAGGTCACTGTATGACTCTCTTTTAAAGTGTGGGATTTTACATAACCTATGTATTATGTACTGAAAAGCCTGTTGTAGTCATCCTTGATGTTCACTCACATGTTTCATCCAAGGCCTGTGTAAAAGACCAATTCATATGTTCCAGCTCTCAGGCCATTAAAGGGGATTGATTAGATAAAAGTTTCTACACTAGATGTCTATCTGATAGTGCTATAGCAACATTTATGGAAGTAATTCTAACAGCATTTAATTCAGTACCATGCCTTAATATAACAGAGGATTCCTGGTAACTTTAGTCCCTCCCAAATTGATCATTTTGTAGACGGTGATGCGGCCTTGCTACGGACGACTTTAGACTCTGTTCCTCCTCTCAAAAAGAAGGTGATGAAACAAAGGAAATTAGCACATTGGTATAACTCCCTAACCCGCAAATTAAAACAAACCTCACGAAAACTTGAAAGGAAATGGCGTTCCACCAATCTGGAAGAATCTTGTTTGGACTGGCTAGACAGTCTGAAAACATAGAAACGCCCTCAGAAATGCCAGAGCAGCCTTTTACGCATCATTAATAGAAGAAAATAAGAACAACCCCAGGTTTCTTTTCAGCACTGTAGCCAGGCTGACAGAAAGTCACAGCTCTATTGAGCCATCTATTCCTATAACTCTGAGTAGTGACGACTTCATGAGCTTCTTTAATGATAAAATAATAACAATTAGAGATCCATGGTAACACTTTCTATGAAGCCTGTCTCTATAATGCATAATAAACACAGTTAAAAGTGTGTTATAATCCTATAATGCTCTATAAGTATAATTATGTTAACCAAGGGTAAAGCTTCTTTAAGTAGCCTAGTTGGTATGGGGTCTAAGAGACAGGTAGTTGGCTTAGCTGTCACATTGATGCTTCAACATTATTCACTGGTATTTTTTCTGTACTAATTAAGCTTCTTCCCCAGAGTCCTTGTGCTTTCTCACCTCGCAGGTTTCCTTGGATCATGGTGACACCTGGATCGTGGTTGCGCCTGCTGCCGTGGTCTTGCCACTCCGCTTCTATTATTTTTAGATATGTTTCTATTATAATTACTGCTATTATTGCTTCTATTAATATAATTATATTAAATATACTGCTAATCTTATTATTAGTAGTCTTATTTCTATTATTTTTATAGTAATTAATGTTATTGTGGTTGCTGCAAAGTAAGGGCATGCTCATGGGGGAATGTTGGGTGTCTAAATTATAGTGTGGTCTAGTATATATGAAAAGTGTCCTGAGATAACTTCTATTATGATTTGACACTATAAATAAAATCGAATTGTATTAATATTGATCTAGAAGTAATGTCCTCCTGAACAAAGCCTGAAGGCTGACTTTCAATTTCAACACACATTAACAGACATGAGTCAGCAAAACTAAGGGCTTCTGCTATTTCTGAGGAGACTACAAAATTACAGTGTTGGCCTCCATCATTTTTATCGGCTGAGTATTGTATACGTATGGGAGAGTATTCCAGATTTTTTTTATATAGCCTATTGACAGCACCATCCAAAAACACTGTTTTTTTTTTTTAAATCAATTTCTATAAACTCTATAAAGACACAGAGCATTCAGTGCTTCGTGTAGGCTAGTTAAAATCGCGAACACTGAGAACAGTTTATGCCGTGGTCCGCAGCACAGACTGATGGGACCGCAGTGGGATTTGGCACAGCTCCAGGAGCCTCGGCAAAACAGATCGGGCCGTTCCGTGCAGGACAACTGAATATTTTTGGATAGCCCTCTAATGATGTTCTTTCCTCAGGACTGAGTCCACAAACTATTGTGATGAAAGCTGACGTATCGCTTCTTGAGCGCTGTTTTCAATGACACTTCGTCCTCTCCCAGGTTAGGCTACTTGTCCTTGTTCCTCCTGCGGGACAAAATGCCGTAAACAGCTGATCTTACCTCCGCTGTGTTCTAGCAGCTAGCCGTCTCTTTGGATCTGCTCGGTCACGGTGTAGCCTACAGCCGGGTCTGCTGTCGGTGTTGTGTAGGTGCTCTGCTGCAGCAGGGTGTGTTCAGGAGCTGGATTTCACTGCAGCACACTGATGCTGCGACTTGTTCTGCAGACTTGCTGTCTGATGCAGTTCACATGCACGACTGCAGACAGGGGAGCCAGCGGGCTGGTGGGCACTATTATGTAGACTGTACCTTCGCAAAAAGTGTAATACAGCTAGCACTGAATGATGCTTTATTAATACAAGTTTAGTCACAGCGAATTGTGACAGGACACACAGAGGGAAGTAGCAGATGGTTTTTGGGACCTCAATCTACTGGCACACGCCCCAACCAGAGAGAGAGAGGGTGTGTGTGTGTGAGGGGGGGGTTACACAGAAAGCCTAAGTGAAGAGAGAAGACAAGGAGGATAATCTAGGGAGAGAGAGAAAGTGACAGAAAGTTTGTCTCAATAGTTGAAACATGAACCCAAAACCCATTAACATTTGGATCTGATGAGATAAACAAAAGCATTCCCAGCAACAATTCCATGCAGTATTCTCCACTGTGTTTCTAAAGTTCTCTCCACTCAGGCTTTAAATAATCCCTCAGGATTATGTTAATAATAATTTATAAATATAAATTATTGTTTTTTTGTGTTGTTTTATTTTTAGTGGCCAATACTTGTTTTGTAAAATTCAGCAGGCAGAAAATAGAGCAAAAAACACATAAAATGGTCACTTAGTTTTATTCACAGTTTATTAATATCTAACGCTGTCCAAACTGCTCTAAATTCCAAATGTCAAGTTCATTGAGTACCCAGAAATACACCCGCCAAGTGTGAAGTAGATCGGATGAAATGTTATTGAGAAATTTAATGACAACCGGACACGCAGGCAGGCATGCACACACACACACACACACACACACACACACACACACACACACACACACACACACACACACACACACACACACACACACACACACACACACACACACACACACACACACACACACACACACACACACACACACAGAGGGTCCTGCCTTTTTAATTGAATGTCATACGTTTGGGATTGATGAAATAGATTTTGGCCATGAGGTGGCACTAAAAGACAACCAGGTTTGCTGTGGCTATCATAGTGTATGCAAATACAGCATGGGTCTAGCAGTAGAGTGGAGTCTAAAACGCTAAAACAAGACATACAATGAAACCTTCAAATACTGACCAGTATTGAAGCTGTCTGAAGGTACTGAACATTGGGTGTCTGGAGGACAAGGAGCCACATTGTGATGTTTTATGTCAGTTATATCCACAGTGATTGAGCTCATTTGACATAAAGTCTAAGCAATGTAAAATGCAGGCAAATGCACCACTGTCCCTCACTCTTCCACACATTAAACTTGGGAAGGGAGCTGCTAGTGCTTACTCACATTTTAACAGAATATTAACATTTCAACTCTAGAGTAGCCTACTTCATGGGAAAGCAGTGGTGCCTTGGTCAAAGTCATTGTTAAAGTTTCCTAACATACCTTACATGTATGTGTTGGGGTGGCCTCTCTACTGAGCTCGCTGTGCCGACCCAGCAGCAGCACTTCTTTTGTCTTGTTGTGACAGCTGTGTTCAGTGTCATGTTGTGGAACTAGGAAATCAATGCATGCAAACAGTTTTTTTTTTTTTACAGGGAATGCACATTTAATAACATCACATTCCAGTGAGGGATTTTCATAAAGGCCACTAGATATATAGATAGATTTTTGGATATCATCCTGTATTATTGTTGGATGCAATGATATATTCCTCTTTTAGGAATATATCATTGCATCCATTTCTCTATTAAAGAATAGCGCTGCCCGGGTGACATAGACACCTTTACATTGACATTGCCTTCCCCAAGTTAATAAATAAAATGACTCATGCATGCACATTCTTGCACAAATGATCATTGTACTGAATATCTACTCATAAGTAAATAATCTGTTGTTTCTGCACTTTATGACCCATTGATTTATTTATTACTGCACTTACAGTATCCTAATAGGAAGTTCTTTTTAACAAGATTGTAATGTCTTGTCTGATTTGTACTGTTCTGTTTTTATACAGTGGGGCAAAAAAGTATTTAGTCAGCCACCAATTGTGCAAGTTCTCCCACTTAAAAAGATGAGAGAGGCCTGTAATTTTCATCATAGGTACACTTCAACTATGAAAGACAAAATGAGAAAAAAAATCCAGAAAATCACATTGTAGGATTTTTTATGAATTAATTGGTAAATTCCTCTGTAAAATAAGTATTTGGTCACCTACAAACAAGCAAGGTTTCTGGCTCTCACAGACCTGTAACTTCTTCTTTAAGAGGCTCCCCTGTCCTACTCATTACTTCTATTAATGGCACCTGTTTGAACTTGTTATCAGTATAAAAGACACCTGTCCACAACCTCAAACACACTCCAAACTCCACTATGGCCAAGACCAAAGACCTGTCAAAGAACACCATAAACAAAATTGTAGACCTGCACCAGGCTGGGAAGACTGAATCTGCAATAGCTAAGCAGCTTGGTGTGAAGAAATCAACTGTGGGAGCAATTATTAGGAAATGGAAGACATACAAGACCACTGATAATCTCCCTCGATCTGGGGCTCCACGCAAGATCTCACCCCGTGGGGTCAAAATGATCACAAGAACGGTGAGCAAAAATCCCAGAACCACACGGGGCAACCTAGTGAATGACCTGCAGAGAGCTGGGACCAAAGTAACAAAGGCTACCATCAGTAACACACTACGCCGCCGTAGACTCAAATCCTGCAGTGCCAGACGTGTCCCCCTGCTAAGCCAGTACATGTCCAGGCCCGTCTGAAGTTTGCTAGAAGGAATTTGGATGATCCAGAAGAGGATTGGGAGAATGTCATATGGTCAGATGAAACCAAAATAGAACTTTTTGGTAAAAACTCAACTTGTCGTGAGTTGCTTCCAAAGAACACCGTACCTACTGTGAAGCATGGGGGTGGAAACATCATGCTTTGGGGCTGTTTTTCTGCAAAGGGACCAGGACGACTTATCCGTGTAAAGGAAAGAATGAATGGGGCCATGTATCGTGAGATTTTGAGTGAAAACCTCCTTCCATCAGCAAGGGCATTGAAGATGAAACGTGGCTGGGTCTTTCAGCATGACAATGATCCCAAACACATCGCCCGGGCAACGAAGGAGTGGCTTCGTAAGAAGCATTTCAAGGTCCTGGACTGGCCTAGCCAGTCTCCAGATCTCAACCCCATAGAAAATCTTTGGAGGGGAGTTGAAAGTCCGTGTTGCCCAGCGACAGTCCCAAAACATCACTGCTCTAGAGGAGATCTGCATGGAGGAATGGGCCAAAATACCAGCAACATTGTGTGAAAACCTTGTGAAGACTTACAGAAAACGTTTGACCTCTGTCATTGCCAACAAAGGGTATATAACAAAAAAAACGTTCTTGCCCCACTGTAATTGTTGTGATTGTGAACTGCATTGGCTTTACCATGGCTACATATTTCATTTAACCTACTGGAACAATACATCTGAACTACTTCGTGACAACAGCTAGAATGGTGAAAATAACCCTACATGACTTTTTATATCATAAATAAATGGACAAAGATCTGCCAAAAAACTGGTAACAGTTGTACACTTTGCCTTAAAAGTAAGCAGAAGATAATGTTACTCAGGGAATTTACCATGAAGATCAATTTTCTACAACGCTAGAATAATAATGCGTAAATATCTCCTTCACTCTCCCCTCCCTATCTCTCATCCCTCTCTCTCACATGTAAATGTATAGGCTATTTTTAGAATCATTCAGTCGGTTCTGTTCTTATCTGCCACACTTTTTCTCACTTATTTATTTTTTTTTAATAGAGGCCGAGTTTTTGCTTTGCTCCCTTTGTCATCGTTGTATGTTTCTGTTTCCTGTTTTATTTTGAAATCTGTTTTTTCCCTTGTCTTGTCTAGTTTTACTTCCTGTCTTTAGTTTTCCCGCCCTTGTGATTGCTTTGTGTTTCACCTGTTTGCCCAGCCTAGTGTCACCTGTCCCTTGTTAGTCCTCTTTACCTGGTTTATTTAGTCGCTGTTCTGTCTTTGTGTCTTGTTGGATTATTGTTTTCTGTTCAGTGTTCTCTTTTGTCTCCGTCAGTGGGTTGCTTGCCACTGTTCTGTGCTTTTGCCTGTTCCTGCTTTTTGGGATTCTGCTTGTTTCCATTTTTTTGGATTTACCATTAAACCTTTGAACACTACACTGCCTGCTTTCTCTGTAATTGGGTCCACCACTTTCTCTGAAGACTAACACCCTTGTATATGGAAATAGAAAAGAAAGACATAGAAGAAATTGGACTCTAAAATCTAGAAACTATAAAGATAAAGATTAAGTGATAAATTTCATGCACACTGTAAACATGAATGTAACAGAGTGATATTCATCAGTTATTTCCCCCCAGCAAAATATAAGGTAAAAAACCATAGAGGTGTCCTATCCCTGTTGTCAAATGAATGTACAGTAGCCTACAACACTAGATAGTTACTGGTCCAGTGACCTAAGTCTATGTTTTGGGAGGATTGTACAATTAGGATATGTTCTTAAAATTGTACAATCCTCCCAAATTATAGTCCCAGTTTACTGGACAACACAATTTGTGTGCTAAGAATGCCAAATACAATGCACATGGAAGAGGAATAAACATGATCCTTTATTGTTAAAGAATTAAAAAAAAAATTAATCAACTAAAATAATTCAAGGTGCATTGGTCCACTATAGAAACATGCATGTACAGCATTTTATGTAGTGCCTTTAGTAACATGTTTCATTTAAAACACATTTGAAATTGTATCAGCCTTTTCTAATTATGCCATAATATATTCATCAAACTTCTAACAATATGAACAGCAATCTTCATTCAGCAATATAACAGTAACAATGTCACATGAATAATAATGGTCACAACTTTACATAATAACAGTAGTTAACTGAACAGCAATATGCACCTGTTGTATTTTAATGCAGACTGATAACAACAAGGTAAAAGCACTGCTGAGTGAACAGAAAAGGCAGCAGGATTAATAAATCCTGGCTGATAGCTTGGTCTGGACCATGGAATAAATCTCCATGATAATTTAGGTGTCTCTGCTTTTGTGAAACCGAGTCAAGGCTAAATTGAGCCAGGATAACTGGGAAATCCTGGCTTAATCCCTTATCTTGGTTTTGTGAAAAAGCCCTCTGGATACAGCGTTTGGCGCGAAGCCCCGTTAATTCCAATGAGAGTGCTCATGTTTGTGTTGTTGTAGCAACATGCTTGTTTATGAGCTTCTCTCTCGTGTCTCTTACAAGTATAGTTTGTTCTCTTAATACATCCATGGCGAACTCATGAACTCGCCGTTTCATTGTCTAAAATATTCACTAACATTAAACATTGTGTTTTCGGTCGCCCGGCTAGCTCAGTTGGTAGAGCGGGCGCCCATATACATATAGAGGTTTACTCCTTGACGCAGCGGTCCCAGGTTAGACTCCGACCTGCGGCCCTTTGCTGCACGTCATACCCCCCCTCTCTCCCCTTTCATGTCTTCAGCTGTCCTGTCGAATAAAGGTCTAAAAATGCCCATTGTTTTCGTTGCTCTGATCGTTTACATGCTTATCTAAATAAACAATGGATATATTTAGACAACCAAGGAGATGTAATCATTATGTCGTGCTACTAGCTAGATACTAGCTAGCGCTAGCTACTAAGGTTAGCCTGCAGTCATTGACATCAACAGTCAACGACAATGTTCATTATAACACTTCACTTTGGCATGTATTAATTAGTAATGCTTATTGAAATAAACTGTGGATGTTTTGAGAGAACCAAGGGGATGTAATCACTATGTCTGTAGTACAGTTATCTAGGCATATAGCTATGTACAGTGTTACCTTTCTTAATACACCCTTGCTAGCTACCGCTGATGTTAGCTACTAGCCGATAGCCCCGGAAGTTTGGGAAATGCTAATGATGTTACATCCACGTTACAGGCTTTACAGCATACATACATCCATACATCCCCCGGATGTATCATAAGATAATAACATGGATGTATTAATAGAACACATGGTGATTTACAAACATTAGCTATATCTATTATAACAGCTACAGGACCTCGGGAGAACATTCATATGAACCTGCGCAGTGCAGGGCGACATGGGCGGGCACAGTCCCGCGGGTCTTCTCGCGTTCATTATGCGCGTTCATCATGCCTAGTTTAATAATTCTGGATTTGGCTACTTCCTGTTTTCATACAGAAGTTTAGTTTGCTTAATATATTGGATGTGAAAAGAAGGAAATGGTGTGCATAACATTGCACTTTAGATGTGTGTGAATTTCCCACACCAGGACTAATTTATGTAGTTCTATTTTATAGCAATCGATTATCTGTTCAAAAAATCCAGTGTTAAGCAAGAATGCTGTAGTCAACGACCCAAAATGGCTTTTCATAGTTTTATTTTGTTTCTGTCGACTTTGAATGAAGTGTATTTTCTGATGCTAAAATTACTGTTTATTTACATGGTGTCTGGTGGGTTTAGCGAACGTAATTTCAAGGATGTTTTTATGTTTAAAAAAAGGATCTTACTCTTTGACAGAAAGGTCGGCCTCCATAGAAATCCTTTCTATAATGTTGTCAGACACTTAGAATATTAATCTGAGCTTGTCAGTGGCAAAAGAAGCACTTTTGTGTTGGTAAATACAAGCATTACAATTGCCCCAAAACTTATAGTACATTGTAAGTTGTTTCGGCGCTGCCGACTGCAGCGATCTTATTTAATACTGGACCAATTTCAAAGATTGTTGTTCCCAGTCACTTAGACATAAAAACATGGGAAAATTGGGTCCAGGTTGAAAAAAATGGTAGTTACCCTTTAAGTAAATTATTAATTAATTCTAATAAGGGAATTGAGACGTCCTTCATGATGGCAGACCAGACCAATTTCGTGTCAACCAAGGAGTGAAGAGAAACGAGGAGGCAAAAGAGAAGCACCTCTGGTTTCTCCTTTACGTAACTTGCAAAAAAATCACGTGACTGCAGAAAGCCGAATGTAACCTCTTTATTGAAGTGCATGTGAAAACAGAGAGTAACAGCACTGTGTCATCATGTAACAGGTCATGGCTGCATGTGTATTGATGTTATGTCCAAATGGCCCAGTGTGTATGATGCACAGGAAATCTGTGAGAGTGGATCAACAGCTCCACCAAAGCATCAGCTCCACTGTTGCCAAGGCACATTATGTGTGTAATACCATCTCACAAGCGAAAGAGAAACAAGCCTACTGGTCTGATCTCTGTGGCCTTTTTATGTAGTACAGATACATTCGGTATGGTCATCCACTCTGAGCACCTACTTATGTTACAGAACCTCATACTTACTGGACTTGGGAAAACCTGGCCACTAAACATAACCCAGGTATCAAGTTCCTTCCAAAAGATTTAGCAGAGTTGCATACAAAGCCATGTCTGGTCTGCATGTATGTAAAATATGAGATTCCGAGATGTTTGATGAACACAGGCCCAGACTCTTCTCGAAACGATAAAGGACTTTTAAAAATCTAACATTCTGTTTATGTGCATTTTAAATAAACACTTGAAAATGCAATTAAGTGGTCACTGGCTTAACATCAAACACTTACTAGTCTATAAAAATATTCAAGGAACCAGCTGTACTGGATCAGCTTGTACCTTTCTGTGTCTGTGATACTGTCTAATAAGTAACAACACACATAGAACATTCAGAACATAACAGTCAATGTGTTTCAGTGTCTGGCAACAACAAAAAAGTCCCATCTTAACAGTCATGTGTCTCCTTAAGTACCACAGGAAGATTAACTTTCATCCTATTAGATTCAAATCTTACCGATCAGGATCAGAGTCCACAGTGTACCGTGTCAGTGCAAACAGAACCATGCACTGGGCTGACGGACAGTCACCATGGTGAATCTGGTAGCTGGGATGGCCTCCTCTCACCTCTAATCTCATATGTAACAGACTGTTCAGATGGGGGTGTTGGGCAAATGCCCATTAGAACCTGTGAGTGCCCCATTACAAACTAACCTACTGGCCTGTCTGCTGTGCAGGGCTTGTCCGTTGCGTTTGCTCAGAAACTCTCCCTGAAGGGCCTCCTGCTCCACAGGAGTCCTTCTGTCAGAGTGTCTGGTTGGAGTTCCTGCCTGCGGGGCTGTTCGGCTGCGGCAGCGTTGTCTGATGACATACAGAAGCATTGTGATAAGCAGACTGAGGCAGAGAACTAGCAGAACTGACACAACTACAAGCTCCTTTAGGTAGCAGGGGCCTCGGGCCAACAGCAGGAGCTCCCCATCCCGAAACTCTGCCTCTTTCTGCCTAGATTCCTCTGTCCGAAAAGTCACATTTCTGCCCCGCTGTCTGGGGGTGACCTGAGTGTCCCTGCTGGACTGTGTTGGCTCAGTCTCTTGTTGTCTTGTGTCTGCTCTTTTAGGCCAAGTCCCCACAGAGGCATGCAGTCCAGGCCCCAGCCTGGCCACAGCCTTTGTGGTGGGTATGGGGTGTGTCTGAGGCCAGGTGTAGCCTGGAGTTTGAGCCATGAGGATGCTCTTCTGTTTGACATGATATATGGCCATAGTCTGTTGGTAGCCACTCTCAGTGGACAGGCAGAGGTAGTGGCCCAGTGTGGCAGGGGTGGCCACAAAGCTCAGACTCCCATCTTCTAGGTGCAGGTACAGGTCTGAGGACAGCCGGCTGTTGGGACGCTCCCACAGCTGCTTTGAGAGCTGCGACGCTCCGGGACACTGCAGCCGCACCACTTCATTCAGAGACACTGTCACCAGCTCACCTGCAGGACATAAGGCTGATATACAGATTACTCACAAAAAAAACAATACACAGAGACCCTTCATAACCCCTCTACTCAGCATCATCAAATATGAAAAAACTGCCAACAGCAATCTAAAGTTGCCAAAGAATCTGCTGACGTTAAGGAAAATGTGCATCTACATGTCCAAAGGTCATAATGAAAGCAAAAGGCTGCAAGACGACTCATTATATTCACAAGCAATTGTTACATACTGCACACAAAGTGTGCCTACTAACAAAGTGTGTGCTTACATAAAAATGCATACACAAGTTTTCTTGGCGGAGGAGACGATGGTCAATCACGTATACCCCTTTCACACTAATGGCTCAAACAGGGTTTTACACTGTTCTACTGTGTTTGAATGGGGTAACCCTCCTCGATCTACTCGGCTCCACGACCCAGGTCGCCAGGTGGGTTTTATCAGGGTAGACTAGGGTTGATTTCACTGTGAATTGCGCACGACCTGGGTCGTTAACAGCTGGGGTGGGACAAATTATGTGATTGGTTGGAAATAACATCACCGGTCCGCGCACACTTTGAAAAAACAACAACATACATTTTGTCTCACTGTGCTTTACTGTCTCACTGTGCTGGGTTTTTAACCATAGACTGTATAAAAAAAGGATTTTCACAGGCAGCGTCAACAACAGCAGAGCGGAAAAGTTCAATTAATTTCCGAACAGTCCGCTGGCAGTGGGTGCCCGGATGTTCAGTAGTCTGCCTTTTGCAGAGTGGTAACGGAGTTTTACAAGCAAAACTGCCTGTAAAAACCCAGCATTAGAAAGTAAACATATGAAAATAAGTTTTGTTTAATTCTCTCTGCACCGCCGCTCTTACTCCCTCTCTCTGGCAGGAGACACCTGTCTGCAGCCTGCAGTTCAGTGCGGCTGCTGGGAAGCGCAAATCTCTCTCTTTTTTTTCTGTCTTTTAAAAAAACTAGTGCAGTGCCCGTTGAAAATGTGCCTGTTTGGAACAGGCGATTACTTGGCCTGTGGTATTGCTGCTTGTAGAATTCATCAAAACCAAATTGTACCCCAAAATGACTTACAGAAGGACCCCAAACCACTTAATATGCAACTCCATTGTATAGCCTACTACTGACTTACAGTGTAGGCTACTTCTACATCAGAGGAAGACATTGTACTACTGTATTCACCTGACAGAGAACGCTGCAGATTCAGAACGTAATCACAAAATATCACAATGAAAATGTGGAGTAATCAGACATTAGCATCATGGACTCATGGCAGTACCCACCTGCCCGTTATGAGAGCTAATCAACACCTATCTGCCTTAATCAACCACCAGAACCGGACCGTGTGTGTGCGCGCAGAGAGAGAGAGAGAGAGAGAGAGAGAGAGAGAGAGAGAGAGAGAGAGAGAGAGAGAGAGAGAGAGATATAAATATATATTTTAGGGCTGGGCAATTATTAAAAGTTTTAATCGTGATTAATCGCATTGTTATACGCAAAATCCAATAATGAATTCAAAAGTAGTGTATAGCGCAATTTTATTTTAAATGTTCTGCCATATGAACGAAAGTGCCATAACATTTGTTCTGCAAAACACTTTACATCAGCATTTTGTTTATACATTAGCAGATAAAAACAATATTATAATATTATAACTTAAACAATGTAATCAAAGCAAATACAAAATTAAAGCTTATTGCCACTGCCAGGGCATTCATGTTATCCTGTTTGTTATATATATATATATATATATATATATATATATATATATATATATATATATATATATATATATATATATATATATATAGTGTGTGTGTGTGTGTGTGTGTGTGTGTGTGTGTGTGTGTGTGTGTGTGTGTGTAAAAACTGCTGACAAAAACAAGCAAACATGATCAGATTAGTTAAAATATAACCACTTTCCATGCCTGGATTTTACTAGTGACTAGATGCCTTTATCATCGAAAGTAGGATAGTAAATATACAAAGCTCATGACTGAAAGGGAATAGGATAAAAGTAATATGAAATATTATACATATTTTTATTTACTCTTTTATTTCATTTCAAGGTTTGGATATCTGTAAACATTTGCACAAAAAATGGATTCTGATATTGTTAAACAACTGTTCTAATAAATCTACATTGTGAAGCACCACTTATGTATTTGCACTGAATTGGAAATTATATTTTACAAAAATACACTGAATTACAAGGCTGTAGAGAAGCGCTATTGCAGACTTATGTACTAAGGTTTTAATTACATTATTCGAATATAGTCAGTCGTGAAGTAAAGTGGGCCGGTCAAAGGAATGAAACTCCAGGGGTGAAAATGAGTCCCATTCCGGCCCTGCTTAGTTTGGTTGTGTGACATTGGTTGTTCACATTCTCAGAAATTAACGCTACATGTCCTTTAGATGCAGTTTGGCCATGAACAATGGTCTTAACAGTATATCAGCATGTGGATTAAGATGAGCAACAGACAGCAAACCACAGAAATGACAGTGGCAAGTTTTGAAGAGAAACTAAAAGGCTTGCAGCTGTTGCATTTTCTGTTGGGAGCTTAACAATACGGGTATTAGAATCTATATAAATAATTATATAAATCAGAGTTTTTCCTGCATAGAGAAAGTTTTGGCACCCCCCAAAGAGGTTTATAGTTAACGACAAATGAAAATCACAAGCGCCAAAGCGTCAGATTTTCCAGCTAAAAGCTGCATCGTTTTGACTGGACCTGAAGGCTCCGCTGTGAAGCTAGCGCTAATGGAATCTCCGTTTGCAGTGACCCATGAATCAGGCTTCAAGCCTGATTATGGCATAAAGCCGTAGCCTACGTAAGTGGCATGAAGTTTATACTTGTATGTTGGTGTGTGCATCAATCTCTTTAAGAGAATAGAAGGGCCAGCATTTGTGTGTGTATGGGGAGTGTGTGGTAGAGAGAGTGAGGGTGATTCTTCGGAGCTACCGACTCTAGAGTCATAGTGAGAGAAGCAAAGTCTCTCTCCTGTGCTTTCTGACCACGGTTGAAAATCTGTAGTAGGAAAAGTTTTCCCCCTCATTGATTTCATGTTGTTTATGGAGAAGGAGAACCAGGAAATAAGTAGGGGGAAATGCAACGCTACCAAGCTGCAAAATGTATTTAAAGTATCAAAAGTAAAAGTACCTACTATGCAGAATTACCCCTGTCCGGGTTATATTATTTTATTATTGGACCATTAATATTAACGGAATAATCATGTAGTTGTAAAAATATATAAAATGTAATACATTCAAAAAGTAATACTTTGTAATCTGTGGACAAATGTGTGGCATTAAAGATGTCAACTCTGTAAACTCTTAAATTAGATGCTTATTTGAAGAAGAAAAAAATACATAGAACTTATAAACACTTATTTAGGTTTTTGGTTCTCTAATTTGCATGTTGGATTCTGTGACAGAACCTTCCCTATTATGATGATGTTGATGTCATAGCTGTACATTCCGTCCTCTGTGAGCTTCAGGTTCAGCTGCAGAATCTCTCTCATTTTATCTTATTTCATCTTATCTGACTGCTCAGCTATACAAACCTTCTAAAAAGACTTATTCATTCACTACTTCGTTCCAAACTTAACTTCTCTTCAAAATGGACACCCACTTCATTTTTGAACAAGTCCAAAGAATGAGACCATCCTCTTTTTCAGTGGAAGAGCGACACCGCTACAAGGCAGAAGTGAGTTTGTGTAAATGTAAAGGTGCACTGTTTATATTTATGTTACATTATGTAATATGGTGTTTCTGTGAGCTGCTTCAAACTGTGCTGTACTCAATCTGTGTTGCAGAAAATTATGTTGAGGCAGTTTCTGCTCATGAAGCAGCAAGATCAACTTCCTGATTATTTATCTGTCAGAGACATGAAGTCCTGGCTGCTGACAGGAAGAAGCTTGATGTGACTCATGGAAAATTAGATTAGAGCTGTTTTACCAATGAGATAACACACTCTTTTTATGTTTACAAGTTTCAGGAATTAATTGAGAGGACAGGTATTGATCATCTGTTCACAGCTAACTGGTGAGTAAAATATAGAGGATCCACAGACGTAAGCAATATTTAAATGTTAAAAAGTTTAACTTGAATCAACTACAGTCCTGTTGTGACTACCTAAAGAGTGGTGTTGACAGGCCTGGACTACAGTGAGACTCTTTTGTCTTAGTCAGATGGAAGAAGAGCTCCTGGAAGAGCTGGACAAAAAAAGTTTCTTTCCCAGCTTTTCAACAGAAAGGTCACACTGGAGGGCCTTCAGATGTTTGTCTCGGTCGTCCAATCAAAAGCAGAAAAGGATGGACAAACCTACCTTTCAGCCCTGCACAGCAAGCTGCTGCAAATCTTTGGTGGCATTCAGATCACCAGCAGCCTGCTGTCTGCAGGGGACTCAAAACCAGCAGAGCTCTTGGAGCTTGAACAGAGTGCTGTGGCGCTGGTACCAGTGGTGGTGGACACTGCTCTCACGTTCCTCCTGGAGGAACCAGAGCGGGAAAACAAGAGTGAAGCCGCCAGTGTTGGCAAACTGCTGACTAACTCAGCATTTCCCTGCCTCTCGGTTTGGAAGACTTTCTAAAACTCTTCTGCTCTGTGTCTGCACCAAAGAAGCCCAATACAGATTTGACAAGTGCTTCAAGTCCTTCAAGCTGATGGACTATGATGAAAGCTATTACAATGCTACAGAGGGCGTCATTTCTGCCATCCAGGATATGGACCATGAAGTGCATCCTTCTCACTTCCAGATTAAAGAGGGACAAGTAGAGGAGAGGGAGGCTTCTCCATGGGTCGCTCTGGATAACGAGGTAGACTTTATGCCAAAAGATGTGACAGAGGACACATACAGAAAAGAGGCAACCCTGGTTCAGGACTCTGTCGTCCACAATATGGACAATGACGAGCAGATGGATGCATCCAGCCAGACTCACCTTCAACTGGTAGATGGACTTCTGGAGGAAAGGGAGGCTTTTCTTGAGATCATTTCCTCAGAGGAGCTGGACATGGGAATCATGGTAGAGAGGGAAACTTCTGCACAAGTCTCTCTGGATGAAGAGGTTGACTTTGCCAAAAAATGTGATTAAGGACACATACAGAAAAGAGGAAACCCTGGTTCAGGACTCTGCCGTCCAGAATATGGACCATGAAGAGCAGTTTGGTGCATCCAGCCAGGCTCACCTTCAACTGGAAGAGGAATTTCTGGGGGAAAGTGAGGCTTCTCCACGGATCTCTCTG